>NW_019175121.1:157231-170633 GCF_002260705.1 Seriola dumerili
GTGTGTGTGTGTGTGTGTGTGTGTGTGTGTGTGTGTGTGTGTGTCCAGGCTCCCTCTCCCTGTGCATTGGATCGTACTGCAGCCTGGCTGCTCAACATGAACTCCGCCTCCTCCTATGGCGAGACGGAGGACGATCGCCATGACGACCCCCTCATCGAGAAGGTAAGAGAGGTGTGTGTGTGTGTGTCTCTGACTCTGTGTGTGTGTGTGTGTGTGTGTGTGTGTCTCTCTCTGTGTGTGTGTGTGTGTGTGTGTGTGTGTCTCTCTCTGTGTGTGTGTGTGTGTGTGTGTGTGTGTCTCTCTCTGTGTGTGTGTGTGTGTGTGTGTGTGTGTCTCTCTCTGTGTGTGTGTGTGTGTGTGTGTGTGTGTCTCTCTCTGTGTGTGTGTGTGTGTGTGTGTGTGTGTCTCTCTCTGTGTGTGTGTGTGTGTGTGTGTGTGTGTCTCTCTCTGTGTGTGTGTGTGTGTGTGTGTGTGTGTCTCTCTCTGTGTGTGTGTGTGTGTGTGTGTGTGTGTCTCTCTCTGTGTGTGTGTGTGTGTGTGTGTGTGTGTCTCTCTCTGTGTGTGTGTGTGTGTGTGTGTGTGTGTCTCTCTCTGTGTGTGTGTGTGTGTGTGTGTGTGTGTCTCTCTCTGTGTGTGTGTGTGTGTGTGTGTGTGTGTCTCTCTCTGTGTGTGTGTGTGTGTGTGTGTGTGTGTCTCTCTCTGTGTGTGTGTGTGTGTGTGTGTGTGTGTCTCTCTCTGTGTGTGTGTGTGTGTGTGTGTGTGTGTCTCTCTCTGTGTGTGTGTGTGTGTGTGTGTGTGTGTCTCTCTCTGTGTGTGTGTGTGTGTGTGTGTGTGTGTCTCTCTCTGTGTGTGTGTGTGTGTGTGTGTGTGTGTCTCTCTCTGTGTGTGTGTGTGTGTGTGTGTGTGTGTCTCTCTCTGTGTGTGTGTGTGTGTGTGTGTGTGTGTCTCTCTCTGTGTGTGTGTGTGTGTGTGTGTGTGTGTCTCTCTCTGTGTGTGTGTGTGTGTGTGTGTGTGTGTCTCTCTCTGTGTGTGTGTGTGTGTGTGTGTGTGTGTCTCTCTCTGTGTGTGTGTGTGTGTGTGTGTGTGTGTCTCTCTCTGTGTGTGTGTGTGTGTGTGTGTGTGTGTCTCTCTCTGTGTGTGTGTGTGTGTGTGTGTGTGTGTCTCTCTCTGTGTGTGTGTGTGTGTGTGTGTGTGTGTCTCTCTCTGTGTGTGTGTGTGTGTGTGTGTGTGTGTCTCTCTCTGTGTGTGTGTGTGTGTGTGTGTGTGTGTCTCTCTCTGTGTGTGTGTGTGTGTGTGTGTGTGTGTCTCTCTCTGTGTGTGTGTGTGTGTGTGTGTGTGTGTCTCTCTCTGTGTGTGTGTGTGTGTGTGTGTGTGTGTCTCTCTCTGTGTGTGTGTGTGTGTGTGTGTGTGTGTCTCTCTCTGTGTGTGTGTGTGTGTGTGTGTGTGTGTCTCTCTCTGTGTGTGTGTGTGTGTGTGTGTGTGTGTCTCTCTCTGTGTGTGTGTGTGTGTGTGTGTGTGTGTCTCTCTCTGTGTGTGTGTGTGTGTGTGTGTGTGTGTCTCTCTCTGTGTGTGTGTGTGTGTGTGTGTGTGTGTCTCTCTCTGTGTGTGTGTGTGTGTGTGTGTGTGTGTCTCTCTCTGTGTGTGTGTGTGTGTGTGTGTGTGTGTCTCTGGCTCTGTGTGTGTGTGTGTGTCTGTCTCTGTGTGTGTGTGTGTCTCTGACTGTGTGTGTGTGTGTGTGTGTGTGTGTGTGTGTAGTACCAGCAGGAGATTGCGTTGCTGCAGGAGAAGCTGCGAGTGTCGTCTCTGCGTCAGGAGGAGTGT
The DNA here is from genome assembly GCF_002260705.1 of Seriola dumerili. Classification (NCBI taxonomy): domain Eukaryota; kingdom Metazoa; phylum Chordata; class Actinopteri; order Carangiformes; family Carangidae; genus Seriola; species Seriola dumerili. The sequence continues at coordinate 159,053 of NW_019175121.1, forward strand.
GAAGCTCGTCTGATGGTTCAGGATCAACAAAACCAACGAATGCTGCAGGAGTACCAGGTCAGACCACACCTGCTCTACCTGACTCACCTGTACAGACACTCTGCTCATGACACGGTCACATGACACGGTCACATGACACAGCTGGACCAATAGGAGTGTTTTTTTCAGGCTCGGCTGGAGGACACAGAGAGCAGACTGAGGAGACTGCAGGACGACAAAGACCTGCAGATGAACAGCATCATCAGCAGGTCTGACCACCTGTCTGTGTGTACACCTGTCTGTCTGACCACCTGTCTGTGTGTACACCTGTCTGTCTGAACAACTGTCTGTGTGTACACCTGTCTGTGTGTACACCTGTCTGAACACCTGTCTGTGTGTACACCTGTCTGTCTGAACACCTGTCTGTCTGTACCACCTGTCTGTCTGAACACCTGTCTGTCTGTACACCTGTCTGTCTGAACACCTGTCTGTCTGAACACCTGTCTGCCTGAACACCTGTCTGTCTGAACACCTGTCTGTCTGTATACCTGTCTGTCTGAACAACTGTCTGTGTGTACACCTGTCTGAACACCTGTCTGTGTGTACACCTGTCTGAACACCTGTCTGTGTGTACACCTGTCTGTCTGAACACCTGTCTGTCTGAACACCTGTCTGCCTGAACACCTGTCTGTCTGAACACCTGTCTGTCTGTATACCTGTCTGTCTGAACAACTGTCTGTGTGTACACCTGTCTGAACACCTGTCTGTGTGTACACCTGTCTGAACACCTGTCTGTGTGTACACCTGTCTGTCTGAACACCTGTCTGTCTGAACACCTGTCTGTCTGAACACCTGTCTGTGTGTACATCTGTCTGCCTGAACACCTGTCTGTCTGAACACCTGTCTGTGTGTACACCTGTCTGAACACCTGTCTGTGTGTACACTTGTCTGAACACCTGTCTGTCTGAACACCTGTCTGTCTGAACACCTGTCTGCCTGAACACCTGTCTGTCTGAACACCTGTCTGTCTGTATACCTGTCTGTCTGAACACCTGTCTGTCTGTACACCTGTCTGTCTGTACACCTGTCTGTACACCTGTCTGTCTGTACACCTGTCTGTACACCTGTCTGTCTGAACACCTGTCTGTCTGAACACCTGTGTACCTGTGTGTCAGTTACCTGTTTGTCTGAACACCTGTGTACCTGTGTGTCAGTTACCTGTTTGTCTGAACACCTGTGCAGGTTGATGGCGGTGGAGGAGGAGCTGAAGAAGGATCACTCTGACATGCAGGCTGTGGTCGACTCCAAACAAAAGATCATAGAGGCACAGGTACCTGTCTTTCTTCCTGTCTGTTTACCTGTTTAGCCTCTCACCTCTCTCTCTCTATCACCTGTGTGTCTCACCTGCCTGTCTCACCTGTCTCTCTTTCACGTGCCTGTCTCCCACCTTCCTGTCTCACCTGTCTCTCTCTCACTTGCCTGTCTGTCACCTGTCTGTCTCTCACCTGTCTCTTTCTCACCTGTCTGTCTCTCAGGAGAAGAGGATAGCGAGTCTTGATGCAGCGAACACTCGCCTGATGGCGGCTCTGACACAACTGAAGGAGAGGTATGCTGTGACATCACAGAGGAACGGCCTGTCTCCTAGCAACACATCGTCTCTGCAGATCACCGAGAACGGAGAGTTCCGCAACTCTGGCAACTGCTAGGCAACCTGCTGCTGAGCTCTGATTGGCCGTGACTCATTGAGCGGTAGGGGCTGAACTGCTGGCAGCAAGATGAAGTCATCGACCAGGCTTTTTAAAAAATCAACCAATCACAGCCGTCGTAGTTTCCATAGACCTGTCAATCAACCCTCCTACAGCCACGGATCTGACCTCTGACCAGACTCCGCCCATGTTGCTAGGTTACCCCTCAGTTCCTGTTTTGTTTTGCATGTTTTCTCTTTGAACATCTTCCGATGTCTGACATCATATCCTGTTTCCTTTTGATACTTCCTGTTAAGAGCTGGAAACTTCCACCAACCAAACTGAACACATCATCTGGAACAACCCCACCTGTGTAAGGCTCTGGTCCAATCACACTGACTCTTTCCATGTATGGCTTCAGTCCTACTGGACCAACTTTGGCTGTATATGGCTCTTGTCTAATTGGACTACACTCATCCATATATGGCTCTGTTTTAATCTGATTAACTGGAGCAACTCCAGCTGTATATGGCTCTGGTGTGACTAAACTCAGAACTGTTTATCTGTTTTTAGGTTCTTTATCTTCAGATTGTGATTTAAAGGAGCAGTCCAACAGTCAGATCAGCTTCATGTCTGTACAGAGACAGATTAGCCTAGCTTAGCACAAAGACTGGAAGCAGAGGGAAACTGTTGAACTGTAGTCGACCCTCCAGACAGTTAGAGGTTAGTTTGTGTTGTTTCAGAGAATTCTACTGATTTTAGTGTAAAAATCAGATTTTATTGTAAAACAGTAAAAACTCTTTAAATTGTGATGAATAGTTTGTGAACACACACACACATATCTGCTGTCCTGTATAAACTCTGCTGTTCTCTACTGGACTCTAAGGTTCTTTGCTGGACTCTGTTATACTGTATTCATGAGAAATGTTTTGTTTGTTTCCTCTTGTTGTTATTTATCAACATCAGTATTTATAAAGAGATGCTCCAATAAACTATTACACTATCCAACTGTTGTATAGCAATGAGTGACAGGAGACACCATGGCAACAAGCAACACACACACACACACACACACACACACACACACACACACACACACACACACACACACACACACACACACACACACACACACACACACACACACACACACACACACAGAGGTATCAGGTATGGTCAGTGCTGCTTCACACAGAGACAGACAGGTGTGCAGGCAGACAGCTTTTATTTATTGCAGCAGTGAGACCCACAGCTCTTTATCTCTAAACAGGAAGTGATGTCACAGGTTCTCCATGAGGCGCTCCAGCGGGTCGATGTTCCAATACTCGTGGTTCCAGCCCAGAAACCAGCCGGTAAAGGTCGGCGGTTCGAACCCCTGCTTCACCATCACTGTGGGGGTGCGAGGGTCTCTGGAGGACGGGTCGCTCTCTATGTACTGGACAGCTGCACAGGAAACACAGTTAGCCCTTAGCATCCTGGACCACCTGGACCAGGTTCAGTCTCAGGTACCTGTAACCAAGTAGTTGTTGTGTGTTGGATCAGGTGATGCTGGGTTCACACTTCCTGTCTGTCTCACCTGACACCGCCGCCTCCGTCTTCTCCTGCTCATGAGCCTTGTTTCCGATCCAAACAAACACCTGCAGGAGGAAAAAGGAAATGAGGGGTTGTAGCAGGAAAGGAGGCAAGGATGCCACAGGGGCGGGACCTGTAACCATGGTGACAGCGGAAGAGACTTACCTGGTCCCAGGTATCCAAGATCATGACATCATCAGGAGCAAGGTCATCCTGCGTCAGCTCACCTGGAACCTCCTCCATCTGAACACAGAGAGAGATAGTGACTGTGTGACTTGACCATGTGACCTGATCATGTGACCACGTGACCAGCCTGACATACCAGGAAGTTGCCAGTCTTGTTGGAGCAGGCGAACAGACGAGGAGGATGAGCCTCCATCTCATTCTCCATCCGGGGAGAGCGACAGTAGTCTTCCTGCCCTCCCAACGCATCCCAAAATGCATCTGTACACAAACACACAGTCAGGTAGGGTGGACTTCAGCTGGTCTGAATGTTGAGACTCCCCCATCACTCACCTTCCTCCTCCCCCTCCTCCAGTGGAGCAGGTGTCACCTGCAGGATCCCGGCCAGGTGTTCGGCTCCCTGGACCTCCACGGAGCTGCTCCTGCAGCCTCTCCAGGTCCACGATCCAGAGGAGGACACCAGCAGGAAGACGTCACTGGAGTTCAGACTGGAGGAGGACGGATCCACCTGAAGACGACAGAGGAGACACACTGGTCTAACTGGTCTAACTGGACCGACCGGTCTGACTGGTCTAACTGGTCTAACTGGTCTAACTGGACTAACTGGACCGACCGGTCTGACTGGTCTAACTGGTCTAACTGGTCTATCTGGACTGACCGGTCTGACTGGTCTAACTGGTCTAACTGGTCTATCTGGACCGACCGGTCTGACTGGACTGACCGGACCGACTGATCTAACTGGTCTGACCGGTCTAACTGGACTGAAGGGTCTGGATCAGATCCATGATATAAACCTGATCCCTGTCTGATCCAGACTCAGTCTCTGAATCTGGTTTCTCTCTCACCTCCACAGCTCTGGTGTCTCTCGCTGGATTGGCTCGAACCTGGAACAAGCGTGTATTTGCCGCCTCTGATTGGCCACCTTCTCTGGAAGTCCCACCTTTGTACACCACCATTGGCTGGCCCCTGAACAAGCTCATGAGGTGGGCGGGCTCTTTTCCCTGAACCACTCGCACCTGCAGACAGGTAACAGTGAGGTCTGTAAGACTGGAGGTTCCTACAGATCTGGATCCAGAGTCCAGAGTCCAGAGTCCAGTACCTGAACAGCACCGCCTCCCAGCTCATCATCCATCTGGACAGCCAAGATGGCCGATGCTCCAACCTCGTCCTGGCTAGACTCCGCCCCCTGCCTGTAAACACAGATCCTTGTTATTGTTGCTGTAGCAGGAAGCGAACACCAGGGGGAGCTCAGAGTCACAACACGTGTGTTAGACCACGTGTGACATGACGTCTCACCACATGTAGACAATGTGTCCGTCTCTGTCTCCATGGTGATACTGGTACAGGATGATGTAACTGTCTCCTCCATAGAACTGACCAAAGACTGACAGGTCCACCAGAACTTTCTCTGACCCCTCAACACGCCACACCTGAGACAGACAGGTAGACAGGTCAGACAGATAGGTAAAGAGACAGGCAGGCCAGAAAGACAGGTGAAGAGAGACAGACACCACCCTCCTCACCTGCTTCTCTCCATCTCCTCTGTCCACCATACCGTGCTGTGCTGCCATGGCGTCTGATTGGTGGAGCTTCGACACGTCAAACGGCACCTGTCCAATCAGAGGAGTTAGGACTGGTTTGGTCGGGTCTGGGTCTGGAACACTTTGGTCCTGGACTAGACCTTGATTGGTTTACCTTCTTGATCTTTGCTATCTGATTGGACACATAGGCCGTTCCCATGCCAACGGTGTCGTCAGGATCCGTCCAGTCCTTAAAGTATTGTTTGAAGAGAGGAGTCTCCCCGTGTTCAGGAAGGACCTGGACCTGAGGGGACAGAGTCAGGGGGGGTGTGTGTGTGTGTGTGTGTGTGTGTGTGTGTGTGTGTGTGTGTGTGTGTGTGTGTGTGTTTACCTGTGTGTGTGCTGGGTAGTTCATCTTGTGGATGAACTGCTCTGAACTTTTCAGAACAGCATGGCGCTCCTCAGCGTTCGAATCCTTACCTACACACACACACACACATGCACTTTATAATGACTCTCAGGTGACTGTCCTCATTGACCTATCAGGTTACAGATTTCAGCTCCTCAGTCTGAACTGGTGAGAGAGAAGAGGTGAAACTTTGAACCTTTCCAGACGAAGATGTGTCCGTTGGCTCCGTTGTCGAGTATGAAACAATCGCTGGTCTGCAAAGCATCCTGGGAAAAGGGGTTGTGCTCTGCTACCATGGTAACTTCTATGTCCCCATCTGTATTCGACACCTGAGAGACAGACAGGTGAAGACTTCCTGCTGCACAACAACAACAAGTCCTAAGGTGAGAGACACCTGCCTCACCTTGTAGAGCCGAGCCTGCTTCCTGTTGGAGGCGTCCATCTTGGTGTCGTCACTGTGAGCTTCAGGAAGCTCCGGCTTCTCCCCGAGGACCTGAGGTCAGGGGTCAGGGGTCAGACGTCATGGACTCATTGATCAAAGGTCTGTCATATCAACCAGACAGTTACTTCCTCCTCCATGTTTCTGTGCAGACGACTTTCTGACGTTCACGTCAGTTTTCCCAGGAGGAAACTGTCATATTCCGACACCACATGAACGCAGCACGGACCTCTGCTTCACATTAACACACTGCAGTACAGTACAATACTCTCACTGTAGTATCAGTATGTTTTTGTCAGGTCATGTGACGTCATCACCTCCAGCATCCTGTCTGGCTCCGCCCCTTCATCACAGATCAGCAGCTTGGCCCGCCCACACCGCTCATCGTCACGGATACCCTTAGACACCTGTCAATTAACCAATCAATCAGTCGTGCATGATGTCACTCAATAATGATGATTTCATGAGGTGATGTCACCACTCACCACGGTGGCCTTCAGCTTCTCAAAGTGGTTACTATGGGAACCAGACCACTGGATGATTTCCTGTAAAAAGAAAGAGACAGGTTCAGAGCTGTCTGTCTGATGGCCTGTCTCACTTCCTGTGTCACCTCTCTCTACCTGTCTCACCTCTCTCTACCTGTGTCTCTCTACCCATCTCACCTCTGTCTACCTGTCTCACTACTCTACCTGTTTCACCTCTCTCTACCTGTCTCACCTCACTACCTGTCTCACCTCTTTCTACCTGTGTCACCTCTCTACCTGTCTCACCTCACTACCTGTCTCGCCTCTTTCTACCTGTGTCTCTCTACCCGTCTCACCTCTCTCTACCTGTGTCTCTCTACCCGTCTCGCCTCTCTCTACCTGTCTCACCTCTCTCTACCTGTGTCTCTCTACCCGTCTCACCTCTCTCTACCTGTGTCTCTCTACCTGTGTCACCTCTCTCTACCTGTGTCACCTCTCTCTACCTATGTCTCTCTGCCATTCTCACCTCTCTCTCTACCGGTCTCACCTATCTCTACCTGTGTCTCTCTACCGGTCTCACCTCCCTGTACCTGTCTCACCCCTCTACCTGTTTCACTTCTCTCTACCTGTCTGTCTCACCTCTCCCAGGTCCAGGATGAAACTGTCGCCCTGGTTGAAACTCTCCCACGTGACAGGAACCTCTGTTGCCCTGACGACGTGTCGACCTTTGACCTGCAGCAGCCTCTGAACATCCACGTCATTGGTCACCACATGATTGAACCCTGAGGCCACACCCCCTTTCTGAGAAGAAACAAGAAGTGATGTCATCAATGCCAAAAACAGTTCTTCAAGTCAACTCAGGAAAACGTGTATCTTTACTGCAGTATCAGTAGTACTCTCAGTACTCTCAGTATCAGTAGTACTCTCAGTGTCAGTTGTAATCTCTGAACTGATAATAAGTAAACAATACATCAATAAATAAATAAACAGACCATCAGACAAATGTCAGAGTAGAAACTAAGCAATTAAACAGAAAAGGTTCAGAGTTCAAATGTAAGAAAGGTACTACAGTACTGGGAGTTCTGGTCTTGTAGTTACCATGTACTTGAGCCCTGTTTTGAAGTATCCGGTGAAGGTACTGGACTCGTGGCCCTGGACTTCACGGTACTGGACCGGCCCCCCCTGCAGGAACTCGTCCATCTGAACTGCAAAGATGGCCGCTGCTCCGCTCTCATCCTGAGAACATTCTGTACCTGCAGACCAACCAACCAATCACAGAGCAACATCAGAGTCACACCTGTGTCAACGTTCAGGCCATTATACTACTATCAGTGTTAGAGAACAGGAAGTGTACCGGTCTGAGACTGAAGACGTCCCTCAGGGTTCAGCCCTGGGTCCACTTCTGTTCATCATTTATATTAATTTCTATTCATTTCTATTCATTTGTATTTATTTATATTGATTTATATTCAGTTATATTCACTGCAGGTGTAGTAGTATTAGTACATGATGATAGTATTAGTACATGATGTATTGCAGTACCTTGCCAGTAGTGCAGGTCATACTGCAGGGATCCTCTGCGGGTCTCGGTGCTGTGGAGAACCAGGTAAGCATCTCCGCTGTAGAACCCTCCGTACAGACTGTCAGGTACAGGAACCAGCTCCATGTTCTCCACCCGCCACACCTGAAGCCCCGCCTTCTGACCCGCATGTTCAAACTCTGGGTGGAACACCATGATGTCACCTGTAGGGGCAGGACCGCAGAAAAACACCTGAACACAATTATGTTGCCTGCAGGGGGCGGAGCCACACAACACCAGGACCTAAGTTAAGACTTATATTTCAGTCTGAATGATGATGTCAGTGCAGCAGGGACCGTGTCAGGTGTGTTCAATGTTTCTTTTGGTGTCAATAAAGTTTTATTTAAAAAAAAAAAAAAAAAAAAAAAAAGGTCAGTCAGTCACCTGTAGCTTTACCTCTTGGTTTTCAGTCTTAGGAAAACATCTGTTATCTACATTTTCAGTATTTGGTATTAACATGTTGTGTTTCTGCTGCACTGTTCATCTTCCTGCTGTTACACTGTAAATGTCCTCAATGTGAGAAGAAGACAGGATTATCTATCTTTTCTTATTTTCTTTTCTTATTTATATTATCTTTCCTTTTCTTTGCTCTCCTTTCTTTTATTTTTTTTATTTAATCTTTTCTTTCTTTTCTTATCTTTTATTTTCCCAAATGACTTGTGTTTATTCTTTACAGACCAAAATAAAAGAGTAAAGTGATTGTTGTGTATGATGTCTTCAGAGAGACCTCCTCTCCTCACACCTCTAATACCTGAACGTGTCTCAGTGGCTGTGACTGAACACCTGATCTCCTTCACTTATTAAATACATGTAGAACTGAGAAGCTTCACTGAAGAATCTCAAGAACCTCACTGTGAGTCTCTGTCTGATGAGTGAATGTAAATGTTGTAATCTGCAACAGCCTCAGGGACAAATAGCAGAGTGACTCATCTTCTCCAACACAAACATCTTTGCTGCAGCTCAGAGATACAGGAAGTGACTCACCCTCACGGACGGACGGACGGACGGACGGACGGACGGACGGACAGACAGACAGACAGACAGACAGACAGACAGACAGACAGACAGACAGACAGGTCGAAGCTGTTTCACATTTAAACTGCTTAAAGAGGAAGCAGCTTCACAGTTGTTCAAAAACTCCACAGTAAACGCCTCACTGGGGACTGGAACAGCTCCAGGATCAGATTCATAAAGTCCGGAGTGAAGGTGTGAAACTTAGCTGCTGGTCACACATGAGTTATTGATGAGAGGATGAACAGAGACTAATGACGCCATGATGAAGACTAAAAACTGTTGTTAACCTGTTTGTTTCAGAGTCTGACCCAGTCTGGACCTGAACATGGACCTGGACCTGGACTCATGAAAACACAGACGGATGTTAAGTAAAGAGGAAACTCACCGTCAGTGTTTGTTGGACGTCGTTCAGCTGGATGGAAACTGCTGCAGACAAACGAAAGCTGAGCTCCACCTGAGACTGACTGACTGTGAGGGAGGGGCTGCAGGTAACCTTACCTGTACAACCCCCTCACTTCCTCCTGTGTGCAGCTGAGCAGACACACCCAGCTGATCCACACCCAGACTGAACACCAGCTGCTTCCTTTGTGGTGTTCATGAGTCATTGTTCAGAAGACTTTCAGCAAACTTTTCTGTTTCTGTCGATTTAATTCAGATGTTTTATTTTCTACTTATTTTCTATCAGTGAGACTATTGTTAACAGTGTGTGGTGTTTGGTGTGTGCAGTGTGTGTACTGCAATGCTAAATCTATGTGTGTTGAATTTGTTGTATGTTGGTCTATGGTGTTGTGGTGTGGTTGTTGTGTGTGTGTTGTGGTGTGCTTGTGGTGTTTGTGTTGTGGGTGTCTTGTGTGTGGTGTGATGTGTGCTGTGTAGTGTGTGTGTGTGTTTTTTGTATTGCGCTGAGTGACTTCGTTAGGTGTGTTGTTAGTGTGTTGTGTCGGTGGGTTGTGGTGCTTGCTTTCTTGTGTTGTGCTTCTGCTTTGTGTGTTGTGGGTTTGTGTGTGTGTGTGTGTGTGTGCTTGTGCTTGTGTGTGTGTGCTTGTGCTTGTGTGTGTGTGTGTGTGTGTGCTTGTGTGTGTGTGCGTGTGTGTGCTTGTGCTTGTGTGTGTGTGTCTGTCTGTGTCAGGGAGGGAAACGAGATGGTGAAGATCTGTTGGACACATGCAAACTCTCTGTCAGTCAATACAGGAATGGTCATTACTATGACGAGTGTTTGATGTGAAGTGATCAGACAGAGGAACCAGTTTTAGAGTTACACATGACATCAGTGACCAAGACGTGTTCATTTGTTTAATTCAAAGGGGGACATGAGAGTTATGACACGTGTTCTAACTCCTGATGTCTTTATTTATCTTTACTGTTTACGAGGAAGAATGCATGAATTAAATACATTCAGGGGTCTAGTTTGGTCTGGTCTGGGTGTGGTGCACATGCCCCCACCCCTACACACACACACACACACACACACACACACACACACACACACACACATATATATAGACAGAAACACACAAACACCATCTCTATGATTTTGATTAACCTTCAAAATAATTTTTTATCACTTAAGGTAGGCTAAATAACAGAAACACCTCAACTGTCTAAAACTATTTTAATAATAAATTGCCAACTGAGTGTATTAGTAATTATCAGGTGTATGCTCAGGCTCCAAAGTGCCTAACTGCAATTAATTGGTTGATTTTGTTGCTGTTCTCACCTGGGAACTGATATATCTGGTAACCTAAAGATCTTCTTTAATTTTATAGTTTTATCATCATTATCACCCTGTAACATGTTTGACCCCTCTCTCCCCATTTTCAAATGTAACGCAATAACACAGAAACATTTTAACTGACTTACTTTGTTCTTTTATCTGAGAACATTTTTACACTGTGATTTACTTCTACTGATGTCTTTTCAGTAATAGTAGTGACGCCGTTCACATGTTGACGTGCTGACGTCAGTGTAGTGTCCCATCGCCAGTTGTTTCTGTTACCGGTGGAGTTTATTGCTGCTCTGTCTGAACACAGTTAATGTTGCTGTTTTCTTCTTCACAGAGTCTAACTACCTGCTGTACATTTAAACTTACACTAGTTCTGCTCCAGCACTCAGAGCTCTCTGCTCCTTTTAGCAACTCTCACTAACTCAGCAGTCGTTTACATGCTGTTCAGATCTGCTAGTTGCTTTAGCTTAGCAGTCTCCCTCTCTCTCGCTCGCTCAGTGTGGTGTTGTTGTAACTTCACTGTGGGGGATGTGGTATTTACTACATCTTCAGTAAAGTCTGCTGTCTTTAGGCACAGCTCCACTCGTTAACCAGAGCTAACTACTATCCCTGAAAGTTTTCCTCAAAAAAAGTCAGACAAACTCTTTTAAATCCCACAATTTGCAACCTTCATTGACAATTTTTATATCAAAAATGTAGAGATTTTTTTCCCTATATCACCCAGTTTTGGTCTCTTTCTGATATCTTTAATGGTTTTTGAGGAAATCCATCTTACTTTTTTGATATTCACCTTTAAAACAAGAGTCTCAACCAGGTAAAAAGAACTTACTAGAGGTTCTGTTGGACAGCTCTACCGCTACACTCAAAAAACACACACATACACACACATAAACACACACACACATACACACACATATACAGTTTATATATATATATATATATATATATATATTGACAGAAACACACAAACAATGTGTACGATTTTGATTAACCTTCAAAATAAGTCTTAACATG
>NW_019175121.1:170658-176606 GCF_002260705.1 Seriola dumerili
AGCCACCACACACCAGGACCTAAGTTTAAGACTTAAATATTTCAAGTCTGAATGATTATTCAGTGCAGCAGGACCGTGTCAGGTGTGTTCAATGTTTCTTTGGTGTCAATAAAGTTTTATTTAAAAAAAAAAAAAAAAAAAAAAAAAAAGGTCAGTCAGTCACCGTAGCTTTACCTCTTGTTTTCAGTCTTAGGAAAACATCTGTATCTACATTTTCAGTATTTTGCGTATTAACATGTTGTGTTTCTCTGCACTGTTCATCTTCCTGCTGTTACACTGTAAATGTCCTCAATGTGAGAAGAAGACAGGATTATCTATCTTTTCTTATTTTCTTTTCTTATTTAATTTATCTTTCCTTTCTTTGCTCTCCTTTCTTTTATTTTTTTTATTTAATCTTTTCTTTCTTTTTTATCTTTTTATTTCCCAAATGACTTGTGTTTATTCTTTACAGACCAAAATAAAAGAGTAAAGTGATTGTTGTGTATGATGTCTTTCAGAGAGACCTCCTCTCCTCACACCTCTAATACCTGAACGTGTCTCAGTGGCTGTGACTGAACACCTGTCTCCTTCACTTATTAAATACATGTAGAACTGAGAAGCTTCACTAAGATCTCAAGAACCTCACTGTGAGTCTCTGTCTGATGAGTGAATGTAAATGTTGTAATCTGCAACAGCCTCAGGGACAAATAGCAGAGTGACTCATCTTCTCCAACACAAACATCTTTGCTGCAGCTCAGAGATACAGGAAGTGACTCACCCTCACGGACGCGGACGACGGACGGACGGACGGACGGACGGACAGACAGACAGACAGACAGACAGACAGACAGACAGACAGACAGAACAGACAGGTCGAAGCTGTTTCACATTTAAACTGCTTAAAGAGGAAGCAGCTTCACAGTTGTTCAAAACTCCACAGTAAACGCCTCACTGGGGACTGGAACAGCTCCAGGATCAGATTCATAAAGTCCGGAGTGAAGGTGTGAAACTTAGCTGCTGTCCACACATGAGTTATTGATGAGAGGATGAACAGAGACTAATGACCGCCATGATGAAGACTAAAAAACTGTTGTTAACCTGTTTGTTTCAGAGTCTGACCCAGTCTGGACCTGAACATGGACCTGACCTGGACTCATTGAAAACACAGACGGATGTTAAGTAAAGAGGAAACTCACCGTCAGTGTTTGTTGGACGTCGTTCAGTCCTGGATGGAAACTGCTGGCAGAACAAACGAAGGCTTGAGCTCCACCTGAAGACTGACTGACTGTGAGGAGGGCTGCAGGTAACCTTACCGTACAACCCCCTCACTTCCTCCTGTGTGCAGCTGAGCAGACACACCCAGCCTGATCCACACCCAGACTGAACACCAGCTGCTTCCTTTGTGGTGTTCATGAGTCATTGTTCAGAAGACTTTCAGCAAACTTTTCTGTTTCTGTCGATTTAATTAGATGTTTTATTTTCTACTTATTTTCTATCAGTGAGACTATTGTTAACAGTGTGTGTGTGTGTGTGTGTGTGTGTGTGCGCGTGTGTGTGCGTGTGTGTGCGTGTTGTGCTTGTGGTGTTGTGTGTGTGTGTGTGTGTGCGTGCTTGTGCTTGTGTGTGTGTGTGTTGTGTGCGTGTGTGTGTGTGTTGTGCTTGTGTGTGTGCTGTGTGTGTGTGTGTGTGTGCTTGTGTGCTTGTGTGTTGTGTGCTTGTGGTGGTGCTTGTGTTGTGTGTGTGTTGTGGTGTGTGTCTTGTGGTGTGTGTGCTGTGTGTGTGCTTGTGCTTTGTGTGTGTGTGTGCTTGTGTCTGGTGTCAGGGAGGGAAACGAGATGTGTGAAAGATCTGTGGACACATGCCAAACTCTCTGTCAGTCAATACAGGAATGGTCATTACTATGACGAGTGTTTTTGATGTGAAGTGATCAGACAGAGGAACCAGTTTTAGAGTTACACATGACATCAGGACCAAGACGTGTTCATTTGTTTAATTCAAAGGGGGCATGAGATTATGACACAGTGTTTCTAACTCCTGATGTCTTTATTTATCTTTACTGTTTACGAGGAAGAATGCATGAATTAAATACATTCAGGGGTCTAGTTTGGTCTGGTCTGGGTGTGTGCACATGCCCCCACCCCTACACACACACACACACACACACACACACACACACACACACACACACACATATATATAGACAGAAACACAACAAACACCATCTCTATGATTTTGATTAACCTTCAATAATTTTTATCACTTAAGGTAGGCTAAATAACAGAAACACCTCAACTGTCTAAAACTATTTTATAATAATAAATTGCCAACTGAGTGTATTAGTAATTATCAGGTGTATGCTCAGGCTCCAAAGTGCCTACTGCAATTAATTGGTTGATTTGTTTGCTGTTCTCACCTGGGAACTGATATATCTGGTAACCTAAAGATCTTCTTTAATTTTATAGTTTTATCATCATTAATCACCCTTGTAACATGTTTGACCCCTCTCTCCCCATTTTTCAAATGTAACGCAATAAACAGAAACATTTTAACTGACTTACTTTGTTCTTTTATCTGAGAACAATTTTTACACTGTGATTTACTTCTACTGATGTCTTTTCAGTAATAGTAGTGACGCCCGTCACATGTTACGTGCTGACGTCAGTTGTAGTGTCCATTCGCCAGTTGTTTCTGTTACCGTGGAGTTTATTGCTGCTCTGTCTGAACACAGTTAATGTTCTGTTTTTTTCTTCACAGAGTCCTAACTACCTGCTGTACATTTAAACTTACACTAGTTCTGCTCCAGCACTCAGAGCTCTCTGCTCCTTTTAGCAACTCTCACTAACTCAGCAGTTGTTTACTATGCTGTTCAGATCTGCTAGTTGCTTTAGCTTAGCAGTCTCCCTCCTCTCTCGCTCGTCTCAGTGTGGTGTTGTTGTAACTTCACTGTGGGGGATTGTGGTATTTACTACATCTTCAGTAAAGTCTGCTGTCTTTAGGCACAGCTCCACTCGTTAACCAGAGCTAACTACTATCCCTGAAAGTTTTCCTCAAAAAAAGTCAGAACAAACTCTTTTAAAAATCCCACAATTTGCAACCTTCATTGACAATTTTTATATCAAAAATGTAGAAGATTTTTTTTCCCTATATCACCCAGTTTTGGTCCTCTTTTGATATCTTTAATGGTTTTTGAGGAAATCCATCTTACTTTTTTGATATTCACCTTTAAAACAAGATCTCAACCAGGTAAAAGAAGAACTTACTAGAGGTTCTGTTGGACAGCTCTACCGCTACACTCAAAAAACACACACATACACACACATAAACACACACACACATACACACACATATACAGTTTATATATATATATATATATATATATATTGACAGAAACACACAAACAATGTGTACGATTTTGATTAACCTTCAAAATAAGTCTTAACATGGTAAGAAGAAATTATTGGCTCTGTTGTACAAAACCTTATGCAATTTATACTGCCAAACACAGAAGCACAGACACTTTCAAAATAAGAGTCTCAAAAAGTTAAGAGGTGAGGTAGGTCAAATAAGTCCGATCTTAGAAGCGATCGTCTATATGGGGATATAGTGGTATAGCTTTATTGCAGAGCAGCTTCTGTTGTTCATGTACATGTGTGTATACATGTACATGTGTGTGTACATGTCTTGCTGTGGTTGTGGAGAAACATTTGTGTTTGAAACCATCAGTGTGAGGTTATTGTGTTCAGTCGTCACAGCTCCAAAAGGCTTTCTGAGGGACAGCTGCAGTGACTGAGGTCAGTGTCAGGATGAGTCTCTACGACATGAATGAAACTGAAAGTAACGTCCTTTGTGCAGATTGAAACGTGAAGAGTGAAATACACGAACCTCGCAGCAGGCACATTCAAAATTTCTCCAGGAATTTTCTTGTATATTTTACTGTATTATTTGATCTTATTGATGCACTCACAGAGTGATCTCCTGTGTTTACATTCTGTTGGATCATTTCATCCCTGAAGATGCATCATATTAATGTAAAATAACTAATAACTCCATACTCAAAAGTATTTACTGCATCATCAACTTTTCTTGATCACTAATTTATCTTTTTAATCATTGTTAATAATTGTATTGTACATCACGTGATTTGGAAACATTATTATTATTAATTAATTAATTAATTAATTTCTTTTAATCATTAACGCTGCTGCTCTGACTCTATTTTCATTTAACGTCCTGAGAAGTCTCCAGATTTGTTAACGAAGCTCTTATTTTGAAGATCGAATTCATCCGGACTGCGTTTTGTTTTGAAACTGGACCCCGGAAGTGAACTGACTGTTGTTGACAGAGCGGTCAGCTGTTAGTTAACTTGTGAAAATGTCGCAGTAAACCTGTAATTGATAGACAACTGACCGGGTTTAGTCCAGGTTAACGGACAATCGGTGGGTTTAGGTGGGAGAATGGAGACGTTCAGTAAGCTAACCAGCATGCTTCTGCACGCGCTGGAGACGGTGAGTTAGCCCAGTTAGATCAGTTAGCTTCTGTTAGCTTGTTAGCTTCTGTTAGCTTGTTCTGTGTAAAAAGTTTAAGTTAGAGTTTGTGACGTGGAGGACGGAGCGGGAAAAGACCGTCTGTGTGTCTGGGTCCCTCTCTCTCCGTGTCTCTGTCTCTCTGTCTCTCTGTCTGTCTGAGTCTCTGTCTGTCTGTCTGTCTCTCTCTCTCTGTCTGTCTCTCCGTGTCTCTCAATCCGTGTGTCTGTCTGAGTCTCTGTGTCTGTCTGAGTTTCTGTCTCTCTCTCTCTCTCTGTCTGTCTCTCTGTGTCTGTCTGAGTCTCTGTCTCTCTCTGTCTGTCTCTCTGTCTCTGTGTCTGTCTGAGTCTCTGTCTCTCTCTCTCTGTCTGTCTCTCTGTGTCTCTGCAGACTGAGGGGACATTCACACAGTTTAATGTTAAGACTAAAACTAAAACAAACTTAGTTTATCAGGAGGAAAGAGAGTTGTGCGTTTACCTGTCTGTCTTCCTGTTTCTCTCTCCACCTGTCTGTCTCTCTACCTATCTCTGTCTACCTGTCTGTCTCTCAGAGGGAGCCCACAGTGGACCTTCTGGATTCCTTTGTGGATCATTGGAAATCAATCACAAACTATTACATCGAGACAACAGGTGTGTGTGTGTGTGTGTGTGTGTGTGTGTGTGTGTGTGTGTGTGGTGTGTGTGTGTGTGTCTGGGGGGGGTTATGTCAACGAGTGTCCTCCTCATGTGTGTGTGTGGTGTGTGGGGGGGGGGGTTATGTCAACGAGTGTCCTCCTCATGTGTGTGTGTGTGCAGATGACAGTCGTCCTGTCAGACAGACAGAGATCCCCTGGCGTCTCAGACAGATGTTGGACATCTTGGTGTATGAGGAGAAACAACAGGTAACACACTCACCTGAACAGGGTATTTCATCATTGGTTTTCTTCAGGTGTCTTTACATGACAGCAAAGTAAATGGAGGCTGACTGTTGATAAACTGATGTATTGATTATTGATTATTGATACAGTTGGTGGAGGACACAGGCGTGTGCATGGAGTATCTGCTGCAGCACAAACTGTTGGAGACTCTGGTCACTCTGGGGAAAGCTCAGGTAACGTGATGTTTGACGCCACCTGTATGTTCTCTGGAGAACAGCTGGGGGGTCAGATGTTTGTAATGAAGAGGGTGGGGCTGTCTCAAAGAAGTCCCACTCATAGTGGAGATACTCCTGATGGTTCCTGTTGCTGTGTTCAGCACTGAACAGGTGAGCTGTGTCTTACCTGTGGATCCGTCCCATATGGATCAGTGACCTAACCTCTGACCTCTGACCTCACCAGAAACTTCTTCTTCAGCCATGTGGGTGGAGCTTATCTTGCTCCTCTGTTGAAGACATCTCACTCTGATTGTTCAACCAGTCAACATCTCTCTCTCTCTCTCTCTCTCTGTCTCTCTCTCTCTCTGTCTCTCT
>NW_019175121.1:176631-188388 GCF_002260705.1 Seriola dumerili
GTGGAGTAATGGAGGTTAAATAAAGCTCCCACCTCAGTAGTTTTATCAGTCAGCGGTGGCATTACACATAGTCAGATGTCTTGTGTTTCTATTTGTGGGACGAGTGAAGAGTGTGAGGGGAATGTTCGAGAAAAGATGAACACTTAGCAGCTGGATGAGCTTATCGCAGAGACCTTTCAGAGCTCCCGCTGGAACAATCCAGCAGTCAGCAGCGTTAGTGTTTGTGCAGAGAGCAGTAAACCTATTGGAGGTGTCCACTGTCTGAGTCCCTGATTTAGAGAGCTGCAGCTGCAAGGTCTGGTATTGGCCTAAGAGCTTTGGCTGTATCACAACAGGCCGACCACAACTGAAATTCAGACCACGATCTCCGGCCAAAACAGAAGAAGAGGAGGGGAAACTCCACTGGCTGTCAAACCCAAAGAGCAGCTATTCAACTACTAAAACATGAGAGAAAGGTTGAAAGGGTGAAATGTGAGTGACTGCTGACAGAAGGTGGTCAGCCTAGGCTAAAGTGTAAAAAAAAGAAGAGGAGCAGCAGGAGGATGAAGAGTAAGAAGAGTAAAAGATGTTATGAGGGAAAAGAAGAAACGAGGCCTGGTCGACAACAGGGCAGTTGATAAGAGCGAATGAGACACAGAAACGTGGAGGGACGGAGGGGAAACGGCACAGAGGTGTTAAATCGCTCTGCATGTCAGAACTGTGAGGTTCTGCTGGTCCACCATGACACTCTCTCTCTCTCCCTCTCTCTCTCTCTCCCTCTCTCTCTCTCTCTCTCTCTCTCTCTCCTCCTGCTCCTCCTCCTCCTCAGTATCCTCCAGGTATGTCTCAGCAGGTGTTGTTGTTCTTCTCGAAGCTGTTGTCTCAGGTGCAGAAACCTTTGCTTCACCTGGTGAATGTCTACAGACCTGTACAGGTAAACACTTGTTCACACAGGCTCATTTACATGTAGACACGCCCCCAAGATGCCAAATATAGTTACACTTTCTGTAGGAAGGTCCTGCAGTAGTAATGTAGAGTTAAATGATGACATTTAATATCCAAAAGGTCAAAGGTCATCGTCACTGTGACGTCATCATGTTCTGGTCATTATTCAACACTGTAACTGAGGAGGAGACTGTGATGTGTTCTGTAACCTGATTGGTTGATGGAGGAGCTGATTCTAGTTTTACCTTCAGTCAATTAATCAGTTGATTGATAATAATTGATAATTGATCAGTTGTTCACTTTTCAATCCTCAAATATTTACTGTTTTTACCTTTTCGACTAATGATGACATCACAGGCTTCAGCCCCTCCCCTCTGACAACAGCTGATAAAGCTCAGTTAGGTTTAATTGTAGAAATGAATGATGATGTCACTGTGACATCACCTCTGTTCCGCCCCTCTCAGAAGCTGATTCGTCTCTGTGCACTTCCTGGTTCCCAAACGGAGAAGGAGGAAGCTCAGTTCCTATTGGTCGTCTGCTCCAGAGTCAAACAGGATCCGCACATGCTCAGATATGTCTTAGAGGTAACCAGCAGCTAACCAATTAAACCAGTTTAACCAGCCTCACTTACTGTCCACCAGCTAACTTCATTAACTACATCTGACATGCAACATCAGATGAGTTTCACTAACTAATAACCAACAGTGTCTACTAATCAGCTTCACTAAAGATTTACATTTTACCAGTTTACTTACTCTTTACTTACCAACTTCAGTAATTTAACATGTCTCGATGTTCCATAAGTTTAGTAACTTTAAATTTAATAACTAACTTTAGTAGTTCAGTGTTAACTAACCAACGCTTTACTACTACCCAGTCTTATCTACCAACTGTTGACTTTTAACTTTTAACTTTTAATGTCAATTAAATGATTATTAAACTGTTTACTAGTCATCACAGTCTTAATTGAGCAGCTTCACTTACTAACTAACCTGTATCTGGTCACCTGTTGATGGTTAATCAATCAGCTGACTGGAATCTGCAGCAGTTCATCTGACCACCTGTTCAAACTTGTTGGTGTGTCATCAGATTCTGGACCAACCAGCAGCCAGGACTCCAGCTTCTGACCAATCACAGCTCGACACACAGGTGTCCAATCAGAGGACAGAGACACCAGCGTCCTCCAGCCAATCAGATTCATCAGGCTCCAGTCCTGTCCAATCAGAGAGCAGTCTGCTGTTGGCTCTGCTGCAGCTCACCAAGGATAAGGTCAGTTAACTACCTATAACTAGTCCAGCAGACAGGTCACTAATACAGGAATCAATCTTTACACCTGTACTCAATCAGTGATTATTGATTATCTGTATAATAACCAGGTCACATGACCTCTCTCCTCAGAGGGGCGGAGTCAGTCTGAAAGCCTATGAAAGCCTCCTGCTGCTCTCTGGACTCCAGTCTGGATCCTCAGGGGAGGTTCTGTCAGATCAGACCCAGCTGGGAGAGCTGCTGACTGGGAGGCTGACGAAGCTTTACTCCCTGCTGCCTCTGGAGAGTCTGGATCCTGGACAGGTGCAGAGCTGGCCCCAGACACCATGGAGGTAACACACACACACACACACACACACACAACACACACTGACACCAAACACACACACACACACACCACTGACACAAACAACACACACCACACACACACACCACCACTGACACAAACACACACACACACACACACTGACACACACCAAACACACACACACACACACACTGCAACACACAACACACACACACTCACACACATACACACACACACACACACATCACACACTGACACACAAAACACACACAACACACACACTGACACCAAACACACACACACACACACTGACACCAAACACACACACACACACACACTGCAGTGTCTCTCTCTGTTCAGTTCTCAGTTCTCTCGCTGCAGCTCTGATCTCAGGTCAGAGTCTCCTGCTTCTGATCACATGACCAACTTCTTCTCCTGGTTTGACTTCCTGGATCACCTGATAAGAGAGGCCCCACAGGTACACACACCTGCTCACTGTGACACCACACACCTGCTCACTGTGTTCAGTTATGACTTAAAATAAATATCTGACTCTTTGTGTGTGTGTGTGTGTGTGGGTGTGTGTGTGTGTGTGTGTTTGGTGTCAGTGTGTGTGTGTGTGTGTTTGGTGTCAGTGTGTGTGTGTGTGTGTTTGGTGTCAGTGTGTGTGTGTGTGTGTGTGTGTGTGTGTGAACAGGTGTTGTCAGTGAAGTTATCTCAGTGTGTTCATCAGTTGTGGTTGGTGGATGTTCTTCAGCCTCAGCTGCTGAACACGTAAGTTTAATCTCATCTTCGTCGTCTTCATCATCATCATCGTCATCATGTGATCCAGGTGTTGTCCTGTCTGATGTCCAGGTGTGAACAGGTGGTCCTGGTCTCCACTTCCGTCCTCTGTGCTGCTGTCAGACTGGTCCAGTCCTCCTCTCTGTTGGATCAGCTGGTCCACTTCCTGTTGAGGACACACCCCCTGACACACCTGCTGCTGCAGCGCTGTGACCACATCTCAGACCAGGTGAGTCCAGGCACAGTAGTGATGAGGGACGGGGAGACGGGTAGGTGAGGATAAAGGAGAGACGCTCAGTGTCCAGCTTATTAGGAACGCCTGTCTGAGGCTGGTCCATCTCGTCATGTGACCACGCCCCCTGTGTGTCCTCAGATCAGCATGGCGTCCCTGTCTCTGGTAGAGGAGTTACTACAGAAGCCTCACAGGGACATTTTGGAGGTCCTGGTGTTGAGTTATCTGCGGGGGCGGGCTTACCTGTCTCCATCAGCTGCAGGTGTGGACGACAGACACACAGAGAGCAACGAGGACAGCGAGTGAGTCCGTCACATCTGTATCACATCTGCATCACTCCTGAACCTCACCTGTGTTCACCTGGTTCTCTGTTTGTCTCTGATGCTTCCTGTCTGGTTCTCAGTGACTGTAGACCAGTTCAGTCCTTAAACTTGGTTCCTCAGAGAACCTTAGAGAACGTCAGAGACAGAGCAGCAGGTCCAACAGATAAATCAATCCATGTTTACTGATGTTTCTGTTCTGAGACGTTTTCATTAACAAGATTCTGTGTGTGTGTGTGTGTGTGTGTGTCAGGGATCTGGAGGAGGATCCCTTCTTCTCTGACAGCTTGTTCTCAGACAGTCAGCTCCTTCCTCCTCCTCCTCCTCCTCCTCCCCTCCCCCCCTCTGCTCCTCTTCCCTCTGGGCTGGGATCAACTGCTGATGTCATCAACAGGTAACAGGACCAGGAGTGTTTACGTGGTCTCAGATCACCACCTGAGTCCTGGTCCTCAGACAGACTCAGTGTCCACAGAAGCACCTGCACAGCTGACTGATTAAAACATGAGAAGATGATAAGGTTCACTTATTGATCTGGTATCAATAAAGATTCAACTGGATGGTTTATTAGAGACGATATCTCACTCTGTTACAGAATACAGAAACAGAGTGAAACTGATTGAACAGAGTGGAGCATCTTTTAGCACACAAACAATCTTTGATTGACTCCAGCTTGAGCTGCAGAGTTCAGTCAGAGACGGATAGTGACATCACATCCTGACATCATAATCATCATCATCACCTGTAGTTTAATGTCAGTCAGAAAAATGATCATTTGTAAATTCATTCATTCATCACACTGCTGATTAATGTGTGTGTGTGTGTGTGTGTGTGTAGTTTCCTGTGTTTGGTTCCTGTTCAGGTTCGATCAGCTCAGCTGCTGCAGGAGGGAGGATACGAGTCATATGTTCATGATGCTCACACACTGGTCAGAGCACACACACACACACACACACACACACACACACACACACACACACACACACACACACACACACACACACACACACACACACACACACACATCAGAGAGCACCTCAGTTTACATTAGAGCTGAAACCATCAGTTGATCAATAGATCAATAATCTCATTGTTTCATAGTGAAAAACTCTAAATGTGATCAGATGGTAAATTAGAGAACTTCCTGTTTGAAGTGTCAGTCATTGCGTCATCATGACGATTGACACACAAATGATTGATCTGCAGATTAATCAATAATGTTCCAGAGACCTGATCCTGATTCAGACCCAGATCCAGAGTCTGGACCCTCCAACAGTCCTCAGTATAACAGGCTCCTCCCCCTCCTTCAGGTGACCGACTGCCAGTCTCTCTCTCAGTCGTGGGATTGGCCACCCAGTCTTCCTCCCTCCTCCTCCTCAGGTGAGGGGGAGGAGTTCTCCGAGGGTCATCTGTTCAAAGTTCTGTTTGACCGACTGGGACGCATCCTGGAGCAGGTACACACACCTGTCTGACCCCCTAACCACCTGTCTGACCCCTAACCACCTGTCTGTCTGACCCCAAACCACCTGTCGTACCCCTAACCACCTGTCTGTCTGACCCCAAACCACCTGTCGTACCCCTAACCACCTGTCTGTCTGACTCCAAACCAGGTGACTCAGTGACTCACCTGCAGCAGATGTGTGTGTGTGATGACTCACCTGCAGCAGGTGTACCTATCTGTTTCCAGCCGTACGAGTTGAACCTGCAGCTGACGGCGGTTCTGTCCAGACTGTCGGCCTTCAACCATCCACTGCTGCATGAGTACCTGCTCAACCCCTACATACACCTGTCTCACTGCTCCAGGTCACTCTTCTCCGTCCTCATTAGGGTAAGACAGAGAGACAGACAGGTATCTATCAGAGCTGTCAGGTATCAGCCTGTCTGTCTGAGTCATCTGGCTTTTATTGTGAAAAGTAATGTATACTCACCTGTCTGTCTGTCTGTCTGTCTCATCTGTCTACCTGTCTGTCTGTGTGTCTCTCAGGTGATGGGAGACTTGATGCAGAGGATCCAACAGATTTCCAGTCTGACGGACAGACTGTTGAACACTAGGAGACGCCTGCTGGGACTGAGCCACAACACTGGGTAACTACCTGTCTGTGTGCCTCTCTACCTGTCTGTCTGTTTGTCTGCTTGTCTGTCTGTCTGCCTACCTGTCTGTCTCGCTACCTGTCTATCTGACCTCCAGTCCTCTGAACCTTTACCTGAGTTTACCTGTGGGCGTGTCCTCAGGCTGGAGTACCTGACCCTGCTGAGGGGGGTCATTGTCCTGGAGGAGTTCTGTAAAGAGCTTGCCGCCATTGTCTTCGTCAAACTGCCCCTAGACCAGCAGTGACTCACCTGGACCAGAACAGATTCACCTGGACCAGCTAGACAGGTACTTCTGACAAACCTGGGGCTGGTATACACTGACCGCTACAGCTGACACAGGTGGACTAGGCAGTTTGGTACAGGTTCACCTGGCAGTCCTGCTGCACCTGGAACAGACAGGAAGTGGACTCACTATCTAAGATAAGACGCATCTTTATATCTTTATTGATCGATGTTGTGGTCTTCAGACCTGAATTGGAACCTGCAGGACCCTGAACAGGTCACTATCATCAGGGTTCAACTGTGACATCACTGTGTATTTCTTTATTCTAGTTGGATTGTACTGTGTCTCTGGTGAGAGAGCAGAGAGATTCATGTGATACAGACTCTGTAGACCTCCACCAAGACCAGACAGTCCTGCACGTCTGCCAGGTCCAGATCCACATCTGGATCCAGATCCAGATCCAGATGTGGATCTCAACATGTCTGAGTTTTTACCTCAAATCCAAACAAACTGACAAAGTGTTTAATATGTGATGAAAGCTTCTGGCTCCGCCTCTCTAACCGAATCAGAACCAACAGTTTCTACTCTGGACCAGGATCCATCCCACAGACAGACAGACAGACAGACAGGTGAAAACATGAGCTCTGTGATGGAGGTGATGAGTAAATAAATATGACCCCTCCCCCACAGTCTCAGGTGTGGGCGGTACCTTCCTTCTCACCTGCTGACCATGTGGACATCCATCTGCTTTTATGAATATTGAGCCCAGAAATCTGATTGGATAAAATCTTGCTGTAACAGAAGTCCTTTCCATCAGGTACTGATACTGAAACCTGGTCTGAGGGGGGTCACATGACCACATGTCACTGATGATGGCATCATCATTATTAAGTTTCTACTGTTTTTAGTCCAACACACTAAGATTATTTAAATATTTAAGTGCAATTCAACTGGTTTAGTCCAAAGATGGATGAATGATGATGGATGGATGGATGGATGATGATGGATGGATGGATGGATGGATGGATGGATGGATGGAGATGGATGGATGGATGGATGGATGGATGGATGGGTGAATGATGATGGATGAGAATGGATGGATGGATGGATGAATGATGATGGATGTGATGATGGATGGATGGATAGATGATGATGGATGGATGGATGAATGATGATGGATGATGAATGATGATGATAGATGTAGGGATGACTGATGATGGATGCGATGGATGGACTGAGATGATGGATGAATGGATGATGGATGTGATGTTTATGGATGGATGGATGGATGGATGAATGACTGATATGGATGGATGGAGGTGGATGATGAGTGAATGAGTGATGGATGGAGTGGATGGATGGGATGATGGATGATGGATGGATGTGATGTGATAGTGAGATGAATATGATGATGGATGGATGGATGATGGATGGTGGATATGGTGTGATGGATGATGAATGAGGATGATGATGGATGAATGATGATGATGATGATGGATGGATGGATGGATGATGGATGAATGTGATGATGGAGTGGATGGATGGATGGATGGTGATGATGGATGGTGGATGGATGGATGAATGATGTAAATGGATGGATGGATGGATGGATGGATGATGTGATGATGGATGGATGGGATGATTGATGGATGGATGGATGGATGGATAGGATGATGTGGATGGATGGATGAATGATGATGGATGGATGGATGTGAGCTCAGTGTGTCAATAGTTCTGATAAACATGATGTTTGTTTGTTGTTGATTTTCAGTCAAACAGACGTTTGACTTCTTTAAATTCCTGCCGTCAGAAACTTTTCTCTTTATTCAATCCATCAAACTTTATTTTGATTGGTTCAAAGTGCCTTTCAGTCTGAGCAGGAAAATGTATTTATGTTCAGTGAGTAAAGAGAACACTAAATGACAATAATATTTAGAATTATAATGATAATAATAATAATGATAATCACAAGAGAAATGACAAACAGTGAATGAAGCTTGTTCTTCAGACTCTGCTGTGTCACTTTAAATCCTTTGATCCACATCAGTGACAGTTTGAATGTTTGAATCTGCTGGAGTTTTAAATAAAGTTCTGACAGTTTGAACAAAGTCTGAACCTTTTGTCCAGATTGAACTGAATCTGTTTTTGTGTTGAGCTTCACACCTGATCGTGACCTGAGTGGTGATTGGCTGAATTTACTTTTCACTGGTTATCAGTTTTTATATTTTCATTGACTCATGTCTGAACTGGGTATTGGTCTTTTTTTAGACCAGTTCAGCTGTGGTGCTGGTTTGACTGGTGTTACTGGTTCCTACGGTGTTGAATGAATCTGCTTGTTTTTATTTACATTTACATTGTTTTTAATTAAATTTGGTCTGAAAAAAAAATGAAATGTAAAAACAGTTTGTGACTCTTCATGCTTCATACTCTTGATTTTCTTCATCGACGCTGGAATGGATGAGTTTTACACACTGATACTGTCAATAATCGATCAATAATCCCTTCATGTGTTCAGTGTTTGAGTCTGTAAAGTTTCTGCAGCGCCTCCTGGTGCTTCAGCCCTGCATCAACACAACAACAACAACACAACAACTCAGAGGACAAAAGGTAACAATAATAAAAGTCTTAAACACCTGGATGTGTTGGGGTTACAGATGTGAGTACAGGTGATGTAATAGATTACTTTATAATTTGTTGCTTTTATACTTATTAACTTTAGAGTCTCATTATGTGTCCATCATATTTTAAGATTTATTATTCAGTTATTTAGTAAATAAACACACCAGGACAGATGCAGACATGATGACCAGTAAATAAAACCATGTTCAGATCAATGACAGCTATTGATCAGTGCTGATAGAAGCTCTGCAGTTAAATTCATCGATGACTTCTGTAACAGTGAATCCTCATTAGCTCTAAATTAAATTTTATGATTCCAGTATCGGAGGATGTGCGATTCATTTTTGATTTACTAGCTACACTTCAGCTTTTATTCTGAAGGTGTGCACCGGATGCGTGTGTATGTGTGTTTGGAGTGTTGCGGGCTGGTCCCTCCCTGCAGCGGAGCAGAGAGGAAGAGGAGGAGGAGCGGGAGCTGAAGGTCACAGCTGGAGGACCGTCATCACCGCGATCACCGATACTGATAATGATTATCGATTGACTGGTCGGATTCCTCAGCTGCACGAGGAGCAGTGGCCCGCCGTGAGACAGACGATCAGCTGCTGCATCCCCGTCTGTCTGTCTGTCTGTCTATCTGCTGCCTGTCTGTCCGCCTCCATCACCAGCCTCCACCTGTCTCTCCGCCCGTCGCTCCGCCATGGGGAACCGGGGGATGGAGGAGCTGATCCCGCTGGTGAACCGGCTCCAGGACGCCTTCTCCTCCATCGGCCAGAACGCCAGTCTCGACCTGCCGCAGATCGCAGTGGTGGGCGGGCAGAGCGCCGGGAAGAGCTCGGTGCTGGAGAACTTCGTGGGCAAGTGAGTGTACCTGTCTGTCTTTCCACCTGTCTATCTGACTACCTGTCTGTCTGTCTGCCTGCCTGCCGGTTATACATTATTATTAAATTACATTATTAAATCACATTACATTACGGTACATTGCATTACATTAGATGTATTATGTTTTGTATTGTACAGTATATTATTTTAGATCACATACATTACAGAACATTACATTATAGTACATTATTGTACATTAAATTACAATATTATATATCATACATTTTATTATTATACATTATTATATATTAAATTACATTACATTAGTTCATATTACATGACATAATTATACATGAGATTACAGGACATGAAACATATATGTGTGCGTTTAATAAAAAGCCCTTCCTTCAGACTGAAGAATCTTCAAAGATTTGATTGAAATTTTAACTTTATTTTTGTTAGATTTTGTGTTTCTCATTGATGAACTAGTTTAATATTTTTTCTATGTCCTATATTTAATGTTTTTTTGGTTCCCATATTATTTGTTCTGTTCAGCATTTTTTATTTAGAGAAGTGTTATATTCATAAATTGATATTGTTATTATACTCTGAGAGTATCAGGCAGAAAATCACTGTAAAAACTTTATTGATGAAGTTGTTTTAGACAATAACAATCAAATATAAATTAGAAATGACACACGTAGCAAAGTTAATAATAAACTATTAAAGATATGACATCACAGTTCTAAGACACAGACCTCCATTGTCATAGCAACAATAATAATCACTTGGTTGAACTCGTGGATAAAACAAACATTGATTATTGGTTTGTAAACACACAGCGGCCTCAACCTGACATGTGTCACCTGACAGCCTCCAATCCTGCTTACATCATCACAATGGCCACTAGAGGGCGCCGTCATTCTGCCTGACGACCTGAAGCTCCTGAGTTTAGTTCTTCTTCTGTGATTAAAAACTGATTCTTCAGTTTGTTCTTCCACAGAACGAAACTTTGAAGCTAACTAACTTAGCATGTGATTTATTTTCACTTCCTGAAAAACATTCAACTGTCAAATAATGTAGTGACAGATTTAATAATATGAACAGAGTCAGACTTCATCTTCACCAGAGTCTTTGATGATGTCATAAAATAATCAGAGTAAGAGACTTCGACTGGAAACATGACAAACTGTTACTGTGACATCAGACTGTTCCTCTGTGACATCAGAGTTTTAATCTGTGACATCAAACTGATGTCCAATCATCTCACTGATCTGAACTGACCTCAAACTGACCCAGGACCAGCTGTGATTGATCCAGTCTGGTCCTGTGATCTGGATCAGACCGTCTCCTCAGAACGACTCTCATTAAACTACATTGTCTTTTTGAGGTAAACATCAGTTCCTGTGTGTGTGTTCAGTGTGTGTGTTCAGTGTGTGTGTGTGTGCAGTGTGTGTGCAGTGTGTGTGTTCAGTGTGTGTGTGTGTGTGTGCAGTGTGTGTGTTCAGTGTGTGTGTGCAGTGTGTGTGTGCAGTGTGTGTGTTCAGTGTGTGTGTGTTCAGTGTGTGTGTGCAGTGTGTGTGTTCAGTGTGTGTGTGCAGTGTGTGTGTGCAGTGTGTGTGTGCAGTGTGTGTGTTCAGTGTGTGTGTGCAGTGTGTGTGTGCAGTGTGTGTGTTCAGTGTCGGGCTGGTCCTTACCTAATCAGAGAGATGGTTTTGGACTTGAGTGCATCCAGGTCTGAAGAGTCGATGATGTTGATTGGCTCTCTGATTAAAGCTGAGACACGATTGGCTGAATATTTTTATCTTCCTCCTCACCCCTGAGGATGAAGAGGGTCGCTCTCTCTCTCTCCCTCTCTCACTCCCCCCTCCCTCTCTCTCCTCTCATTGGTTGGTGTTGGTCATGTGACTCAAAAGGGTTCTGGTTGAAGCAGCATCGCATGACAATAAGAGCGTGATGTGTGTGTTAGTGTGTGTGTAGGTGGAGAGCTACAGTGTCTGAATCCCCCACAGTTAGCACTCTCTCTCTCTCTCTCTCTCTCTCTCTCTCTCTCTCTCTCTCTGTCTCTCTGTCTCTCTCTCTCTCTGTCTCTCTGTCTCTCTCTCTCTCTGTCTCTCTGTCTCTCTCTCTGTCTCTCTCTCTCTCTGTCTCTCTCTCTCTCTGTCTCTCTCTCTCT
>NW_019175121.1:189698-202680 GCF_002260705.1 Seriola dumerili
TCTCTCTCTCTCTCTCTGTCTCTCTCTCTGTCTCTCTCTCTCTCTCTCTCTGTCTCTCTCTCTCTCTCTCTCTCTCTCTCTGTCTCTCTGAGGATGTCGTGACGATGTCTCTCCTCCAGCTGCAGGATTCACATCAGCTCATAGTACATGTCATAGAGTAGAATAGAATTACACCAGTCATTATGAACTAAACCTTTCTCCCCCTCCTCCTCTCCCCCTCTCAGAGACTTCCTCCCTCGTGGTTCAGGTATCGTCACCCGGCGCCCCCTGGTGCTGCAGCTCATCACCTGTTCCACAGGTGAGACATGGCGTCACACTGCAGACACAGAGTGTGTGTTTAGTTCTTTGATCTGACTCAGGTGTGTGTGTGTGTGTGTGTGTGTGTGGTCAGAGTACGCTGAGTTCCTGCACTGCAAAGGGAAGAAGTTCACAGACTTTGATGAAGTTCGTCAGGAGATCGAGGCCGAGACGGATCGAGTGACTGGACACAACAAGGGGATCAGTCCAGTCCCCATCAACCTGAGAGTCTACTCCCCCAATGGTAACACACTAACACACACACACACTAACACACACACACACTGACACACACCAGCTCATTGGAATAAACCAATGAATCAACATGGCGTCTCGGCTCAAACTACAAACTGTGAACAGGATGTTCAGTGTTCTGGTTCATGTCCTGTGTGTGTGTGTGTGTGTGTGTGTGTGTGTGTGTGTGTGTGTGTGTGTGTGTGTGTGTGTGTGTGTGTGTATGTGTGTGTGCGCTCAGTGTTGAACCTGACTCTGGTGGATCTTCCTGGGATGACTAAGGTCCCGGTGGGGGACCAGCCGGCCGACATCGAGCACCAGATCAGAGAAATGTTGATGCAGTTTGTCACCAAGGACAACTGCCTCCTATTGGCTGTTTCTCCCGCCAACTCTGACCTCGCCAACTCTGATGCTCTGAAGATCGCCAAGGAAGTTGACCCGCAAGGTTAGAGTCCACCGCCACACCTCCACACCTCCTATATCTCTCTCCTCAGGTTCAAAGCATGTTGTGTATCTCAGTCTGGGTGTCTTGCTTCTCTGTTGGAGGCCTGTGTTCACGGTCTGATGCTTGTTATGTAGTTGGTGGGTTTACATAAAGCGTTTTAAATGTGTGTGTGTACAGGTCTGAGGACCATCGGTGTGATCACCAAACTGGATCTGATGGATGAAGGAACTGATGCCAGGGACATCCTGGAGAACAAGCTGCTGCCGCTCCGCAGAGGTACAGAGACATGACATCACAGAGCCCAGAGTCTCCACAGGGCGTGACTGATGTACAGACACTTCCATAAACGCCTCACATGCAGGCTGTCATTAGAGGCTACAATTTACCAATGTTCCCTCAACGCCTCACATGCAGGCTGTCAGGCCAGATTTGAAGGTCCCCAGGTTAATGATAAGAGACAAACTAGAATATGAGGACAGGACCCAGGGGGGACCCCTGAGGACCTCCACAGGCCAGAGGAAGAAACCAGTCCACATCTGTAGTAGATCTCCCAACCTCTTAACCACACCTCCAGGTGTAGAAACCTATGTCAGGTAACCATAGCAACTGATGTGAACTGTGTCAGGTTACATCGGGGTGGTGAATCGCAGTCAGAAGGACATCGACGGGAAGAAGGACATCAATGCAGCACTGCAGGCCGAGAGGAAGTTCTTCCTGTCTCACCCGGCATACCGACACCTGGCCGACCGCATGGGAACCGCCTTCCTGCAGAAAATCCTCAACCAGGTAACCGCACAAGCACAGGACTCACCTTCATTTTAGATGTCTAGAACTCCTTTTCTGAAGTGAGATGTTCAGAGGGATCAGTCTCTGTCTGTGAGGTCAGCACAGAGCTAAGGTTCTCATAGGGTCTCAGATCATCCTGAGAATGTTACCTGAACGTCCTGAGAACGTCAGGGTCAGAACATCCACAGAAGGTTCTCTAATAGTCAGAACATTTACAGGAAGTTCTCTAAAGGTCAGAACATCCACAGACTGTTTATCAGACTAGTGTGAACACGTGAGTCTGGATCTGAACTAAACTCAGTCAGGTTCTTCACACTGATACTCTGTTCTCTGCTTCCTCTGTAACTATAGTAACAGAACATTTTTCTGTCACCCCTAGCAACTTACCAACCACATCCGGGACACGTTGCCAGGGTTACGCAGCAAATTGCAGAGCCAACTGCTGTCCATTGAGAAGGAGGTGGAGGAGTACAAGAACTTCAGACCTGACGACCCAAGCCGCAAGACCAAGGCTCTGCTGCAGTAAATACACACACTAATACACACTAATACACACTAATACACACACTAATACACACTAATACACACTAATACACACTAATACACACTAATACACACACTAATACACACTAATACACACTAATACACACACTAATACACACTAATACACACTAATACACACACTAATACACACTAATACACACTAATACACACACTAATACACACTAATACACACTAATACACACACTAATACACACTAATACACACTAATACACACACTAATACACACTAATACACACTAATACACACACTAATACACACTAATACACACTAATACACACACTAATACACACTAATACACACTAATACACACACTAATACACACTAATACACACTAATACACACACTAATACACACTAATACACACTAATACACACACTAATACACACTAATACACACTAATACACACACTAATACACACTAATACACACTAATACACACACTAATACACACTAATACACACTAATACACACACTAATACACACTAATACACACTAATACACACACTAATACACACTAATACACACTAATACACACACTAATACACACTAATACACACTAATACACACACTAATACACACTAATACACACTAATACACACACTAATACACACTAATACACACTAATACACACACTAATACACACTAATACACACTAATACACACACTAATACACACTAATACACACTAATACACACACTAATACACACTAATACACACTAATACACACACTAATACACACTAATACACACTAATACACACACTAATACACACTAATACACACTAATACACACACTAATACACACTAATACACACTAATACACACACTAATACACACTAATACACACTAATACACACACTAATACACACTAATACACACTAATACACACACTAATACACACTAATACACACTAATACACACACTAATACACACTAATACACACTAATACACACACTAATACACACTAATACACACTAATACACACACTAATACACACTAATACACACTAATACACACACTAATACACACTAATACACACTAATACACACACTAATACACACTAATACACACTAATACACACACTAATACACACTAATACACACTAATACACACACTAATACACACACTAATACACACACTAATACACACTAATATACACACTAATACACACTAATACACACACTAATACACACTAATACACACTAATACACACACTAATACACACTAATACACACACTAATACACACTAATACACACTAATACACACACTAATACACACTAATACACACACTAATACACACTAATACACACTAATACACACACTAATACACACTAATACACACACTAATACACACTAAAATACACACTAATACACACACTAATACACACTAATACACACTAATACACACACTAACACACACTAATACACACACTAATACACACTAATACACACACTAATACACACTAATACACACACTAATACACACTAATACACACACTAATACACACACTAATACACACTAATACACACACTAATACACACATGACAAGCCAACATATGACAAAGAATAACTCGACGAATTCACAATTCATACAACACCACCTCAGTGATGAGTTAAAAAAACGTGTGTGTGTGTGTGTGTGTGTGTGTGTGTGTGCGCCTTCAGTGTTGAACCTGACTCTGTGGATCTTCTTGGGACATGACAGTAAGGTACCCGGTGGGGGACCAGCCGGCCGACATCGAGCACCAGATCAGAAGAAATGTTGATGCAAGTTTGTCACCAAGGACAACTGCCTCCTATTGGCTGTTTCTCCGCCAACTCTGACCTCGCAACTCTGATGCTCTGAAGATCGCCAAGGAAGTTGACCCGCAAGGTTAGAGTCCACCGCCACACCTCCACACCTCCTATATCTCTCTCCTCAGGTTCAAAGCATGTTGTGTATCTCAGTTGGGTGTCTTGCTTCTCTGTTGGAGGCCTGTGTTCACGGTCTGATGCTTGTTATGTAGTTGGTGGGTTTACATAACGTTTTAAATGTGTGTGTGTACAGGTCTGAGGACCATCGGGTGTGATCACCAAACTGGATCTGATGGATGAAGGAACTGATGCCAGGGACATCCTGGAGAACAAGCTGCTGCCGCTCCGCAGAGGTACAGAGACATGACAATCACAGAGCCCAGAGTCTCCACAGGGCGTGACTGATGTACAGACACTTCCATAAACGCCTCACATGCAGGCTGTCATTAGAGGCTTACAATTTACCAATGTTCCCTCAACGCCTCACATGCAGGCTGTCAGGCCAGATTTGAAGGTCCCCAGGTTAATGATAGAGACAAAACTAGAATATGAGGACAGGACCCAGGGGGGACCCCTGAGGACCTCCACAATGTGTGTGTGTGTGTGTATTGGTGTGTGTGTATTGGTGTGTGTGTGTATGTGTGTGTGTATTGGTGTGTGTGTGTGTGTGTGCGTGTGTGTGTGTATGTGTGTGTGTATTGGTGTGTGTGTGTGTGCGTGTGCGTGTGTGTGTGTGTGTCAGGATGGTGCAGCAGTTTGCAGTGGACTTTGAGAAGCGGATCGAAGGATCTGGAGATCAGGTCGACACCTACGAGCTGTCGGGAGGAGCCAAGATCAACCGGATCTTCCACGAACGCTTCCCATTCGATCTGGTCAAGGTAGCACACACACACACACACTCTGTCTCTCTCTCTAACATTGTGACGGTAGCCACATAAATGTGTGTGTGTGTGTGTGTGTGTGTGTGTGTGTGTGTGTGCGTGTGCGTGTGCGTGTGTGCGTGCGTGCGTGCGTGCGTGCGTGCGTGCGTGCGTGTGTGTGCGCAGTTGGAGGGTGATGAGAAGACCCTTCGTAAAGAGATCAGCTACGCCATCAAGAACATCCATGGAATCAGGTGAGTCTAAAGTCCTAGTGTGTTCAGGTTTGTTCCAGTGTGTTCAGGTGTGTGTTCAGGTGTGTTCGGGTGTGTGTTGCAGTATGTGTGTCTCACAATACCTGGTTGGAATCTGACTCACCTGTCTTCTGTGTCCAGGACGGGTCTGTTTACACCTGACATGGCGTTTGAGACGATCGTGAAGCGTCAGATCGCTCAGATCAAAGAGCCGTGTCAGAAATGTGTCGACATGGTGATCAGTGAGCTGGTGAACACCGTCAGGCAGTGTACACAAAAGGTACTACTACTAGTAGTACTACTACTGCTACTGCTTTGGTTTCACATAACATTTCCTGTTGTTTTCAATCTTTGACCTCTGACCTCTATGTTGTTCACAGTTGGCTCAATATCCGATGCTCAGAGAGGAGATGGAGAGAATTGTCACTCAGCACATCAGAGACCGAGAGAGTCGCACCAAAAACCAGGTCTGTCACATGATCACTGCTTCACCAGCTGGGTACACAGTCTGATTCATCCCTTCATTATTCATCCTTTCATTGTTCATCCTTCATATTCATCCTCTCATTATTCATCCCTCATATTCATCCTTTCATTGTTCATCCTTCATATTCATCCTTCGTATTCATCCTCTCATTATTCATCCTTCATATTCATCCTTTCATTATTCATCCTTCATATTCATCCTTCATATTCATCCTTTCATTGTTCATCCTTCATATTCATCCTTCGTATTCATCCTCTCATTATTCATCATTCATATTCATCCTTTCATTGTTCATCCTTCATATTCATCCTTCATATTCATCCTGTCATCATTCATCCTTCATATTCATCCTTTCATTGTTCATCCTTCATATTCATCCTCTCATTATTCATCCTTTCATTATTCATCCTTCATATTCATCCTTCCATTACTCATCCTTTGTATTCATCTTTCGTATTCATCCTTCCATTACTCATCCTTTGTATTCATCTTTCGTATTCATCCTTCCATTACTCATCCTTTGTATTCATCTTTCGTATTCATCCTTCCATTACTCATCCTTTGTATTCATCTTTCATGAAGTGAGCTGTGAGCCTGGCCGTAGATCCTCACCTGTCTGTCTGTCTCTACCTGTCTGTCTCTTCCTGTCTGTCTCTACCCGTCTGTCTCTACCTGTCTGTCTGTCTCTTCCTGTCTGTCTCTTTCTGTCTGTCTCTCTCTGTCTGTCTCTTCCTGTCTGTCTCTTTCTGTCTGTCTCTCTCTGTCTGTCTCTTCCTGTCTGTCTCTTTCTGTCTGTCTCTCTCTGTCTGTCTCTTCCTGTCTGTCTCTTTCTGTCTGTCTCTCTCTGTCTGTCTCTTCCTGTCTGTCTCTTTCTGTCTGTCTCTCTCTGTCTGTCTCTTCCTGTCTGTCTCTTTCTGTCTGTCTCTCTCTGTCTGTCTCTTCCTGTCTGTCTCTTTCTGTCTGTCTCTCTCTGTCTGTCTCTTCCTGTCTGTCTCTTTCTGTCTGTCTCTCTCTGTCTGTCTCTTCCTGTCTGTCTCTTTCTGTCTGTCTCTCTCTGTCTGTCTCTTCCTGTCTGTCTCTTTCTGTCTGTCTCTCTCTGTCTGTCTCTTCCTGTCTGTCTCTTTCTGTCTGTCTCTCTCTGTCTGTCTCTTCCTGTCTGTCTCTTTCTGTCTGTCTCTCTCTGTCTGTCTCTTCCTGTCTGTCTCTTTCTGTCTGTCTCTCTCTGTCTGTCTCTTCCTGTCTGTCTCTTTCTGTCTGTCTCTCTCTGTCTGTCTCTTCCTGTCTGTCTCTTTCTGTCTGTCTCTCTCTGTCTGTCTCTTCCTGTCTGTCTCTTTCTGTCTGTCTCTCTCTGTCTGTCTCTTCCTGTCTGTCTCTTTCTGTCTGTCTCTCTCTGTCTGTCTCTTCCTGTCTGTCTCTTTCTGTCTGTCTCTCTCTGTCTGTCTCTTCCTGTCTGTCTCTTTCTGTCTGTCTCTCTCTGTCTGTCTCTTCCTGTCTGTCTCTTTCTGTCTGTCTCTCTCTGTCTGTCTCTTCCTGTCTGTCTCTTTCTGTCTGTCTCTCTCTGTCTGTCTCTTCCTGTCTGTCTCTTTCTGTCTGTCTCTCTCTGTCTGTCTCTTCCTGTCTGTCTCTTTCTGTCTGTCTCTCTCTGTCTGTCTCTTCCTGTCTGTCTCTTTCTGTCTGTCTCTCTCTGTCTGTCTCTTCCTGTCTGTCTCTTTCTGTCTGTCTCTCTCTGTCTGTCTCTTCCTGTCTGTCTCTTTCTGTCTGTCTCTCTCTGTCTGTCTCTTCCTGTCTGTCTCTTTCTGTCTGTCTCTCTCTGTCTGTCTCTTCCTGTCTGTCTCTTTCTGTCTGTCTCTCTCTGTCTGTCTCTTCCTGTCTGTCTCTTTCTGTCTGTCTCTCTCTGTCTGTCTCTTCCTGTCTGTCTCTTTCTGTCTGTCTCTCTCTGTCTGTCTCTTCCTGTCTGTCTCTTTCTGTCTGTCTCTCTCTGTCTGTCTCTTCCTGTCTGTCTCTTTCTGTCTGTCTCTCTCTGTCTGTCTCTTCCTGTCTGTCTCTTTCTGTCTGTCTCTCTCTGTCTGTCTCTTCCTGTCTGTCTCTTTCTGTCTGTCTCTCTCTGTCTGTCTCTTCCTGTCTGTCTCTTTCTGTCTGTCTCTCTCTGTCTGTCTCTTCCTGTCTGTCTCTTTCTGTCTGTCTCTCTCTGTCTGTCTCTTCCTGTCTGTCTCTTTCTGTCTGTCTCTCTCTGTCTGTCTCTTCCTGTCTGTCTCTTTCTGTCTGTCTCTCTCTGTCTGTCTCTTCCTGTCTGTCTCTTTCTGTCTGTCTCTCTCTGTCTGTCTCTTCCTGTCTGTCTCTTTCTGTCTGTCTCTCTCTGTCTGTCTCTTCCTGTCTGTCTCTTTCTGTCTGTCTCTCTCTGTCTGTCTCTTCCTGTCTGTCTCTTTCTGTCTGTCTCTCTCTGTCTGTCTCTTCCTGTCTGTCTCTTTCTGTCTGTCTCTCTCTGTCTGTCTCTTCCTGTCTGTCTCTTTCTGTCTGTCTCTCTCTGTCTGTCTCTTCCTGTCTGTCTCTTTCTGTCTGTCTCTCTCTGTCTGTCTCTTCCTGTCTGTCTCTTTCTGTCTGTCTCTCTCTGTCTGTCTCTTCCTGTCTGTCTCTTTCTGTCTGTCTCTCTCTGTCTGTCTCTTCCTGTCTGTCTCTTTCTGTCTGTCTCTCTCTGTCTGTCTCTTCCTGTCTGTCTCTTTCTGTCTGTCTCTCTCTGTCTGTCTCTTCCTGTCTGTCTCTTTCTGTCTGTCTCTCTCTGTCTGTCTCTTCCTGTCTGTCTCTCCCTGTCTGTCTGTCTCTCCCTGTCTGTCTCTTCCTGTCTGTCTGTCTCTACCTGTCTGTCTCTACCCCTCCCCCTCAGGTGATGCTGTTGATTGACATTGAGCTGGCCTACATGAACACTAACCATGAAGACTTCATCGGCTTCGCAAAGTAAGAAAAAAAACACAAATATATTCTAACTCATCTGATAAATAAACATACAGATCATCATCATCATCATCATCATCATCATCATCATCATCATCATTAGAGGAGGAGGAGGAGGAATTGACACTTTAACTAACTGATAATCACATCTAATGAACAGAACAGGAAGTAAATACCTACAGAATATAAGTGTGGATAGATGTAGATAGAGAGAAGAAGAAAGTAAACACATCTGTCTGGACCCACATCTGTGTTTGACAGTATCAGATAATAAACACTGTCCTCATGTGTGTGTGCGTGTGTGTGTGCGTGCGTGTGTGCGTGTGTGTGTGTGTGTGTGTGTCAGCGCTCAGCAGAAGAGCAGTCAGATGCACAAGAAGAAAGCAGCAGGAAACCAGGTGAGTCTCTACAGGTAACCTGGGGGAGGAGGTGTCCTTATTCACTTATCTCTCTTCTCACTCTGTCTTCATCCTCCTCCCTGCCTTCGTTGCCACGGCAACCAGGACGAGATCATGGTGAGTGGTTCTGTGTGTGAGTGTGTGTGTTCTCAGGAAGTCATGTCACTAATTCTGCTGCTTGATCTCTGATCAGTGAAACCTGAGAACTGATCAGTTATCACCATGGTAACATCAGCTGATTCTCTGATAAACAATGATGAGTGTCTGAATGTTTTATTAATATTATTTATTAATTAGTGATTTGACTTCCTGTTGACTTTTGACTTTGTGAATATGTTGCTAACATTGAATAAAGTTTGGTTTAAAAAACACCTGGATTTACCTGCTTCTTGCTACAGTTCAGAAGATAATCAATCATGAACTAATCAATTAGTGATAATGATCAGTGAAGAGGGAAACATCTCAGTATGTGTGTTGTCTCACTGTGTCTGTGTCGATGACATCACGGCTCACCTGGTGTGTGCAGGTGATCCGTAAAGGTTGGCTCACCATCAACAACATCGGCATCATGAAGGGCGGAGCTAAAGAGTACTGGTTTGTCCTGACTGCAGAGACGCTGTCCTGGTACAAAGATGACGAGGTAACACACACACACACACACACACACACACACACACACACAGCCCCCTGTTTTCTGCTAATGTTAGCGTTAGCTCCTTGCATGCTTGTTTGTTAACCGTTCTTCCTCTATCTTGCCATTGTTTATGCTTCCGGGCATCCCCTGGTAACCATGGCAACCCCATGTTTAATGTCCCAATGCTATGAACTTTGGGTAATTCCCTCAGGCAAAGTCTGCACAAATGCGGACTTTCAGAAAGTGTGAATAAAGAACTGAAAATGTCTTTAGAGACTCATGTCCTCGATGGTTTGGGGACAGAACTAAGACCTCACGGACTGACCAGGAACAAACCTCCAAGTCTGTGAGTCTGTGAGTCTGTGAGGGGGGGCACTGGGATTGGGCCTACCTGTTGTCCTGACACAGAGTCACAGCAGACGATCCTCTGTTCCCTAGCATCACTGTGACCTTTGACCCTGATCAGTCCTCTTTAATGTGGCTGTGTCTCCCCCTTCAGGAGAAGGAGAAGAAGTACATGCTTCCTGTGGACAACCTGAAACTGAAAGACATTGAGAAAAGCTTCATGTCCAGCAAACACATCTTCGCTCTGTTCAACACTGAGCACAGGTCTGTGACACCCTGATTAATATTATTGATATTGATCAATTGATATTGATATTACCTGATCAGCAGTGCAGGTGATGGAGTCTGGTGTCTGTTGTAGGAATGTGTATAAGGACTACCGTCAGCTGGAGCTGGCCAGTGAGTCTCAGGAGGAGGTGGACAGCTGGAAGGCTTCTTTCCTACGAGCCGGAGTGTACCCTGAACGCAGCGTGGTACAGCTCTGTATTATTACTAACTACATTTAACATTATTAGTCATTATTACATCATATTTACTTCATGTTTCATCATGATATGATGATGTCACATGTTCAGTGGGTCTGTGCTGATGTTGTGCTCTGTCCCTCCTGCAGGACAAAGAGAAGGTGAGTCCCTCTGTCTTCTTACCTGCTTACAGCTGTTAGCATACAGCTACAGGTCCAGACAGGTATCAGGCGGTGCTAATCAGCAGCATGTTGTCTCAGGTGGAGGTGGAGGAGTCGAGCGGCGATGGGCAGATCCACAGTCTGGACCCACAGCTGGAGCGACAGGTGGAGATCGTCAGGAACCTGGTGGATTCCTACTTGTCCATCATCCACCGCACCGTCAGAGACCTGATCCCCAAGACCATCATGCACCTGATGGTCAACAACGTACGCCACACACAGACACACACACACACACACACAAACTGATAAACACTGATACACACACAGTCATGTGACCTCTCTGCTCCTCAGACGAAGGAGTTCATCCATGCCGACCTCCTCGCTCAGCTCTACTCCTGTGGAGACCAGAACTCCCTGATGGAGGAGTCCCAGGAACAGGTGAGACTCTGAGACGCAGACAGACAGACAGACGGACAGGCAGACAGACAGACAGAAAGATAGGAGAACAGACAGAG
The DNA here is from genome assembly GCF_002260705.1 of Seriola dumerili. NCBI lineage: Eukaryota > Metazoa > Chordata > Actinopteri > Carangiformes > Carangidae > Seriola > Seriola dumerili. The sequence goes on from NW_019175121.1 coordinate 200,885, forward strand.
AGACAGACGGACAAGTTGAATCTGGCTTCACTGATCAGGCACTGATTAGTATTGTATTAGTTTTCTGGGCCGTTATTTACGCCGACACAGACTGAGGCTGAGTCCAGCTGTGATGCCGTGACCTTGTGGAAGCACCACGTTAAAGCCAGACTGAGGCAGGGAGGGGGCAGCAGCAGGGATGTGGAGGCTTTCTGGAGAGGGGGGGTGTCAGGAGGCTTTATGTGAAGTGACTGATCACAATGAACTCAGGTTTGCTGCTTGTCTTCGCTGAGAGTGACTGTCTGTTTGTTTGTTTGTTTGTTTGTTTGTGAAGATAAATAAAGTATTTTTAAAAATCTCTCTATCTCTCTCTTTCTTTCTCTCCCTATCTCTCTTTGTCTCTCGCCCAGGCTCAGCACCGTGATGAGATGTTGAGGATGTACCACGCTCTGCGCGAAGGCCTCAACATCATCGGTGACATCAGCACCTCCACCATCACGACAGCGATGCCTCCACCTGTCGACGACTCCTGGCTGCAGGTGACGGGGATGCCGTCGGGACGCAGGTAACCTAGCAACAGGTCAGCTATTCCACGGGTACAGTGCAGGTGTTCAACCTCACTGAGGTGGTCTGTTGTCTCTCTCCAGGTCTCCCATGTCCAGTCCGACCCCCCAGCGTCGGGCCCCTCCTGGACCCCCTCGTCCAGGCGGTCGTGCAGCCCCAGGGCCCCCCTCTCGTCCCGCAGTGTCACCTGACCCTGGACCCCCTCCCTCTGTCCCCTCCCGGCCCAACAGAGCACCCCCACCTGGAGTCCCCAGGTAACCACTCACCCAGATTTCAGTCTGATTATTTTATTTGTAAAATGTGAAATTTCCCACACTCTCACGTGATCTGAATGCAGCATGAATGTGGTTCAAGGTGTTTTCAGGTGTTCAGGTCAGAGTGGTGAAGATGTCCAGTGTGATTGTAACGCACACACAGAGACATCTTACAAAATAATTTCCTGTTTTAAATCAGCAATTATGAGTCAAAATAAACTTTATTTGTCCATTTGATTCTGACAGCAACACTGTGTCTGTAACAGTGTTTTATTATGAAAGAACCATGTTGTTTTATTTTGAAAGAACAACGTTGTTTTATTTTGAAAGGACCAAGTTTTTATTTTGAAAGAACCAAGTTGTTTTTATTTTGAAAGAACCATGTTGTTTTTATTATGAAAAAACCAAGTTGTTTTTATTTTGAAAGAACCAAGTTGATGAAGAGAAGAAGAAGAGGAAGTGTTTTTGTTTCTTCTTCGTTGGTGTCATAGACAGAACAGCAGCGATCCACAAACAACTTGCACAGACATGAAGAAGAAAGACCAGTCCGTCTTCTTCTCCGCTCTCTGCCCATTCTTCATCCTCCTTGTCTGTCCACCTGTCTCTCTGTCTCTCTGTCTACTTATCTGTCTGTCTGACCTGTCTTTCTCTCTGTCTATCTGTCTGTCTACTTGTCTGTCTGTCTCTGTTTGTGTGATCCTGTTTTTTTCTTTAAAGTTATTTTTTGGGCAGGACAGTAGAGAGACAGGACAGTAGAGAGACAGGACAGCAGAGAGACAGGTGATGGGGAGGCAGAGGGGGGGGGGTGACACGCAGGAAAGGGCCGTCCGAAGCGGGAGTCGAGCAGGGGGCCGACTGCAGCGTAGCCTCTATATATGGGGCGCCTGCTCAACCCACTGAGCTACGTGACGCCCCGATCCTGTTCTAATAGTACCTTATAAATCTAAACAGGAATCACTCAGGTGTGTCAGTGTCAGAGCAGGTAGCCGCCCCCCCCCC
>NW_019175121.1:202705-227705 GCF_002260705.1 Seriola dumerili
ATTGACCATATATGGTTATTTTTTCAGAATCTCTATCAGTGACCAGTGAGGAGTTCACCAATGGTACGTCAGCTGTCTGTGATGTCGCTGTCTCTCACTGTGTGTGTGTGTGTGTGTGTGTGTGTGTGTGTGTGTGTGTGTGTGTGTGTGTGTGTGTGTGTGTGTGTGTGTGTGTGTGTGGTCAGTGCCTCATCGTCCAATCAGATTGCTGTCCTCGCCATGTGACCCCACCCACTCCCCAGCATTATAATTGGCCATGTGATTGACAGCTCCATCGACTTGTAACTGTCTCTCTCTATCTCTCTCTGTCTGTCTCACTCTCTCTGTCTGTCTCTCTCTCTCTCTCTCTCTGTCTCTCTCTCTCTGTCTCTCTCTCTCTCTCTCTGTCTCTCTCTCTGTCTCTCTCTGTGTCTCTCTATCTGTCTGTCTCTCTCTCTCTCTGTCTCTGTCTCTCTCTGTCTCTCTCTGTCTCTCTCTCTCTCTGTCTCTCTCTCTGTCTCTCTCTCTCTCTCTCTCTCTCTCTGTCTCTCTCTCTCTGTCTGTCGTCTCCAGTCGGAGGAGTCCTGCGTCTCCGTCATGATCCTCCAGACCAGCCTCTGACTCCTCCCTCTAACACACACACTAAATTGTGCTGGTTTCTACTGGTTCCAATAGGTTCCAGTTGGTTCTTGTTTGTACCATCTGGTCCCAAAGATGGTTCCAGTAAGTTCTAGCTGGTTCCAGCAGGTTCCTACTTGGATATTTTGGATCTGGTAGAGTTTTCTTCTGCCAACTGGTTCCAGTTGGTTCCAACAGGTCTCTACTGGTTTCAGACAGGTCCATGTGGTTCCATGGTTCCACATCTGGAACACTTTATATTTCTATGATCCTCAAGTCCTGCCCACCTTCAGAGCTGACCCCTGTTCCTTTGGTCTGAAGTTTAACCAGCACCAGTCCAGTACTGGACCAGTGTCAGTAAAGACTGAGAACCTTGTTTTGTGTTTGTAAGCACCATGCCTTCCTGTATGACATCACAGACATCAGCCAATCAGATGTCAGCAGGCGTTGGTGTTCTACTGTGATGGAGTAGAATCTATGTTTGACCTCTCCTCTGTTCTAACCGGTTCCCACTGGTCGTAACTGGTTCCCACTGTTCCCAGCAGAGTGCTGATTATTGAGTGACTTGACCTTTGACCCTTGATTCACTGTTCTCCTCTTTTCTTTTCTCTTTCTTTGTGGTCGTTCTGTCGTTTTTTTCCAGTCGTCCCAGTAAAGGTAGCCCCGCCCACGGAGAGAGCCCCCAGTCTTCTATTGAGGGTTAACCTGGTCCAGTGTTTGGGTCTCTACTGATGATGCTGTGTTACTCTGAACCTTACTAGGAATAATGATATTGATTATCAGTATATTATCAATATATAGCAACTGATCAGCAAAGTACTACTGCAATATGAGTGTGTTAATATGTCGTCCAGCTGTCTGTCTGCTGTCAGGAGGGTGAGACAGGTCAGCTGCCTGTCTGTCTGTGACAGTCATGTGACCATAAGCTGACATCAGGTTTATAAAGTACTGTAGAGATGTCTCACTCCCCTCTGAATGTTCAGACCTGCAAAGACAACTAGCCTGTTAGCTAGCCTGTTAGCTAACTGCATCATCACATGGAGTTTATTTTTCTTTACAGTGTAAAGTTTATATATTGTTTGAACTTATGTATTTATTGATCTATTTATTGATTTATTGATCATCTGTGAGCCTTTTATTGATGTTTCAGAAAATACTGAATCCAGTTCCAAGATTCTACTCTGTTCTACTCTCAAGTATTAGGTTCTAATGTTGTCTGTTCTGTTGTTAGATTCTACTGAACTACTATCTGAATGAACCATTTCCACCTGGTTCTAACTGGTTCCAGCTGGTTTTCAAACCAATGGACAGAATTAGCATCAAGCTACCAAAAACAACAAATATTCACCAGCTTCACTTTTTACTTTTTGTCATTTCCTAACAAATTTTTTGTGTGTTTCCTGAGAAGAATCATAATATAAATAAAATATAAATATAAATATAACATTAATTAGGGTTTAATGAAGTAAACAAACCTGTAGCTGGTGATCTCCAGTGTTGTGAACGTTAATGAAGATCAACTTTATTTTATAATTCTGGTGTAAAAACATTTGTAGCAATAGAAGTGTCTCATATCCAGTGTGTTATTGATCCAGACCTCAGGTGTGATGAGGTGTGATCAGGAGTTTACCTGCTGACTGAACCACAGACTATATGACTCTCTACCTACTGATGTGTGTATCTCACCTGTGTGTAGTTCCTGTCGTGGTGTCTCTGTAGAGTTAGTGGAGCTTCGAGCTGCGTTCAACACGTCAGGTGTTAGCGTGTGTTTGTGGCTGTGACGTGTCCTCATGTTCAGATTATCGTCAGCATGGTCGTTCAGCTGTTTAAAGGTGTTGTGTGATTTTGAACGTCGTGGCTGTTGAACGCAGCTCGGCCTCACGATCCTGTGATGTGGATAGTTCACTCTGTATGGTATTAATATAAATGTACTGTTTACACACTATATGAAATGATGATGTACCATGTTAATGTGAGAACATATATATAGATCTCTGAATCTGAAATATGCAGCGGCCCACACTGTAGTGTGTGTGTGTGTGTGTGTGTGTGTCTGTGTGTGTTTGTGTGTGTGTATCTTAGTGTCATGTGATCAGGGCCAACAGGAATAAAGTTTATGTGAATGAACATTACGACTTCCTGTTTTTACTCAACTAGTTCTAAACTAACTCGTTAACCAGCACTAACAGACCCTACTCTAACTGAACATTGACCTGATAACCTGTGCTATGAGGCTCGTGATTTTACCTGTCCAGGTACGAGTGCATTCATGTGAAAGAGTCCAACCCTGTTCTTTTACATGTTAGCACTCATTAGCAGGTGTCCGTGTCTGTGTTCACAACACATGGCTTGTTAGCTTAGCTCGTTAACCAGCTAATTAGCCGTCAGATGAATTAGCCTTGGGTTAGCCCACCTGTTCTAATGATGCTAACGGGAGAGTATTCGCGCTGCAGTTATTACACCAAACACGCCACCCCTCCTCACCCATGTCTGGAATAGCTGGGAGTGAGGTTGAATCAGACACCGACAAGATGGCGACGTTGAGTGATGTCACAGAGGCTGCAGTGTTGGTAACAATTCACCTCCTTCAACCTCGGCCTGATGTTTGTTGTTTAGTTACTACATGACAGTTTAGCACCAGGATGATGTGCTGCTGTCAGGCAGGTTAGGGTTACACACTCACACACACACACACTCACACACTCACACACACACTCACACTCACACACTCACACTCACACACACACTCACACTCACACACTCACACTCACACACACACTCACACTCACACACTCACACTCACACACACACTCACACTCACACACTCACACTCACACACACACTCACACTCACACACTCACACTCACACACACACTCACACTCACACACTCACACTCACACACACACTCACACTCACACACTCACACTCACACACACACTCACACTCACACACTCACACTCACACACACACTCACACTCACACACTCACACTCACACACACACTCACACTCACACACTCACACTCACACACACACTCACACTCACACACTCACACTCACACACACACTCACACTCACACACTCACACTCACACACACACTCACACTCACACACTCACACTCACACACACACTCACACTCACACACTCACACTCACACACACACTCACACTCACACACTCACACTCACACACACACTCACACTCACACACTCACACTCACACACACACTCACACTCACACACTCACACTCACACACACACTCACACTCACACACTCACACTCACACACACACTCACACTCACACACTCACACTCACACACACACTCACACTCACACACTCACACTCACACACACACTCACACTCACACACTCACACTCACACACACACTCACACTCACACACTCACACTCACACACACACTCACACTCACACACTCACACTCACACACACACTCACACTCACACACTCACACTCACACACACACTCACACTCACACACTCACACTCACACACACACTCACACTCACACACTCACACTCACACACACACTCACACTCACACACTCACACTCACACACACACTCACACTCACACACTCACACTCACACACACACTCACACTCACACACTCACACTCACACACACACTCACACTCACACACTCACACTCACACACACACTCACACTCACACACTCACACTCACACACACACTCACACTCACACACTCACACTCACACACACACTCACACTCACACACTCACACTCACACACACACTCACACTCACACACTCACACTCACACACACACTCACACTCACACACTCACACTCACACACACACTCACACTCACACACTCACACTCACACACACACTCACACTCACACACTCACACTCACACACACACTCACACTCACACACTCACACTCACACACACACTCACACTCACACACTCACACTCACACACACACTCACACTCACACACTCACACTCACACACACACTCACACTCACACACTCACACTCACACACACACTCACACTCACACACTCACACTCACACACACACTCACACTCACACACTCACACTCACACACACACTCACACTCACACACTCACACTCACACACACACTCACACTCACACACTCACACTCACACACACACTCACACTCACACACTCACACTCACACACACACACACTCACACACACACTCCAGTTGCTACAGTTCATGTCCCTGTGCCAGTTTTTCTGTGTATAATTAACTTTAATCACCATCCACCTGTAAATATAATAATACACCTTTATATTGTAATTTTGTATTAAGAGTATTCACTAATGTACATCTCATATCATTGTCATTATCTGTCAAACTGTTGATTTCTAAAGGGCAATGAAATAATTATTGTTTATCCCTAAAACAACGGTGTCTTTGGGTTTGGGTTCTTTTATTGGGATAGTTACCGAAAGCTTCTGGCACATGCAGCCTCACCTAGAATATATTTCACCAGCCGCCACTGTTTATGTATATAATAACACATGGTTGTTAACAGCAGTGATGATGATGTGAGGTGTGTATGAACGTGTATCATTTCAGACGTGTGATGAACTGAAGGTGTGTGACGCCTCACTTCATGTCTGTGCCATGTGACTGTTTTTGAACTCAGGAGGCCGCGATCGCAGTTTTTTGCCACCGAAACTGATACTGATCACTTTGTCATCATTGCAGATGGCGTATGTTCTGTCGGTCTCACACACTTTGTTCCACACAGCGACATGTTGTTTTGTTTTGGTGGTCTGTCGGTGGGAGGCGGAGCTACACTACCCGGCACAGGTGAATGCAAATCTACCGATCACGTGTTTTAATGAAGATTGACCGATCAATTTGGAGCATCACTAAATTCATCACATGACTGTGTCTCCGACTGACTCTGGTTGTTACTGATCAAAGACTTGGTGCAGAGTGATGTCACATTATTATAGATGCTTCATTTATTGATCATTTATTGGTGGACAGTGTGTCATCATGACGTCATTGTGTCTCACCTGAGAACAGGAGGGAGGAAACATGGAGGTCAGAGTTCAGGTGGGAGACAGATACACTGGATGAACTTGTGGACAGCGGACGAGTCACATGACCTCCGCCCACACTGATTGGTATGAACACACCTTCACAGTTGTGGCTGTAAATGTGTGTATTTGACCTGTTGTGGCCAGAAGGTGTCGCCATGGTAACATGAAGCATCAGAAAGTGAACCTGTCCTGAAACAACACAGACTCTGACAAGGTCCAGTTGGACATGGACCAGGAAACATGAGAGCCAAGGAGGGAACAGGTGAGCAGCTGGATGTGGATGAATCAGGTGACTGCAACGATGAAAATGGCAAAGGACTTCCTGGTCTGGTTTTAGTCCAGGTTCTGGTTCTGGATCTAGTGACTGAATCTGAATCTGAATCTGAATCTGAGTGTTGTCGCGTGTGTGTGTGTGTGTGTGTGTGTGTGTGTGTGTGTGTGTGTGTGTGTGTGTGTGTGTGTGTGTGAGAGAGAACTTGAAGCTGCACTGTGTGCTTGCAGCCAGCAGGTGGAGCTGCAGCACCACATTGACCTGAGCATCATCATCCTCACTGTGAGGACTTCACTTAACTGAGGCACAAACAGGAAGAGAGAGAGACAGAGACAGAGAGAGAGAGAGAGACAGAGAGAGACAGAGACAGAGAGAGACAGAGAGAGACAGAGAGAGACAGAGACAGAGAGAGAGAGAGAGAGACAGAGAGAGAGAGAGAGAGACAGAGAGAGACAGAGAGAGACAGAGACAGAGAGAGCTGCAGGACAAGAGTGAAAGGTAGAAAATATTTAAAGAAAGAGAGAGAGGAAGAAGGGAGAGAGACACCAACAGAGAGAGCGATTGTTTAACATGAGAACAGAGGATTAACCTGTAGCTCTGCCGATCTGTGACCAGCTGTCTGTCTGTCTGTCTGTCCACCTGCAGACATGTCCTCCCGGCCTGAGAGTAAGACAGGTAAGCAGCTTCTTCTTTTTTCATTTCATTCTGTCTCACGTGTGAGCTGTTAGCCACCACACACTAAAAACAGTCACTTCCTGTCAGTTTCCCTCAGGTTGTAGTCTAAACTGAAAGGCTTTTATTTTGTAGCTTATGGTGTTGATGATGATGATGATGATGATGATGATGATAACTCTTCTTCAGCCTCTCAGTTCGTGTCTCTCACCATGAGACTGAAGGATAAGCTCCACCCACAGCGGATCAGACGCACTGAGCGAGTAAAACACACCCTGTCACAGAGGAGGAAGCCAGCTGATCTGAACCTGCAGGAACACACACTACATCACAAGGCACACACACACACACACACACACACACACACACACACACACACACGCACTACATCACAAGGTACACACACACACACTACATCACAAGGTACACACACACACACACACACACACACGCACTACATCACAAGGTACACACACACACACACTACATCACAAGGTACACACACACACACACACACACACTACATCACAAGGTACACACACACACACACTACATCACAAGGTACACACACACACACACACACTACATCACAAGGTACACACACACACACTACATCACAAGGTACACACACACACACACACACAATAATAAGTTGTTCCTCCTCTGGTGTGTCAGGACCAACTTTCATTACACTATATGGACAAAAGTATGTGGACACCTGAACTACACCTGTAGTCAGAGTCAGAGTCCTGTATAGAAGGATGTAGTCTGGAGAGTCTGTAGACACCTGCCTGAAGGAGGCGTGGTCTTTGAGGTGTGTCACAGGTGTGTTTGATAATGCAGCTGAGAGTTCAGCAGGTTGATCTCCTCCACCTCCATGGAAAACGTTCTGAGGTCAAAGGTCAAAGATGAGAAGCAGAATAATAAAAGAATCCGACTGAACTCACACTAAGATGTTTTTAAAATAACTTTATTTATAACATGGACGACGACAAATCCTCCTTTAACCACAGAAACAACCAGGATGAAATGTTGAAATAAGAAAACATGAAAGACAAAGACAAACTGACAAAGTTGAGTCAGTAAAATAATAATTAAATAGAAATAATGAGCTGAGAATAAATGATATTCAGACAGAAGTTTATAGTTTCCTGATGTTTCTATTTGGTGCGACAACATTAATGTATAGACTATAGTATTTAGTTGTGATGATGATGGTGATGATGATGATGATGATGATGATGATGATGATGGTGATGATGATGATGTAACTATAGATTCATCAGCTCGTTCTTCATGGCGACTCCTGACTGATGAAAGAGGATGAATCTGTATTTATGGATCTGAGCTTCAGTCCATCAGACAGAAACAGCTGCTCTGATGTTTCTACATGTATGTGGCTCTGCTGTGGTTTTAAATGTTGCTGCAGCAAGGCATTGTGGGACGGCATGTCTCCTTTCCTTTGGTAAAGGAAGCTCCAGTGTTTCCTAAAGGAGATGAGAGAGGAAGCAGTGAAGCTCCTCTCCTCATCCTGAAGAGAACTGGACCAGGACCTGGTCTCACAGAGAGACTGAATTCATCTGCTGCTCAAAGCTGTTTATTTCTTGATTATCTTAAACCAGACTGTGGTGCAATGCATTCTGGGTAAATTAAGACTTTTATCAATGTAAAAGACATGGCCGACCAAGGAACCACATCCAGCCTCTGAGCTCTATTTACCCTCGGAGACCATGTTCGTCTTCAGCAGCTACAGGACTTTTTACTTTGGAGGGTGAAACAATAAAAAACAAAATGGCTGCTGTCTCTAAAAACTCTTTCCCGTCTCTTTGCTCTCTCCATCTTTTCCTGTTTGTTGTTGTTGGTGCTGCTCAGAGCAGGTGTCACTGGTTGTTACCATGGTAACATTGGTCTTAGACCTGAGTTAGTCTGGAGCTTCCGTGTCTAACGTTTCTGTCTTAAAACAAGACGGTCATTATTTTTATTCCTCAGTCAGAGCGGCAGCCATTTTGTGTTCAGGTTGTCCGTCCGTCTCATTCTCGTGGACACGATATCTCAGAAACACCTTCAGGGAACGTCTTCAGATTTGGCTCAAACATTCACCTGGACTCAAGGATGAACTGATTAGACTTTGGAGGTCAAAGGTCAAAGGTCATGGTCAGTGTGACCTCACAAAACACTTTTTAGCTATCACTACAATTATGACATGGTCTCATCATTGCTGCTGTGTGTGTGTGTGTGTGTGTGTGTGTGTGTGTGTGTGTGTGTGTGTGTGTGTGTGTGTGTGCAGTCGAGGTGTGTGTTGGCGGACCAACAGCGGGCCGTCATCACTTCTCTGCAGTACTTCAAAGCTCTGGTGGACAGACTGGGACTGGACAGACCCGGAGTGGACAAACTGGTCCTGGACCAGTCTGTGGTGGGGGGTCTGCTGGGCGGGGCCTCTGGCGGGGTCCTGGAGGCGGTCCAGATTCTGGTCCAGCTGGAGCCACACCTGCACAACAGGTAAGTGACAGGTGTTGACCTTTGACCCTGGACATGAGAGAGCTGTCTCCTGACCCTGACCCGTCTCTCTCTCCGCAGTAAGACCGTCTCCACCTGTCTCACTCGTCTCTACCTGTCTCTGGCTCAGCTGATTCGATGGGCCGATCAGGTGATGCTGCAGGGCGTTGCCCACGACGACAAAGAGCCCACAGCCAGCGTTACCACGGTGATCAGAGCTGTGCTGGACGGGGTCAAGGTGAGGAAGCTAAGGTTCTTGGTGTCCTCAGTGTCCTGTCGTGCTCTGATGTCTCATTGTGTCTCACCTGTTCTTATTGTGATGTCTCTTGTTTCATCCTGTCCCTCTCTGTCTCCGTCCTGTGTTTCAGCTGTTCTGTTATTCTGTTCTGTACTTGTTGTCCTCTGGTTCTCTGTCTCCTTCTGGTCTCATTGTCCTCTGTGTGTTGTCCTGTCCTGCTGTGTCCTCTTCTGTCCCACAACAACAAAGATCCCGCAGTGAGTGTTACCAGCATCTTGTCCTGTTGTGGTCTGTCTCTCCTGTCTCCTGGTTTTGTCCTGTCCTAGTATTCGGTCCTGTTCTTCCTGTCTTCTCCCGTCTCTTGCTGCTCTGTCCCCTTGTCCTTTCTTGTTGTGGTCTCTCCTGTCCCCCGTCCTCTCCCCCATATAGTTTTTGTTGTTGTGTTCACCAGGATCTAGTTCGATTGGCTGCGGAGAGAGAGGAAGGCTCCACCCCTTTATCTCCTGTCCAATCGCAGCCTGCCATGGGACAAATGGGGGGGTTTGATGAGCAGGAGACGTCAGACAGGATGTCCACCTGCAGGAGTCCTGCACAGGAGGAGGACGGGGGGGAGGAGACAGTTTCAGCTCCTCCAAAACCACTCATGCCCCTCCCCCAGGTGCCCTCCCCACAGGGACTCAGGTGAGTCACATCAGGCACCTGGACTCTAATGATGATGATGTCACTTCACCTCCTCAGGTGTTCAGACACAGAACTGAAACACAGACTCTGACCTCATCAACATCAGTTCAGTGATTTTATATTGATTATATATTTGATTGTGAACAGCTGTTTTTGTTTCTGATGAATATGAAACAAATCTTCAGAATCACAATCACGTCATTGATTTCAAAGGTTTTCTCTTTGATTCAGTTTGATCATCTTTGGATGGTGTTGATCTGAAGTCCATGTGATTATTGATTGATCAGTGATCAATAGATGAAGTTAGATGAGTGAGTGCAAAGTGAAACTCTGAGCAGACGGTTCAGTCGACTGAAATAGACCAGCGTCTGAAACAAGAAGTAGAAAGACTGAAGACATCACATGTTGCCCTCCCCCTCCCCCCTCCCCTCTGCACTTCCTGTCTCTCTGCTGATTGACAGAGGAAGTGAGAAGTGAGAGAGACAGAAAGACATGAGCCGACACTTTCAGCTGCTCTTTGTTCCTGTTGCATGGAATTGTTTTTATTTTACGACTCAAAGAATTAAAACCCAGCAGGTCTTTGGACATCACTTCCTGTTCTTTAAATATCTGTGTCCACATCCTGAGATGAGCGGCCCACCACAGAAACCTGCAGCTGGTCTGAGACCATCTCAGGTTTACACCGACTGATAATAGACTCAGTAGATCAGGTTCAGATTCAGATTCAGGTTCAGATTCAGGTTCAGGTTCAGATTCAGGTTCAGGTCTACAGATTCAAACCTGTGGGTCAGATTAATACCCAACACCCTCTGACCTGAGTAAAGACTGGTCACCTGGGTAACAATCTGTCTCTCTCTCTCAGTCCTCCAGCTCTACCTCCTAAAAAGCGACAATCATTGCCAGGCCCCGCCTCCTGTAGGGTTGCCATAGTAGCACCAATGAGACGAGAGCCTGAAGTTGAAACACAGGTACAACAGGTGCGTTCATTCACACTCACACACTGTCTAACCATAGACACACACATGTTGCCATGGTAACAGTTTATTTGTTACTTTCATGTCTTTTAATGTGAAACTTCACACACTCAGACCAGGTGCACATCAAGACCACCTGGAGCCTGGACCTGGCCTAAGACTGGTGTCATGTGTTCACAATGTGTGTGTGTGTGTGTGTGTGTGTGTGTGTGTGTGTGTGTTACAGGATTGTGAGGACGACGACTATTTAAAGCGATGCTCTTCTTCTTCTGCAGACTCTGCTGCTGACAACACATACTGTGGTAACACACACACACACACACACACACACACACACACACACACACACACACACACACACACATTTCCAGTCAGCAGTGGGGGTGTGAGTGACTTTACTTCCTGTCAGTTGACAGAAATAGGAAGCTGTTGTCTCTTCCTGTCTGCAGAGAGGCGTTGAACTGCTGCCTCCTGCTGGAGAAACACAGACACACACACACACACACACACACACGCACACGCACACGCACACGCACACACACACGCACACACACACCTGTAACACTGTGTCTTCTCTCAGAGGAGGATCCAGACTACGACTTCCTCCACACGGACCTCTCCTCCTCTGAGACTCTCCCTCCTCTTCCTCCCCCCTCCTCCCCCCCACCCGCCCTCCCAGAGAAGAGACGACGCAGCGCTGCAGGTGAGGAAACATCTGACCTGTCTGTCTCACCTGTCTCACCTGTCTCTGTCTGTCTCACCTGTGTCTCTCTCTGTCTGTCTATCTCTGAACCACAGGAACGACCAACTCTGAGGCCCCGCCTTCTTTTGAGTTTGACTCCGCCCCCCAAAAACAAGTTGATCCTGCAGAGTCTCTGTCCTCCCCCCTGTCCCCCAGCAAGACTCCGCCTCCCCTCCCTGAGAAGAAACGACACAGTGAGTTAAACAGCGTTCAGTTTGTGTTGATGCGATATGAACAGAGGGAGAGGAGAGCAGTGCATCATGGGAGTTCCCCAGCAGTCTAGAGTTTTCATGTTTTTCCGTTACGACTTCAAATATGAGTCAGTTTATCCAGATCACGCCTGTTTGGAAAGTTGCTCCGGCGTTTTGGCAGATGTGAGAACCGTCCTGCCGGGAGAGAGCGTCAGAGAGCGCCGTCGCCCCGGTACAAAAACATGAAACTTGATCCGAGGTGAAATATAATATTTGTTGCTGCTCGTTAGTCTGAGAAGAAGAAGCTACACAGCTCTGCCTCTCTGAGCCTCTGTGTCAAATACACCAACACACTCCAATAAAATCAATATATAGAAATGAAGAGGGGAGATCTGAGTGGAGATGAGTGCGTCACACTTCAGTCAGGTACAGGTGTGTTGAAGTGTCACCTGAGCTGAGTGCTGATATCAGGAAGAAGGCTCCTGTCCTCCGGAGTCCGGACTTCTGAGTTCAACTTGTGAAGGTCAAACTCCGAAGTACAGGAGTCGGACCCTGTGCACTCTGCACCGAGAAACAGCTCAGGTCACATCTACAGCAGCATCACCAAGACCTGGTCCAGGTGAGTCCTGGACCAGGTGAGTCCTGGACCAGGTCTGACTGTAGAGAGAGATCTGCCTCCTGGACCCAGACTGGATCTGGTTCTTGTCACTGCTGGAGCTGGAAGAGATCTGTAACCTGTCTGTATCTCCATCTGTCTCTCTCTCCACCTGTCTGTCTCTCTCCACCTGTCTGTCTGTCTCTCTACCTGTACCTCTCCACCTGTCTGTCTCTCTCTCCACCTGTCTGTCTATCCACCTGTCTGTCTCTCTCCACCTGTCTGTCTCTCCACCTGTCTGTACCTCAACCTGTCTGTCTATCCACCTGTCTGTCTCTCCACCTGTCTGTACCTCCACCTGTCTGTCTCTCCACCTTTCTGTATCTCTCCCCCTGTCTGTCTCTCTCCACCTGTCTGTCTCTCTCTCCCCCTGTCTGTCTCTCTCTCCACCTGTCTGTCTCTCCACCTGTCTTCAGTCCATCAGTACCTCCAGTTCTGTTCATCGTACAGCGCTCAGCCACCCTCCATCTTCTATCAGACTCCGCCCACCTTCAGACAGCGAGAGATGGAGACTGCCTACCTGCTCACACACACACACCTGGACACAGACTCCGCCCCTTCACCTGAGCTACCTCCTGCTCCAGCTTTACCACCAAAGAAGAAACAGCAGGTAACAGGACCAGGACCTGACCTCTGACCTCTGATAGGTCACTTAAGGTCAATGTGGACTGGTTATGGAGGATGTCAGGATGATGATGATGATGATGAAGCTTTAATCTTATTGATCTTCATGTGAATTTGATTATTGATCAGGATTCAGCTGAAGACGACAAACTCACCACAGAGAACCAGAGCAGAGACAGGTGAGACACACACACAATCATACTCATACACACACACACACACACACACACTTGGACACAGAGTCAGTGACGTCTCTCTGCTCCACAGTCTGAGCTCCCAGCAGCAGGAGGAGGAGGAGGAGGAGGAGCAGGAAGAGGTGTTACTGACTGATCGGGAGGAGGTTCTCCACAGAATCACCATGAAGCCTGAGGTATCTGACCTCTGACCTCTCTGTTAAATATTAGGGATCGACCAGATATCAGCCTGGCCGATTATCGGTGATAAAATTTGCCATCGTGATTGTTTTTGTTTTGTTTTTTTTACTGATAAAATAAATGAATTTAAAAATGCGCTACTTTGGCTCTGATGCAGCCGCCTGTCTCTGGTCTGTAGTCACCACTCTGTGGTCTGAAGCAATGTCCCGCCCACAGCACGATCTGATTGGTTACACGTTGTAGCCTATCATGCTGAAGGGCACAGACCGGCACAGACGAGGGAGAGCTGTGTGTGAGCACGTTCACCGGTCCAAGACACACTGAGAGAGAGAGAGAGAGAGAGAGAAGCTAGTGCTAATTGCTAAGCTAAAGTAACTAGCAGATCTGAACAGCATGTAAACAACTGTCAGTGAAAGCCACTAAAAGCAGCAGAGAGTTCTGGGTGCTGGAGCATAACTAGAGTAAGTTTAAATGTATAGCAAGTAGTTAGACTCTGTGATGAAGAAAAGGAGGCATCACCTGTGATAAAACAGTCACTTCACTGACGGCAGCAGGTGAACGCTCACTCACTGTTACTGTCAAATCACTGAGCGAAGATGTTCTCTGAGTAAAGTACAAAGTGAGTCGGTGAAAATATCTCTGAGTAAACGTGTTACATTTTAAAGGGGGGGGGGGCATCTTATTTAGTGATAATAATAATAATTTAGGATAAAACTATGAAATGAAGGAGCATCTTTAGGTCACCAGGTGAAAAGTTCCCAGGTGAGAACAGCACCGAAATGAACCAGTTCAGTCAGGCTCTTTACAGTCTTTGCACCTGATCAGTGTTGTGCATATTTCTGGTGAACGCTGAACTGAACGGATCAGTTTACAAATGATGAACGTGAGCTCACGTTTCACGCTGCATGACGTGTCCATAGACACGGCGGTACAGGCGGTACAGACGGTACAGACGGTACAGACGGTACAGACGGTACAGACGCATCTACTACGACTGAAACCAGTTTGTTTCAGCCTTTGAAGTGAAGACACAGATTATATTTATATACAGATTTTAAATGTAACTCTATTGATGAATAGGAGGTTCTATTGGAGAAGAATATCAGCCTTTATTTATTTTAAAAAATGTAACAAATGAATTTCAACTAGTTCATTTATATGAACTGAACTTTGAGCTAGGTCTTTTTTTTAATTTACATAGTGAAGTGAGAGACAGACAGGAAAGTCAGGGGACGACATGCAGCAGAGGGCCACGGGTCGGATTCGAACCCACGGCCACTGCAGGTGGGACTAAGCTCATGTGGTACACGCTGTACAAGGCGAGTCAGCGAGGCGCCCTGAGCTAGTTCTTTTCAAGTGTGAACTGAACACTGCACCTGATAATCACTGATATTGACTCAGTGATCAGTTTATTAGGAACATTAAACTGATGCAGTCTGATACAGTCCTGCAGTAAATCCTCCTTCATGAAGGTTTTAATCTTCAGTTTGTTAAAACAGTTTCAGACAGATGTTGATGATCACTGTGGAGCGTTTACATTATACAGCTGTTTCTGTTATTTACCTACACTGACATAAATGGAGCAAATAATAGAAACACCTGGACGCCACGGTGACTGTCCTTGTACAGCTGTAGTTCTGTGTTGGTATATCTTCCAAATATCAGTTATTGATCTGCTTGATTAACGATAATCGGTAACGATCCTCAAAAAACCACATCGGTCGATCCCTATTAAATATCACTGGTTTAACCTTTGTCCTGACCTCTGACCTCTGACTGTCTCAGGAGGAGGAGGGGCCAGACGTGAAGGCAGCCTCTCCTGACATCCTAGTGGTCTACGCCACAGAGACTGACATCAGCACCGGTGAGTCCTGATCCCAGTCCTTAGTTAGTTAGTTAGTTAGTTAGTTAGTTAGTTATCCACTTAATTTCACTGTCAGAGTGTGATAGAACCACAATCATCTGAAGTGTGTGTGTGTGTGTGTGTGTGTGTGTGTGTGTGTGTGTGTGTGTGTGTGTGTAGAACCGGTCCTGTATTGTGAAGCCTTCCTCTCCACCTACAGGACCTTCATCAGACCAGATGATGTCATCAGTAAACTACAGCACAGATATCCTCTGCTGAAATCTGATTGGTCAGACTGTGTCTTGTTTTAGTTCCTGTGTATAACCCAGAGAGACAGTTTCTAATAGGACCTGCTGATCTGTGACATCATCGGTCTGGATCTGTGGACCAGGACAGAACATCTGTTTGCAGACGATGTGACGGTTTATGTTTCAGGTGTGTTGTATCTCACCTGGTCTTCTGACTGGTTCCACTAAAGAATTCAGTTGTTACCTGAGACCAGGTAAAGACCGAGACCTTTAAGAGTCCAGAGTTTGTTTCTTTAACTATCAACACGTACAAACACCTGTGTGAAGGACGTGAACCTGAACACCTGAAAGCTGCCAAGAAGACCTTCCACCTGCTGGTCAGAGTAGTGGACGAGCTGTGGTGAGACACACACACACACACACACACTTAAAAGCGTTCATGATCCACCAGTCATGGTAATAATAATGTGTGTGTGTGTGTGTGTGTGTGTGTGTGTGTGTGTGTGTGTGAAGTGTGATGGAGCTGGACTCTGATTTGCTGTTGCTGCTGATGGACCTGGTGTTTAGCCTCCTGATTGGTGGAGAGCTGGGCCCGGCTCACCTGCTGCGCTCCAACATCTTGTCTAAGATGGAGCAGAAGTGGCAGCGCATTGGTTCTCCACAGTCACTCCGCCCCCTCGCAGCCAGGGGCGTGGCAGCCAGGTAAAGTCATTCACCTGTCTAGACGAAGGCTCTACCTGCTGAGCTGTGATTGGTCAGCTGCTGACCCTCACCTGTCTCTGCTCTCGTCCTCAGACCAGGAACTCTGCTGGACTTCAGGAGTCAGGATTTAGCTGAACAGCTGACTCTGCTGGACTCTGAGCTCTTCTACAAGATCGAGGTGCACACCTTCACCTGTCTCAGCTGTCTCACACTCACCTGTCTCAACTGTCTCACCTTCACTTGTGTCTCACCTGTCTAGCTTCCGGAGGTGTTGCTGTGGTCTAAAGAGCAGAATGAGGAGAAGAGTCCGAACCTGACAGAGTTCACTCAACATTTCAACAACGTGTCCTTCTGGTAAAACTGACACAATTACTGACGTCCTGCTGCTGGACCTGGTACTGGACCTGGTACTGGACCTGGTACTGGACCTGGTGCTGGACCTGGTGCTGGATCAGTAACTGGACCTGGTACTGGATCTTGTACTGGACCTGGAACCGGATCTGGTACTGGATCAGTAACTGGATCAGTAACTGGACCTGATACTTGATCTAGTACTGGACCTGGTACTGGATCTAGTACTGGACCTGGTACTGGATCTAGTACTGGACCTGGTACTGGATCTAGTACTGGACCTGGTACTGGATCTAGTACTGGACCTGGTACTGGATCTAGTACTGGACCTGGTACTGGATCTAGTACTGGACCTGGTACTGGATCTAGTACTGGACCTGGTACTGGATCTAGTACTGGACCTGGTACTGGATCTAGTACTGGACCTGGTACTGGATCTAGTACTGGACCTGGTACTGGATCTAGTACTGGATCAGTAACTGGACCTGGTACTGGATCTTGTACTCGACCTGGTACTGGATCAGTAACTGGATCAGTAACTGGACCTGATACTTGATCTAGTACTGGACCTGGTACTGGATCTGGTACTGGATCAGTAACTGGACCTGGTACTGGACCTGGTACTGGATCTGGTACTGGATCAGTAACTGGACCTGGAACTGCATCTTGTATTGGACTTGGTACTAGATCTGGAACTGGACTGTGTCTGTGGTCAGTGTGGAGTCTGAGTGTCGAGGTTTTCCCTCCTCAGTCTGAACCAAGTCTGCACCTGTCCTCACCCTCTGCTGGTTTTACCTGGAACAGACCTACCTGTGGTCACGTGACCCTGCATCTGTCCAATTAAAACACAGTCCAGTTGGAGGGAAAAGTCAAATGTCTGTTAGTGTTGTGTGAAGTGACCTGATCATCATCATGTGGTTCACTGCTCCTCCTCCTCATCAGGTGTGTGTGTGTGTGTGTGTGTGTGTGTGTGTGTGTGTGTGTGTGTGTGTGTGTGTGTGTGTGTTCAGGGTTCGTTCAGTCATCATCCTTCAAGACAAACCTCAGGACAGAGAGAAACTGCTACTGAAGTTCCTCAAAATCATGAAGGTAAACACACACAGGTGGAGGGCGGCGCCCAGGTGTCAGCAAAATGAAAGAGTAGCATTAATTAGTCTGTTCGTTACCGTCTGAAGAACAGGGTTAGGGTTAGTTAGTTTTAGTTAGGATTAGTTGAAGTTAGTTAGGATTAGTTGGGGTGAGTTAGTTTTAGTAAGGATTAGTTGAAGTTAGTTAGTTTTAGTTAGGATTAGTTGAAGTTAGTTAGTTTTAGTTAGGATTAGTTGAGGTTAGTTAGGATTAGTTGATGTTAGTTAGTTTTAGTTAGGATTAGTTGAAGTTAATTAGGATTAGTTGGGGTGAGTTAGTTTTAGTAAGGGTTAGTTAGGATTAGTTGGGGTTAGTTGGGGTTTACTGGCTCCATTGGAGAATGTTTATATGTGTTTTCATGCTAACAAGCTAACATGGTAAGTGACCACTGTGTCCCTGCAGCACCTGCGGAAGCTGAACAACTTTAACTCGTACCTGTCCATCCTGTCAGCACTAGACTCCGCCCCCCTCCGACGCCTGGACTGGCAGAGGAGCACAGCTGAGGTGTGTGTCAATAATCAATAATCAATAATCATCATCTCATGCTCTTGAATCTCTTCACTCGTGTGTGTGTGTGTGTGTGTGTGTGTGTGTGTGTTCTCAGGCTCTGGAGGAGTACAGCTCTTTGATTGACAGCTCGTCATCATTCAGAGCGTACAGAGCAGCTCTGGCTGAGGTGGAACCTCCCTGTATACCTTACCTGTACGTTCACACCTGTACACCTCCCTATATACACCTTACCTGTACGTTCACACCTGTATATCTCACTGTATGCCTGTCTCACTCTCTCTCCGACCTGTCTCTCTGTCCAGGGGCTTGATCCTTCAGGACTTGACCTTTGTCCACCTGGGGAATCCTGACACCTTGATGACATCACAGGGTTCAAAGGTCAACTTCTCTAAACGCTGGCAGCAGTTTAACATCCTCTACACTCTGAGGAGTTATCAGCAAGCGTGAGTTAGAGCATCCTCTCAGTGCTCAGTAGATTCATCTGTGTCTCACCTGTGTCTCGCCTGTGTGACTCACCTGTGTGTCTCAGCTGTGTGGACTAACACCTGAACCCTGTCCCTCTGCAGGCCGTACTCTCTGCAGCCCAACGATGACATCATATTGTTCTTCAACGACTTCAGCGACCACCTGGCTGAGGAGGCATTGTGGGAGCTCTCTCTCAGGCTCCGTCCACGGAACACCCCGAGAACCAATCAGAGATGACGGATTGAAACAGACTAAACTGGGTTAACCTGTGCTAACCTGGTCATTACAAGGAGTTAGCCTGATGCTAACATGTTGATGGTAGAGAATGAGGACGACAAACCTGGTGCTAACCTGAACTAAACTGGTAAACTGGGCTGGAGTGATGCTAGTCAAAGGCTAGCAGAAGGATAGAAAGACTTGTTCAGAGCTGTTCATACACTGGGCTAACCATGGCTAACAGTGTGCTAACTCATACTAGCCTACCCTTCAAAAACCTGGACCTTCAGCTGACTGAGCAGCTTCATGTAAACAGAGGTTAGTCTGGAGCTAGCCAGGTGTTCACATGGACTAACCTGCATAGCTGGTGGGCGTGGCCTCTTGTCTCTGACCTCAGAACTGTACCTGTATTCAAAGCAGACTGACACCTGTCAGCTCTCCTTAATTTTAATAAACCTGGATACACCTGAGCACGTGTCTTTAATACAGAGAGCATTACATGACGTGATGATGAAGGTGATGATGAAGGTGTGGGGTGATGATGATGATGATGATGATGAAGGTGTTGGGTGATGGTGATGAAGATGACGATGAAGGTGATGATGAAGATGAGGGGACAGGAGGATCTGACTGATAGAATAAATAATGAAAATGTGGGAACTGATTAATTAATTTTAATGTCATGTGTGACGTCAGTGCAGGTTTGGAGGGAGGAGCCTGAATCTATGACATAATTTATTTATGTAGTTAAACAATAAACATTTTTATATAGTTAAGATTAGGTGAGAATATGGAGCAGGCAGAAGTCCTCCTGTGGAGGCTGAAGAGAGTCATCCAACAAGAGAAGAAGAGAGAAAAAGAGAAGAAGAGGGGGAAGAAAACGAGAAGAAAAGAAGAAAAGAAAGCGAGCAAAGAATAAGATGAAAAGGAGAAGGAAACAGGCAAAAGCGAGTAAGAAAAAAAGGAAAAAGAAGAAGATCGAGCGTCTCGATGAGCAGACAGAACTAACCGCACACCGAACACATCGAGCGGCCGCTGCTGCAAACAAACCGGGGAAACCGTGAAGAGCCGCCGGCTAACGGAAGGGCTGATCCCGGCAGCTTACCGACAGGATGGTCGGTCTACAGTTGATGAAGTGACGTGACCAGGTGAGCTGCAGCTTTAGGGTTAGCTTTAGTGTTCATGTGACTGAACTGTGATGGCTAACGGCTGCTAACATTGAGCCTGAAGCTAACGGCTGCTAACAGTGAGCCTGAAGCTAACGGCTGCTAACAGTGAGCCTGAAGCTAACGGCTGCTAACCCTGTGTGTTCATTCGGACCACAGCTGTGTAAGCCCGGTGTCCATGGACAGGTAGACCAGGTCCTGGGCTGCGGTGGAAAAGTCAGAATGACCTCCTCTCTGACCTCGTCTCCTCGACCTCCATGGAAAACGTCCTGAGGTCAAAGACGTGAAGGGGAAAGAATGTGACTGAACTCACACTGAGATTTATTTAGACTGACTTCATTTCTAACACCTGGAGGATCAATCCTCCTTTAACCACAGAAACAATCAGGATGAAATGTTGAAATAAGAAAACATGAAAGACAAAGACAAACTGACAAAGTTGAGTCAGTAAAATAATAATTAAATAGAAATAATGAGCTGAGAATAAATGATATTCAGACAGAAGTTTATAGTTTCCTGATGTTTCTATTTGGTGCGACAACATTAATGTATAGACTATAGTATTTAGTTGTGATGATGATGATGATGATGATGATGATGTAACTATAGATTCATCAGCTCGTTCTTCATGGCGACTCCTGACTGATGAAAGAGGATGAATCTGTATTTATGGATCTGAGCTTCAGTCCATCAGACAGAAACAGCTGCTCTGATGTTTCTACATTTATGTGGCTCTGCTGTGGTTTTAAATGTTGCTGCAGCAAGGCATTGTGGGACGGCATGTCTCCTTTCCTTTGGTAAAGGAAGCTCCAGTGTTTCCTAAAGGAGATGAGAGAGGAAGCAGTGAAGCTCCTCTCCTCATGAAGCTGCTCAGAGACTGAAGATCATTTCAGTTTGAAGCTTCAGGAGAGAAACAGATGTTTCCACCTCGGCCTGGGTCTCGGTCAGCGACAGGAACTTTTACTCGGTCCTTCCCCGTAAGTTGACATGAGGCGTTCAGGGACTAAAGTCCACACTGGACTCAGTTAATAAATCAAACCATTCCTGGTCCATTATAAACACGTCTACAGGACCAGAACCTGGACTGGACCTCAGAACAACAGCTGGTGTTTCTGAACAATATTGAATAATTTTTTCTTTAATTTTCCAACAGTGACATGTTCTTTCTTTAAAGACCAGGGCGTCATGGTGCTGCAGCTCCCCCTGGTGGTGACAGCTCAGGTGGACCTGGTCCTGCTGCTCGTCTCCCTGCTGGCCCTCTGGACCAGACTGAGCCACCTCAGTTACCCCAACGCTGTGGTGTGAGTGTGTTTGTTTTATACACCTGAGCCTCCTAAAGCCATTGACATCAAACTGCACTTTAAAAACTCTGTCTATTGATGCGTTCAGGAACACTCAGACATCTCTGCTTTGTGTGTGTGTGTGTGTGTGTGTGTGTGTGTGTGTGTGTGTGTGTGTGTGTGTGTGTGTAGGTTTGATGAAGTGTATTATGGTCAATTTGTGTCTCTCTACATGAAGAGAGTTTTCTTCATTGATGACAGTGGGCCACCGCTCGGTCACATGATCCTGGCCCTTGGAGGTAAGTTACCATGACACAACATTTGATGTCACGTGTACCATATTTAATTTCCATGATAAATTTATATAACTGATGTGTGTGTGTGTTGCAGCCTACCTGGGAGGATTTGATGGAAACTTTGTGTGGAACAGAATCGGAGCAGGTAGAAACACCTAACTGTATCCGGTTCAAACCAGTTTATCTCTGGTTCAAGTTTAAAACATTAATTCACTGTGACTGTTTACTTTTTCATAAACACCAACCTCTGTAGAACCACCATGAAACAGAATTAAAATGAGATTAAACTAGTCGAGTGTCCCAGCAGTGTGAGTGTGTTTTGTTGTACAGAGTATCCCAGCAGTGTGAGTGTGTGGAGTCTGCGGTTGCTGCCGGCGGTGTGTGGAGCTCTCTGTGTTCCTCTGGTTTACCTGTTGACTCTGGAGCTGAGGTTCTCTCACCTATCGGCTCTGGGAGCTGCAGTGCTGCTGCTGCTGGGTGAGTGTCCCTCATCATCGTTGTTATAACAACACGTCACAATAACAGGAGTTACTGTTGTTTCTATAGAGACAAAGGCTGGTTCAGTATCTGTGATGTCAATGTTAGGTCACGTGGAATGAAAAATGTGTGTGCAATGTTTGGGAAGTAAAATGACCATGAGGTGTTCGGGAACTAAAAGGAGCATGGGGCGTTCAGGGACTAAAATGAGCGTGGGGCGTTCAGGGACTAAAATGAGTGTGGGGCATTCAGGGACCAGGACTACTGTGGACTGATCTGCCTCCCTTTGATGCCTGGACCAGGTTGAACCAGGTAAATCCGTCGTACCTGATGTTCTGGGCTTTGATTGGTGTTTTCCAGAGAACTCTCTGATCGTCCAATCACGGTTCATGTTACTGGAGTCTGTCCTCATCTTCTTCGTGCTGTTGGCCTTCTTCTCCTACCTGCGTTTCCACAACGCTCCTAACAGGTGAGAATGACCTCTGACCTGTAACCTCCGGAGGTGATAGCAGTGTAGACAATCTATGGAGAGTTGTTGTCATGACAACCAGCTGTCTGCTCCCCCTCAGCTCCTGGTCCAGGTACAGCTGGCTGCTGGTCTGCGGAGCATCCTGTGCTGCAGCCGTCGGGTGAGACACTGATCTGATCTGAGACTGAAGGACGAGACGTCACAGTCAGTCTGATTCAAGTGTGTGTGTGTGTGTGTGTGTGTGTGTGTGTGTGTGATGTCAGGATCAAGTACATGGGTGTGTTCTCCTACCTGCTGCTGCTGGGCGTGGCCTCTCTGCACACCTGGAACCTGATTGGAGACCGAACTGTCAGTCATGTGAGTCCAGGTTCAAACTGAAACTCACCTGATCACACTTGCTTCAACTTAACCTGTGTGTGTGTGTGTGTGTGTGTGTGTGTGTGTGTGTGTGTGTGTGTGTGTGTGTGTGTGTGTGTGTGTAGCTCAGTGTGTGTGTACAGTGTGTGTGTAGGTTTGTGTGTCTGCTGGTGGTTCCTGTCCTCCTCTATGTATTCTGGTTCTACGTTCACCTGAGTGTCCTGAACCGCAGCGGACCACATGACCAACTGATGAGCTCCGCCTTCCAGGCCAGTCTGCAGGTACACACACACACACACACACACACACACACACACACACACACACAGGTTCTAGTGGTCCTTGAGTCTAGAGACCACTGAGAGGTTCCAGCACTCATTTAACAGGTTCTATGTGTCATGTACCGTCAGCGAGGTTCTGTATTTAGATGGTTCTACTGGTTCTAGAGGTTCTCGACTGTAAATGTAGATTTTGGGCAGAGACTGAAACTGTTCTCCACCTGTGAGATATTGTAACATCACAACTCTATGGAATGATTGATTGATTGATTGATTGATTGATTGATAGATTGGCGGTGTCTCTGTCTTCAGGGTGGTCTCTCCAGAATCACTCAGGGTCAGCCTCTGGAAGTCGCCTATGGCAGTCAGGTGACTTTAAGAAGCTCCGCCTCCCAGCCAATCCCCTGCTGGCTCCACTCGCACAAAGCCAACTACCCAATCAGGTGCTGCCAGCTCACACCGACCAACAGCCAATCACAGACCTCTCAGGTAGAGCTTGACTGGTGTGACTGTTTTTACCTGTGTGTGTGTTCAGGTATGAAAATGGGCGGGGCAGCTCCCACCAGCAGCAGGTCACTTGTTATCCCTTCAAAGATGTCAACAACTGGTGGATCATCAAAGACCCAGGCAGGTAGGTCACCTGTCTGTCCCGGGGCATGCTGGGAGGTGTAGTCCCTGTCTCACCTGTCTCTCTGTCTCAGACAGAAGCTGGTGGTCGGCAGTCCTCCTCGACCTGTCCGTCATGGTGACGTCATCCAGCTGGTTCATGGGATGACCTCGCGCTTTCTTAACAGGTAACCGGGTGAACAGGTGCACCGGTCACCTCAGGGGTGTTCTGTTTGACGGACAACACCTGAGGTACTGCAGCGAGTGGAGCAAAGTTGTTGTGTGTTTCAGTCACGACGTTGCAGCTCCCATGAGTCCTCACGCACAGGAAGTCTCAGGTTACATCGACTTCAACGTTTCCATGGCGGCTCAGAACCTGTGGAGAGTGGTGAGGAGATGATGTCATCAGTCAGTTCTGTCACTATTCATGTGCTGTAACTTAACACCTGAGACAAACGTATGTGTGTGTGTGTGTGTTCAGGATATCTCTAACAGGGAGGCAGAGTCAGAGGTGTGGAAGACAATCCTATCTGAGGTTCGATTGGTCCACGTCAACACCTCGGCTGTCCTCAAGGTGCTGACAGGAAGTGACGCAAATGACAAACCTGAGCTAGACATCCTTAGAAGAACATGATAACCTGTGTGCGTGTGTGCGCGCGTGTGTGTGTGTGTGTGTGTGTGTGTGTGTGTGTGTGTGTGTGTGTGTGTGTGTGTAGCTGAGTGGTGTGTCTCTTCCAGACTGGGGTTTCCGTCAGTTGGAGGTTGTAGCAGAGAAACTGTTTAAAGGTCACAGCAGCAGTTTGGGCTGGACAGTGGAGGAACACCGATATGGAACCAGTATGTCCCTGAGCTGACAACTCTAAACACAGATTCTTTGGTAGAATTCATTGACATCATCTGACCTGACACCACAGGTCCACCACCTGTTGGACCTGTAGCTTTCAGAGAAGTCCTGATCCGAGCTCTGCTCTTAACGAGCTCCAGATGTTGATCGTTTGAATTTAACTAGCTGTGATCAGCTGATCGATTCG
>NW_019175121.1:230205-232705 GCF_002260705.1 Seriola dumerili
AAGCCACGTGTTGTCAGGAGGTGAAAAGAAGAAATCTAAAGAATAAAAATATGACCTATAAGAACATTACTTCTTTTACAGAAACAAACGGATCTAAACTGTTTCACAGCTTTCTGCTTGAAAAGAAAACTGAAGTGTTGATGTCCATATGGAGAAAAAAAAGGAAAAGCTATCAGAAGGAGGAGCTCAAATAAACTGTTTCCCTTAGATAGAGAACGACCACAGAGCAGGATGGACAGTGACTAAGTACATTTTCTTCAGTCCTGTACTCAAGAATATTAGTAATATGTAAGTATTTCTATGAGTATTATTCTTTTTGGAAACTCCTGACTTTTACTCCACCACGCTTAAAGACAAATACTGTGCCTCTGACTCCACATCAAGGACTCTTACTTTGAAGCAGCTTTCAGTCAGTTGAATGAACTTTCTTCTTTGGAAAATGTCACAGACAATAGCAACTCGTTCACTGTGAGTCATGTTTGAACCTGTTAGTGTCCGTAAAGTAAGTAAAGTAGAATATATATATATATATATTCCAGTGTTTCTAGCCAGCATGCATGACGTCGAGTCGGCGATGCGCAGTGCGTAGTCGAACGCACCTATTAAACACGGGGTTGCCCTGGTTACCAGGGGCACTGGGATAGGGCCTTTGAATTGACTCTCTGTTTTCCCATAGTACATCCGGTCAGTTTTCTTTATTAATTACATTACATATTCAAAGTTAGACACAAAAGAAGTAGCCCAACATAATTAACAAAGACAGACAACAAATATGCACAGCGCCAGGGGTTATAAACAGAGTTTGACACAATCAAATACAAACTGAAAGTGGTATAGTAAGAAAGAAATATTTTTAAAAAGTATACTAAAAATGATATTATGTTAAATTTGGAGGACAGATTGAAAGTTTTCACAGCTTTACTATTACATGAGGTAGATAATGTTCTGATATAGGACTCTGCTTCCTTCTTAAAAGTACAACAAGAGGGTTTCGTTTTTAACACCTTACATTTATGGATATAAAATTTGGCAAGTAATATGATGAGATTGCACAGAAAAAAATTGTTTTCTAGAGCTCTTGTATAATTTGTGAACCCAAACAATACATCCTGAAAACAAAGTAAAAAAGCATCATGGATAAAGTCCAAAATGAAGCGACAGATGGAAGACAGTCTCCGGTTGCATGTCACAAAAACAGCAGTTTACGTCAATGTCTTTCTTAAATCTTACTATAAATGATTTGACAGGATAGCAACGATGGATGATCTTAAAAGAAATCTCTTTAACTTTGTTTACTAGTAGAAATCTGTTAGGAAGAGTCCATGTCTTGTCCCATTCTATATCCTGAACAAAACCATTCCAGATTGTGATCACATAAGGAACAGAGATACAACCAGCCTGGAACAAGCTGCAGATATTCCTATTGTTTGTTCTCTTACAGGAAGCAGGCATAAAACAGTTTTCCAATAGGTGTGTCAACTGGATCAAGTGAAGGTGTCACATCAGAAGGTGGAAAAGAATGACCCTTACAGAGCATGATAACACCTGATGGAATGGCATCAAAGGCAATAGCAAATTGTTTGGGGCTCACAGGAATCTTAAAATGATAGAGAAATTCTTGGTAACTGAAAATCTTACCCTCCTTATTGAAAAGTTGACTCACCAATACAATACCATTGTTGAACCAATTGTCAAAAAATAGTGATTTCTTTTTGTAACACACACCCTTGTTGTTCTGTATAAAATATCTATTTGGAGAAAAATTGTGCTTATAAATAAGTGACCAGGCCTAAAGTGCTTGCTTATGGAAATTGGAGCGAGACTGGAATCCGAGACCATGTGACCTGATCTGATGGGAACTGATCACTGGAGAAAATAGCGAATCATCGAGCGGAAACAGCGGCAGGACCGGAAGTAAGGGCAGGGGAAGAGAATGAAAAGCGAAAATCTGTTAGAGACAGACAGACAGACAGGTAGGTAGATAGATAGATAGATAGATAGATAGACAGACAGACAGACAGACAGACAGACAGACGGGTAGATGGCGGATTAAACCCAGTCTCTGTCGCGTTTGACCCGGGTCTCGATCTGAACGGTGGGACACAGCGGGAGAAGTGTTCCCGCCGCACAGCCTGCTGGGTAATATGTTAAGGACAGAGCTGCGTTGATTGGTGCTCCGCGGCGCGTGGAGGCAGAGAGTAGAGACGCAGTAGACACAAATAAAGACAAATAAAGACAAACTGGTGGAATACCGAAGGAGGACGCACACGAGAGGAGAAGGAAACTGCCGAAGGTTCACAGGTACTGTAGTACTTCACTGTAGTACTGGTACTGCTCAGTGTAGTACTTCACTGTAGTACTGGTACTGCTCAGTGTAGTGCTTCAGTGTTGCTCAGTGTAGTACTGGTACTGCTCAGTGTAGTACTTCAGTGTAGTACTGGTACTGCTCAGTGTAGTACTTCAGTGTTGTACTGGTACTGCTCAGTGTAGTGCTTCACTG
>NW_019175121.1:237705-251107 GCF_002260705.1 Seriola dumerili
AGGTGGAAACAGTTTTTTAACACACGGCCAGCAGTAGCGAACCATGTGATTCAGTGTAAGCCCCGCCCCGCTGCCTACCTCATCCCGTCTTCACCTCTTGCTCCCACCAGGCCCTCTTCTTAACGAGCATATCCATTGGTGTGTGTCCTCGGAAGCGACCTTGGTTCCAGCTGTTAGATCAGGTGGTTCCTTGAGAGGGTCACGACCCTCCATGAAAGTAACTCACTGTAGAGAATCAGACAAACAGGTGGTAGAGAGCAGAGTAGAGGTGGATGAGATCTCAGTACCAATTGGTCAGACGAGTACAGGTCGAGAGGCGAAGACAGGTGGAGAGAGAGATGAGGAAGAGAGAGAGAGAGAGGTACAGAGACAAAGACAGGTGGAGAGATAAGGTACAGAGAGCAGATGTATGAGACATGAGAGACAGGTGGGAGTAAGCCGGACGAGACAGTGCAGAGACAAGGTAGACGAGAGAGAAGGCAGGTGGAGAGACTAGACATGTCGAATGAGTACAACGGTAAGTCAATGGAGTGTAAAAAAATATTTAAACCTGTGATGTCAGTGTGATGTCATTACTCGTGTGTGTAGGGGACGAAGTCTTCCCGAATCCTCATCTTTGTCCCCAGCTCTCCCTGAGCAGATCGTCTTTCAGAAGTTCCCGGAGTCCCAAGACTGCGGCGTCTGCCAAACTGAGTCGGAGACAAAACGTTGGAACGTCATGGGAAGAACAACATATGAATGCTGTCTCGAGATCCCTGCTGAGAGACACAGACTAGGCTCAGATACCTAGGACAGGTCCACGAGCTGTCTTACCATAAGTAAGACAGACCAGGTTCAGAGACAGACATGTGAGAGACAGACAGGTGAAGGGCGACAGATCAGGTTGAGCGACAGAAACAGCATATCGAGAGGAAAGAAGCAGACAAAGTAAAGAGCCAGAGCAGATCAGAGACAGACAAGTCACAGACTTCCTCCATCTCCTTGCGCCTCCTCACCCCCTCAGCGCCTCTTGAGCGAGTGGTCTCCGCAGTGTCTCTCGCCATGTCTCACTGACGCGCCTTCAAGCTGATGGCAACCCTCCTCTGACTCCACGGAAGTCTTACTGATGGAAAGGTGTCTGAAGATATGTTTCTGCCATGAAAACCGTGACCTGGCATATTCTTCTTGCGCGACCGCTCCTCACTTAGCTCGATCCCTTCAACTGAGGAATGAGAAGAGAGACAGAGAGAGAGGGAGAGAGACTGAGAGACACGAGAGGTAGAGAGAGAGAGACACAGAGAGGAGAGAGAGACAGAGAGACCGAGAGAGAGAGAGAGAGACAGCAGAGGAGAGAGAGAGAGAGAGACTAGAGAGAGACACATGAGAGAGAGAGAGAGAGAGAGACAGAGAGAGAAGAGACTACAGAGTAAAGAGAGAGAAGAGAGAGAGACACACGGCAGAGGAGAGTTAGACACTCATGGAGAGGAGCACAAAGAGAGAGGATGAGTAGTACATCCATCAGAGAGAGAGAGAGACACAGAGGAGAGAGAGAGGAGAGAGAGCAGCAACGAGTTGAGGGACGAATGGTATAGAGAGGAGTGAGAGGAAGAGAGAGAGGAGACACCAAGAGAGAGAGAGGCACAGCGTTGAAGAGACAAGAGGAGCGAGAGCGTACACAGGAGAGAGAGAGAGAGAGCACAGTAGAGAAGAGAGAGAGAACGTCAGACCCAAGATGACACCGAGAGAGTAGAACAGAGAGAGAGAGTAACTACAGAGATGAGAGAGGAGAGAGACAAATACAGTGCTGCACATCGAGAAGAGAGTAGTAGAGACAGAGAGACAGAGGAGAGAAGAGAGAGAGACAGCAAGAGGAAGAGAGAGAGAGAGAGAATGGATTACCAAGAGAGAGACACTCACAGAGAGAAGATGAGAGTATGAAGAGAGACAGAGAGAGAGACCCACAGAGACCGAGAGAGAAGCACACAAGAGAGAGACGAGACGGCGAGGGAGGAGGAGAGAGAGACCACCAAGAGAGAGAAGAGAGAGAAGAGAGAGAAACAGAGAGTAGACAATCAGGACGAGAGAGAGAGAGAGAGTAGAGACAGAGAGAGAGAGACACAGAGAGACAGAGAGGAGAGAGAGACCGAGGAGAGAGAGACATCTAGAGAGAGAGAGAGAGAAGAGAGTACAGCATGAGAGAGGAGAGAGGTAAGAAGAGAGAGGGAGACCACACAGAGATGAGATGAGAGACAGAGACGAAAGCAGAGAGAGAGAGCGGTCATCAGTTGACACCAGAGAGAGAGAGAGAGAGACCAGAGAGAGAGAGAGAGCACAGAAGAGAAGACAGAGAGAGAGAGAACATCAGGAGAGACGAGAGAGAGAGAACAGTCGAGAGAGGGAGAGAGAGACAGAGAGACAGAGAGAGAGAGAGAGGACAGCAAGTAACAGAGAGAGAGAGAGAGGACAGAGAGCGACACAGAGAAGGTAGAGAGAGAGAGAGAGCCGAGAGAGAGACAGCAGAGAGAGAGAGAGGACCACAGAGAGGAGGAGAGAACGGAAGGGCAGAAGAGAGTATGAGTGACACAGACGTATTAGAGAGATTAGAAGAGGTAGAGAGAGAGAGAATAGAACAGATGTATGAGAGACTGATCACAAGAGAGAAGAGAGAGATAGAGACCAGAGAGAGCGAGAGACACATGAGAGACAGTAGAGAGAGAGGAGGTAACAATCAGAGATGAGAGAAGAGACACCTACGACGAGAGAGAGAAGGAGGAGAGACACAGAGAGTAGAGTTAGAGAGAGGAGAGAGAGAGACCACAGAGAGTAAGACAGAGAGAACAGAGAGAGAAAGAGACAGCAGAGAGAGCAGAGAGAGAGAGCAGAGAGAGAGTAAGAGAGACACCCAAGAGAAGAGGTAGGACAGAAGAAGAGGAGAGAACACAGCAGAGTAGATGAGAGAGTAGACGAAGACGAGAGAAGTACAGCTAGCAGAGACAAGAGAGAGAGAGTGACAGTGGAGAGAACCGATGAGAGCAACAGAGAGACAGAGGGAGAGAGAGAGAACACCAGAGAGAGAGAGAGAGAGAAGACAATGGTCAGAGAGAGAGAGAGACGAGGACGAGATACAGAGGAGACAGAGAGATGAGAGGAGACGAGAAATCATACTAAGTGAGAGAGAGAGAGAGAGAGAGACACGAGAGAGAGAGAAGAGTAGATAGTAGAGGGAGAGAACAGAGAAAGACTTTTTTTTGACTTTAACACAACTTTATTTGGAACCTTTATCAATAACGTCGCTTAAAACTTTTTCACCTAAGTCAAATAAATCATAAATTGTTACTGCAAAGCAAAAAGAAAAATGAATAAATATAATAAATAAATTAAATAGCAAACAAACAAACACAAAACAAAACTAAGGAAAACTCCCAATTCACCACATCTCTACTCACACACTTAAGGGGGTAAATAACTAGCTCAAGCTAATGCTTGAAGTATATAGCTAAGCTAAGTTTAAAAAGCTCGCTCCTCTCAGTGAGGTCTATGGACCTGCCCAATCTGAGAGCCCCTCAGCTCAGCCCTTGAAACGCCGTTAAATGGGATGGTTGCGAACGCCGTGCAGGGGTAGTGGATAGATAAACGCTCGCGGCCTCTATGCTTTCAAAGCAGCTGCCACCCGAAAACCATTTCAAAACAGCGAACCGGGTCAGTGTCCAGCCTTCTCCCCCGCTCTATTGGTTTTATATTTTCTGTTGATCCTCTACAGATCTCTCCCACTGAGTGGGGCATGCTGGCAAAATAATAAATACTTTAATTAAAACCAGGGAGACTCGTCGCTGCTTGTCCTAGGAGTACTCTTTGGTTCCGGCGTACTACAAAGACGGACATGGGAGTAAGTCCCAGCCGCTGCCACCCCCTTCCTTGCAAGTCAGCTGGAACAGCCTGTCAATCGGCGGGGCAGGACCATTCCACCCAGAATGTCTGGAGGGTTTTCTGGTTTTTCAGGCAGAAGGGGCAGTTGCTCTCAGTGCTGGGGTTCAAGTGAGCTACGTGTCTGTTTGGTAGCTCATCGGCTGTCCATGTACCGATCCTCCACTGGAGTCGGCATCCGTTTCTACAACAGGAGGCTTGTACAGGGAGACCGCCCAGCGTGCTTTATAGGGGAAGAGTTGAGCCAAATACCTCGATCCACCTGGAACTCCCGACTCACAGTTCCAGAGAGCGGAGGTTTCAGTCACCTTGATGGCAAGGCCTGAGGTACATAGCTGCTTGTCGTTGCTGCGCATTAGTGAAGCTGAAAGTCTGCCCGCAGCCGCGCAGCACTGGAGTCTTTCCAGGGAGAGAGCAGGCGCTCGAGGCTTCCCATCGCACCAGTCCCGCACAGTCAGACTCACACTACAGTGAGGGGAAGATGTAGTCCTGTCGCTCTCACACCAATCGGTCCAGCTCGAAAATAAAAAGTCCCCTGTTCTGTGTAGGCAATATCGCCCTCGCAGTATGGAGGGCGGTAAGGGCGAGCCGCAGGGCATCAACCGTTTCTCCGTCATGAGGGCTCTCTGCTAGCATATCCTTGGATGACGCTGCGGAGCTCTGTGGAACGCCCTAAGAGCGCACATGCTCAGAGACAGCTCCTCCAGAGTTCTCCCTCTGGTGAGTGTGTATAGCCTCGGAATCTGGCTATGCTCGCGCGCAACTTGCACAACAACGCCAGCCCACCTCGATGAGGCTTGTTTGGCTCCTTCATGTGGGGAAGCTGAGGAGAGAGTCCAGGAACCGGGCAGTGGAAGGCAGTTGTGATATACAAAGGTCTTCTTCAAGTGTGCCACCTTCCCTGCGGCCGAGGGTCGGGGTCGGTGCTGCGTAAAATGGTGCAGTGTCGCTCTCCATGTGCGTTTTCAAAACCGATTTTGTAGACAGGGTGTGAGTCGCGCGTTCCTGAGGTCACATCCTCATGCTGGCTTTAAAAATGAAAGAGTTGTTTTGTCCCAGTCCGACGTTCCGGTCTCTCTGGCGTAACAGTGCTGGCCAACGCCAGACCAGATCAGGGCGAGAGTCGCATACAGCAGCGCGCGTGAGATCTGCTTTGTCATCTGCCAAGTCGCAGTTCTGGCCTTAATGTGCAATTCAGGGCTCTGCCGCCCTCCTTCTGCGCACAGAGGAGATACAGGACGCGACGCTCTCAACCCAATGACATCCCAGTGCCTAAAGAAGTCCACCAGGAGCCGTTTTGTTTTTTTGTCATCTTTTTTCTGCACGTTGTTCCACGAAGGTCAGGGCGAAGGCAGCAGCTATCCTGCAGTCCTGTGCCAGAGTGGACTCGAGGCCACCAGGTTGGTGTGACTAATCAGTAGCTTCTTTCCGCTTCT
This sequence comes from Seriola dumerili, assembly GCF_002260705.1. Taxonomy (NCBI): domain Eukaryota; kingdom Metazoa; phylum Chordata; class Actinopteri; order Carangiformes; family Carangidae; genus Seriola; species Seriola dumerili. Next base: position 243,045 of record NW_019175121.1, read on the forward strand.
GTACGGTAGACTGAGGGTAGCAGATCCATGTCCATGTAAGCAACTTGCTTGCAGCTTTCTCCGCCAGGACGTCCCTCCCAGTTTTGGCCTTTCCTGTCCTTCAACCTGGCCTAAGTGAACGCCCCAGGACACTTCATCGCTGCGGCGTTTTCCCCACTGCAGGTTCCGCCAAGCGAAGGGCCTGGTAGTGTTCCCTGTTCTGCTTTCCCCACTCCCCCGACCAAACATGCTCGCTCGGTTTCTCCCTCCCACGTCTCAGCCTCTTTGCTCGAGAGATTGCGGCTTCTCCATACAGAGCTATTGACGCTGCCCGCTCGAAGCTCCTCTGAGTGATAACTTCTGGTCTTGACAAAGATGGTAATGTCGTCTGCTATAAGTCCCGTATACGCAGCCCAGGAGGGGACGAGAGCAGTGCCGCGCCAGGCTGACCACAGAGCAGCTCAGATTGCGCCGCTTCCTGAGAGTCCTGCAGCAGGAGCGAGTTCTACATGAGCCCACGAGCTGTCAACAAAAGGTGGGCTGTTCCTCGAGATAAGGGCTATGCCCTTGCCTGATCCCCCTTGCCGGCTAACCTTACAGGAACAGCTCAGTCCCCGCCGCCCCCACCCTTGGTTTTCACCACAAGATAGGTTTCACACAACACGCACCGTCCTGTACATATAATCTGCACCGGCAGAGACAAAAAGTGCTCAGACCCGACACCCAAACGCCCTGCAACTGTGGCAAACAATGAAAGGTGATCTATCACGATTCAAAAAGCTTTCTCTTGATCTTATTGATAAAATGGCCACATTTAAATAGACATTGTATTCAATTGGGGACCCAAACGTACATCAAAAAAATTGGTCTCTGCATTAAAAACCGCAAAATTATCCCTGTATGGTTGTTACTCCTGGTCCTGGTGACACAGTAACGACTGATTGACGATGACCTAAATTTAATTGTCCAATTAAAAATCTTTCAGTCTGTTGGATTACAACCTTAGATATAGCAAATTTTTATAGTCTGTGGCATAAGGAGCCACAGGTCTCCAGTTTTTTTAAGGAGCGTGCTAAAGCTTTCGTTGTCGGACAAGTCGTACAGGGAGATCGCTGCAAATTGCTCAGGCGACTAGGAAGCAAGGACTAAGACGTCGCGCCCTTTTGGGTTGAAAAGACTCCTTAAAACATGCTCTAACAGGTGCGGTCCCAGTATACGTTCCAGAATGAATGCTACTCTAAAAAAGTTCTGACCGGCAGGCGCGTCCATCCCTGGAGCCTATTCCCTGAGGCCCAGTGTGGGGTGACACGGGCCAGTGTGCAGCTCCCTGTCATGAGAGACAGGGTCCAAGCTCAGGGTGTCGCGGGGTCTCCCGGCCTCAAGCCGGAAGAGAAGCTCGTCAAGCAGTCTCCTCAGTAGCATTCCATGTCGCAGCTCTCCCGCCCTGAACAGGTCCAGAGTAGTACATCACGCGTGTGTCTCCTCATTTCCAGGCCGGGTCAGAAGGGTCACAATCCTTACCGTCCGGAGGCGGAGACTCAGCACCATGCTGACTTCCTGCTGGACCCTCCGGACTTGGTCGCTCTCCAGGCTGAAGAAAGATAGCTCGGTCGGCGGCGTCATATCCTTCAGCTGATAATGAAGCGAGCTTCGGATCCAGAGCTCCTTTTGGCTCTCTCATGGAGGATGGAGCTCAGCTGCTGTCATTCTGGAGGCCAGAGGTCTCTGTGTCGGCTGAGGAACACTCTTCCTCTCAGCTCTTCTGTCTCTGTCTCGCAGGCTGCTTTCCAACAGACCATCCGTGATGTTAGGCCGTGGAGTAGGGCTGTGTACTGGCTTGGCAGGAAGACCCTAATCTGACCCTTGCAGCCTCCCACCCACTGACTAAGTGGAGGGAAATAGACCCGCGTTCCTGGAATTTTCCAATAAACCAAATAAGTAGCTTAAAATGTGTGTCACAAAACGTAAGAGTCCACGTAAAAAGCTTAAGCTGTTAAAAATGGGCCAGACACGACTGAGGATTGTCTGGGTGGGAGATAAAAAACAGCTCTGCTGACAGTCATCCTAGATGGTGATCTGTGAAACAACAGGGAGGATGTTTACTGTTGGTAACTACCGGAGCTGTGTAAAAGCAGCAGAGATGTAAATGTCTGTCCAGGCCCTGGCTGCACTGACGCCTGCTGTCCGAAGGACTTTTAAACAACCAGTGAGTACTGCCTGACTGACGGAATGCTTCATTACCTCCTAAACTCCACGCAGATCAGCCTCTCTCTAGCAGTGTAATAGGGGGGAGGTGTGGTTATTCCTGGGGTGGGGGGGGGGGGTACTGGAACTGTTGCACTGACAGGCGTGGACAGGACAGGAACAGGGACAGCCCACCCTCAAGTCCTCCTCCTCTCTGCCCAGCTGCTGAGAGAGGCTGATGGCTGGTGGTTGTTTGGAGGATGAAGCATCTCGTCAGTCAGGGCAGTATCTGGTTGAAAGTCTGCGACCGGCAGGGTTCAGTGCATGGCTAAGGCTGGACAGAACTTTACATCTCTGCTGCTTTTTACAGGGCTCGTGTTACCACAGTTAACATCCTCCTGTTGGTTTCACCAAGATTCACGCAATCTTAGTGTCAGCAGAGCTGTTTTTTAATGCTCCCTACCCAGAAATCCTCATCGTGCTGGCATTTTCACGTTAAGCTTTTAGCGTGACTCTACGTTTTGTGAAAATTTTAAGTACTTTTTGGTTTATTGAAATCCCTAGGAAAGGGGTCTTTTCCGCTCCCCCTTAGTCAGTGGTGGGAGGTGGTTTGCAAGGGTCAGATAGGGTCTTCTGGCCAGGCTAGTAGCACCAGCACTACTCCAACGGCTAACATCAGGAGGGGCTGTGGAGCAGCTGGAGACCAGAGACTGCAGAGAGGCTGGAGAGTGTGTCCTGCAGCCGACAAGGAGACTCTGGCTCCAGAAGACTAGCAGAACTGAGCTCGCATCCTGCCATGAGAGAGCCAAAAGGAGCTCTGGTCCGAGCCTCGCTTCATTTCATCTGAAAGGGATAATGGACGCTGCCGACCAGCTTCTTCTTCAGCTGGGAGGTCCCGATGGTCGCAAAGGAAGGCAGATGGTGGTGTCTCCGCCTGCCGGACGGAAAGGTTGACGCTCTGACCCGGCGGAAATGAGGGAGACAGCACGGTGGAGTAACTACTCTGACCTGTTCAGGGCGAGAGCTGCGACATGGAAGCTTACTGGAAGGAAGCTGCTGGACGAGCTCCTCGGCTGAGGCCGGAGGACCAGCGACACCCTGAGCTTGGACGGCTGTCTCTGGCAGAGCTGACCACGGCCAGTCACCACACATGGCCTCAGGGATAAGCTCCAAGGGATGGACGGCCTGCCGGCAGACTTTTTTAAAGGCATTTCTGGAACTTACTGGGACAGCGACCTGTTGGAATTTGTTTTTTAAGGAGTTTTTACACAAAGGGAGTCTTCTAGCGCTTCCTGTTCGCCGTGCAGCGATCTCCCTGCTGCCCAAGAAAGGAGATTTTAACGCTCTTAAAAACTTGAGACGCTGTGGTATCTTATGCAAAGCAGACTATAATATCGGGTGGCATGCCTGGTCTAAGTGAGGCAGCACTAGAACCGGCGGCCGGGCCTGGAAGCGTGCTATTTTTATTGCTAAGGTTTTATCCAACCAGACTGGTAAAGTTTTTATTGACAATATTGGGGTGTCAATCATCCTGACTGTGTCCCAGACAGATCTATTAAGCGGATAATTTTGTTTTTATGAGAGACATTTTTTGATGCTCTTGCAAATTATATAATTTAAAATGTTGGCATCTTTTAATCAATAGAATCAAGAGAAAGGCTTTTGATCGTGTAGATCACTCTTTCTTGTTTGCCAGCATTGCAGCGTTTGGTGTCGGGGAGCACTTTTTGTGTCGCTGGTGAGATTATTGTAAAGGAGTGCTGTTGGGTAGTGAAGCTGGGGGTGCGGGCCTGTTAAGCTGTCGCGTAGAGGTGGGAAGGGGGTTTGATCAGGCTTATGGGAATGGCCCTAGCTCCAGGAGCAGCTGTCACACTAGTGTGGACTGGAAGCGCTCGCTGTTGCAGGCTGCAGGAAGTCGGCGCGCTTTGGACAAAACGGGTTTTCCCTTGTTTGGGTTTTCCCCTGCCGTGGGAGCGCGGCACTCTCCGGCCCCCCCTGTGGTCGTAACGGCTTATGGCAGACAGACTATTAACGCATCTTTGTCAAGGACCCCGAAGGACATCGAGGATGTCTTGAGAGGGACAGCCTAGCTGCTGTATGAGAAAGGCCTCTGATCAGAAAGGGTGAAGCTGGGGGAAGAGCGAGGCCATGGTCCTGGTCGCGGTTGGTACGCTGGAGCCACGAGAGTGGAACACTCCAGGCCTTCTGGAACCTGCAGTGGGGGAACGCAGGGATGAAAGGTCCCTGGGGGTTCCAACTAGGCAGTGAGGAGCAGGGAATAGGCGAAAACTGGGAGCGTGCAAGTGCTGGGGAAAGTGCAAGCTAAGTTGTCTAAAATGACATTGGTTGCTAACGTCCAGATGTCCTACAGGGGGAAGAGGCTTTCTGGTTGTCAACAACCTGGTGGCCTCTGATCCCTCTGGCACAAACTGCAGGTTGCTGCTGCCTCCCGCCTGAGCCATCGTGGAACAACTGCAGCGGCTCCTGGTGGAGCTTCTTTTGGACTGGATGTCATTGGGTGAGAGCGTCGTTGTCCTGTATCTTCCCTGTGGGCACGAGAGGGGGGCGGGCCTGATTGACATTAAGTCGGCAGAACTGCGACTTTCAGATTGTCAAGCAGACGCTCGCGGCTGGCTGTATGGACTCTCCGGCCGCTGCGCTGGTGCCGGTCGAGTGTGGCCGAGACCTCTGTTAGCTCCAGAGAGCTCGGGACGGCTCGGCGACGGGAGCAAACAACTCTTTCTTTTAAAGCAGCTGGATGTGACCTGGAAGGCGCCACTTCACCCCTTCTACAAATCGGTTTTTTTAAGCGCCTGGAGGACAGACTGACACATCCGCCGTCAAAAAAACAAAAGAAGAACCTCCCGACCCTATGCTCTGGTCGCAGGCCGGGAAGTGGCTCTGTTATGAAGGAGAGCTTTGTATATCACAACGCTTCCGTGAAGTTGCGTGGCACTCTTGCTGTCGACCCACACATGGGAAGAGCAAGAGTGCTCTCATGCGGAGGGCTTGGCCGTTGTGAAGCTGGGTCAGTCGCTACATCGCTCTGAGGAGAACTCCCTGGAGGAGCTGGCTGTAGTATGTTGGGCGTCCGGTCATCCAGGATGCTGCAGAGCCCTTTGCATGGAGAAGGTTGGGCGCTGCGCTTCCCGCTCCTCTGCGGGCCGTTGCTCAGAACAGGACTATGGCCGACGATGGTGTGGAGGGACAGGACTTACATCTTCCTCCTCACTGAGTGTGAGTCCTGCTGTGGGGGAGTGGGAGCGAGGACAGAGGCCTGCTCCTCTCCCTGAAGACCTCAGTGCTGGGCTAGCTTCAGCTCCTGCAGCAAGAAGGCTAGCTGTACCTCAGCTGCATCAAGGTGCTGAACCTCCGCTCTCCTGGATTTTGGAGTCCGGGAGTCCAGGTGGATCCGAGGTATTTGGGCTCAGACTCTTCCCCTAAAGAGGCTGGCGTCTTCCTGTACAAGCCTCCTGTTGAGAACGGATGGCCGCGACCTCCAGTGGAGGATCGTAGCATGGAGGCCATAGCTTACAAACAGACACGTAGCTGCACTTGAACCGCCAGCACTGAGGAGAACTGCCCTTCTGCCCTGACCAGAAACCGCTCCATGCATGCTGGTGGTGTCCTGCCCCCGCCTGACAGGGCTGTTCAGCTGCGAAGGAGTGGGGTGGAGCGGCTGGCAGAGACCTTCTCCTCTGTCCGTATTGTGTACGGACAAAGTACACTCCGCAGGAAAGAGACAGTCCTGGTTTTAATTAATTTTTATTTTTGCAGCTGCCTGTTGGGCGTATCTGGAGCAAGAAAAAAACCAGATGACAGGGGGAAGGCTGGACTGACGCGCGAGTCCGCTGTTTTGAAAGGTTGGTGGCAGGCTCGTTTGAAAGTAGGTAGCGAGCGTTTTTTTTCACACTGACCCGGGACATGACGGCTCAGGGCTGAGTGGGGCTTTTGGGCAGGTCCTGACGGCTCACTGGGGGTAGGACTTTTACTTGGCTTAGCTTAAGCTTAGCTTAGCTTACTAGTTTTTTACGCCGCTATATGTGTGAGCAGAGTGTGGTGAATGGGAGTTTTCTTGTTTTGTTTTGTTTTGTTTGGTTTTTTTTTTAATTTATTTATTTATTTATTTTATTCTTTTCTTTGTTTGGCCAGTAACATTTTGATTATTGACTTGAAGTGAAAAAGTTTAAGGACGTTATTGGATAAGGTCCGCAAATAAAGTTGTGTTAAAGTCAAAAAAAAGTCTCTCTGTCTCTCCCTCTCTTCTCTCTCTCTCTCTGCTGTGTCTCTCTCTCTCTCTCTCTCTCTCTGTGGTATCTCTGCTGCTCTCTCTCTAGTGCTCTCTGTCTCTCTCCTCTCTCTCTCTCTTGTGTCTCTCTCTTCTCTCTCTGCTCTGTTGTCTCTCCTCTCTCTCTGTCTCTGCTGTGTCTCTCTCTCTCTGTTCTCTGCTCTCAGTGTCGTCGGTGCTTCTTCTCTCTCTGTCTCTCTTCTCTCTGCTCTGTGTCTCCTGCTCCTGCTCTGTCTGCTCTTCTCTGTGTCTGCTCTCTCCATCTCTCTGTCCTCTCTCTCTCTCTTCTGCTGTGTCTCTCTCATCTCTAGGTCTCCTGCTCTGCTCTGTGTCTTCTCTCTTCTCTCTCTCCTCTTCTGTGTCTCTCTCCGTCTCTCTCTCTCTGTGTCTCTCTCTCTCTTGTGGTCTCTCCTCTCCTCTGTCCTCTCTGTTCTCTCTCTCTCTGTCTCTCTCCCTTCCTCTCTCTTGTGTGCTCTCTCTCTCTGTCTCTCTCCTCTCTCTCTCTCTCTCCTCCTGTGTCTCATCTCTCTTCTCCCTCCGTCTCTGCTCTCTCTGTGTGCTCTCTCTCTCTCTGTGTCCTCTCTCTCTGTCTCTCGGGTCCTCTCTCTCTCTCTCTGTGTCTCTCTCTGTTTCTCTCTCTCTCTCTCTGTGTCTCTCATCTCTCTGCTCTCTGTCTCTTGTCTCTCCTCTCTCGTCTGCTGCTCTCTCCTCCTCTCTCTCCTCTCTGTGCTGTTTGTCTCTCTCTCTGTCTTCTCCGTCTCTCTCTGTCCTCTCTCTCTCTCTCTTGTGTCTCTCTCCTCTCTCTGTCTCTCTGTCTCTCTCCTTCTCTGTGTCTCTCTCTCCTCTCTTCTCCTTGTGTGTCTCTCTTCTCTCATCTCTCTCTCTGGTCTGCCTCTCTCTCTCTGTGTCTCTGTCTCTCTCTGTCCCTCTCTTGTGTCTCTCTCTCTCTGTCTCTCTCTCTCTCTCTCTCTCTCTGTGTCTCTCTCTGTCTCTCGTCTCGTCTTCTTCTCTTCTCTCTGTGTCTTTTCTTCTCTCTCTCTCCTCCGTCTCTCTCTCTCTGTGTCTCCTCTCTCTCCTGTGTCTCTCTCTCTGCTCTCTCTCTCTCTCTCTCTACTGTGTTCTCTCTCTGTCTCTCTCCTCTCTTCTCTCTGCTCTGTGTCTCTCTCTCTCTCTCTCTGTCCTCTCTGTCTCTCCTCTCTCTCTCTGTGTCTTCTCTCTCTCATCTTCTCTGACTGTCTCTCTCTCTTCTTTGTCCTCTCTCTCGTGTCGTCCTCTCTCTCTCTCTGTCTCTCTCTGCTCTCTCTCTGTGTCTCTCTCTCTCTGTCTCTCGTGTCTCTCTCTCTCTGTGTCTCTCTCTCTCTCTCTTCTCTCTCTCTCTCTCTCATGTGGTCTCTCTCTCTCTCTCTATGCTGTGTCTCCTCTCTCTGCTGTGTCTCTCTTCTCTCTCTGTCTCTTCTGTGTCTCTCTCTTGCTCTGTCTTCTCTCTCTCTCTCTCTCTCTCTGTGTCTCTCCTCTCTCTGTTCTCTCTCTCTCTCTCTCTCTCTGTGTCTTGGCTCTCATGTCTCTCCTCTCTCTCTCTCTGCTTGCTGTGTCTCTCTCTCTCTGCTTCGTG
>NW_019175121.1:251132-277273 GCF_002260705.1 Seriola dumerili
TCTCTCTCTCTCTCTGTGTCTCTCTCTCTCTCTCTCTGTCTCTCTGTCTCTCTCTCTCTCTCTCTGTCTCTCTCTCATCTCCTCAGTTTGAAGGGACGAGGGAGGCGGAGGATATCCGTCGTTTCTGGCAGAACTTCCTTCACCCTTCCATCAGTAAGACTCCGTGGAGTCAGGAGGAGGTGCAGCAGCTGAAGGAGGTCAGCAGGAGACATGGGGAGAGACACTGGGAGACCATCGCTCAGGAGCTGGGGGTGAGGAGGGGGGAGGAGGAGTCTGACTTGTCTGTCTCTGATCTGTCTGTCTCTTACTTGTCTGTCTCTGATCTGTCTGTCGCTCACCTGTCTGTCGCTCACCTGTCTGTCTCTCACATGTCTGTCTCTGACCTGTCTGTCTCTGACTTGTAAGTCGCTCGCCTGTCTGTATCTGACCTGTCTGTCTCTCAGACGGGGAGGACAGCCTTCATGTGTCTTCAGACGTTCCAACGTTTTGTCTCCGACTCGTTGAGACGCAGCAGTTGGACTCCGGCTGAAGACGATCTGCTCAGAGAGCTGGTGGACAAGATGAGGATCGGAAACTTCGTCCCCTACACACAGAGTAATGACATCACACTGACATCACAGGTTTAATATTTTCTTACACTCATGCTTACCTGTCTCTCGACATGTCTGTCTCTCCACCTGCCTCTCTCTCTCTACCTGTCTCTCCACCTGTCTCTCCGTCTCTCCACCTGTCTCTCTGTCTCTACATCTGTCTCTGTACCTGTCTCTCCACCTGTCTTTGTCTCTGTACCTCTCTCTCTCTCTCTCTCTCTCTCCACCTGTCTCTCTCTCTCGCCACCTGTCTCTCTGCAACTGTCTGTCTCTCCACCTGTCTCTCTCTCTCTCCACCTGTTTGTCTGTCTCTCAGTGAGTTACTTCATGGAGGGTCGTGACCCTGCTCAGCTGATCTACAGGTGGAACCAGGTGTTGGACCCAAGTCTGAAGAAAGGCCTGTGGAGCAAAGAGGAGGATGAGGTAGGCAGGGGGCGGGGCTTACACTGAACACATGGTTCGCTACTGTGGCTGTAAAAACTGTCCCAGTGGTATCATTGTGACATCACTGTGTCTCCCTGTCTTTCTGTCTCTGTCTGTCCCGCTACCTGTCTGTCCCCCTATCTGTCTCCCTGTCTGTCCCCCTGCCTGTCTCTCTCTCTGTCTTTTCCCCTGCCTCTCTGTCTTTCAGCTCCTGCTGCAGGCTGTCTTTCGTCACAGGGCGAAGAACTGGTGGAAGATCAGGTTGGAGGTTCCTGGACGGACAGACAGCGCCTGCAGAGACAGGTGAGAGCTGATTGGATGATCAGAGTCACAGTCTGTGTGACTGTCTTCCTCAGTAAACGTGAGTGTGTGTGTGTGTGTGTGTGTGTGTGTGTGTGTGTGTGCGCACAGGTATTATGACTGTCTGAAGGCGGGAACAAAGAGAGGAGCGTTTGACAAGCAGGAGAGAGAACTGCTGCTGCAGCTGGTGGACAAACATGGAGTTGGTGGGTCACACACACTGTCACAGAGAGCTGAGGATTATGGGTACTGTAGTCATGGCTGAATTGATGTGCTGAGGATTATGGGTATTGTCTCAGCAGGTCTAAGCAGCGGAATCTAAGTGGGGGGTTAAACCTGCGAGCTGTAGTATAGTATCTGGTTCTGATGACGTTCTGTGGCCCCGCCCACTGTTTTAACTGTGACATCACTTCCTGTTTCTCTCCAGGTCGCTGGGCGAAGATTGCTGCTGAGATCCCCCACCGTTACGACGCTCAGTGTCTGAGGGAGTGGAGGAAACTCAGCAGGCCACGCCCCCCTGCTGCTCAGGTACACACCTGTTACACCTGAGTTCTCAGTGATGCTGTAGAGATCAGGTTAGCCCACTGATCTTCAAAAGTTCAAATGTCTACAGGTCCAGGATAACTAAACTAAACCTGAACTAAAGAAAACTAAACTAAACATAAACTAAACCTGAACTAAAGTAAACTAAACATAAAGTAAACTAAACCTGAACTAAAGAAAACTAAACTAAACATAAACTAAACCTGAACTAAACCTGAACTAAAGTAAACTAAACATAAAGTAAACTAAACCTGAACTAAAGAAAACTAAACTAAACATAAACTAAACATAAACTAAACCTCAACTAAAGTGAACTAAACATAAAGTAAACTGAACTAAACCTGAACTGAAGTAAACTAAAATAAACAAACTAAACTAAACCTGAACTAAAGTAAACCAAACTAAACTAAACATAAACTAAAATAAACTAAACTAAAACTGAACTAAAGAAAACTAAACTAAACATAAACTAAAATAAACTAAACTGAACTAAAGTAAACTAAACTAAACCTGAACTGAAGTAAACTAAACTAAACATAAAATAAACTAAACTAAACCTGAACTGAAGTAAACTAAACTAAACATAAAATAAAATAGAATAAAATAAACCTGAACTGAAGTAAACTAAACTAAACCTGAACTGAAGTAAACTAAACTAAACATAAAGTAAACTGAACTAAACTAAACCTGAACTGAAGTAAACTAAACTAAACAAAGTAAACTAAACCTGAACTCAACTCAACTNAAAACTAAACTAAACATAAACTAAAATAAACTAAACTGAACTAAAGTAAACTAAACTAAACCTGAACTGAAGTAAACTAAACTAAACATAAAATAAACTAAACTAAACCTGAACTAAAGTAAACCAAACTAAACTAAACATAAACTAAAATAAACTAAACTAAAACTGAACTAAAGAAAACTAAACTAAACATAAACTAAAATAAACTAAACTGAACTAAAGTAAACTAAACTAAACCTGAACTGAAGTAAACTAAACTAAACATAAAATAAACTAAACTAAACCTGAACTAAAGTAAACCAAACTAAACTAAACATAAACTAAAATAAACTAAACTAAAACTGAACTAAAGAAAACTAAACTAAACATAAACTAAAATAAACTAAACTGAACTAAAGTAAACTAAACTAAACCTGAACTGAAGTAAACTAAACTAAACATAAAATAAACTAAACTAAACCTGAACTAAAGTAAACAAAACTAAACTAAAGATAAACTAAAATAAACTAAACTAAAACTGAACTAAAGAAAACTAAACTAAACATAAACTAAAATAAACTAAACTGAACTAAAGTAAACTAAACTAAACCTGAACTGAAGTAAACTAAACTAAACAAAGTAAACTAAACCTGAACTCAACTCAACTAAAGTAAACATGAACTGAAGTAAGGTAAACTGAGCCTGAAGTAAAGTAACCTAAACTAAATCTGAAGTAAACTAAAATAAAATAAAATAAAACTGAACTAAACAAAACTAAACTAAACTAAACCTGAACTGAAGTAAACTAAACTAAACTAAACCTGAACTGAAGTAAACTAAACTAAACTAAACCTGAACTGAAGTAAACTAAACTAAACTAAACCTGAACTGAAGTAAACTAAACTAAACTAAACCTGAACTGAAGTAAACTAAACTAAACTAAACCTGAACTGAAGTAAACTAAACTAAACTAAACCTGAACTGAAGTAAACTAAACTAAACTAAACCTGAACTGAAGTAAACTAAACTAAACTAAACCTGAACTGAAGTAAACTAAACTAAACTAAACCTGAACTAAAGTAAACTAAACTAAACATAAACTAAACTGAACCTTAACTAAAGGAACTGAAGTAAACTAAACTAAACAAAGTAAACTAAACCTGAACTCAACTCAACTAAAGTAAACATGAACTGAAGTAAGGTAAACTGAGCCTGAAGTAAAGTAACCTAAACTAAATCTGAAGTAAACTAAAATAAAATAAACCTGAACTGAAGTAAACTAAACATAAAGTAAACTAAACTAAATCTGAACTCAACTAAAATAAAATAAAATAAACCTGAACTGAAGTTAACTTAAGTAAACCTGAAGTAAAGTAAACCCACCTAAACCTGTACCGAACAATCAGCTGAGTTCAGTAGATGCTGTTGTTGATGCTGTTGTTGACAGATGATGACGGTTCTGAGGAGGAACCAGACCAGATTCCTCCTCAGATCCTTCCTCCATCATGAGAACAGACTGTGACTGATCTAACTCTGTCCACAGAAAACTAAGAGAGCTAAAAAACCACAGAGGAGACGAGCGAAGAAGAAAGGTTCTCCTGTCAGGAGGAGGATCAGGAGGAAACTGATGAAGATCAAGGAGGAGGAGAGCAGTGAGGAGGAGCGAGAGGAGCTGGTGGTGCCATACATGGACAGTGATGAGGAGGAGGAGAAGAAGAAGAAGAAGAAGGTGAAGAGGGTGGAGGTGAAGGAGAAGGAGAAGGAGTACATCCTCCCTCCCATACAGGACTGGATTCCAGCAGAGACAGCTCAGCAGGTCAACTTCCTGAGCTTTCGCCCGGTGGTGTTGCCTTCTTCAGGAGACACCCCCTCCGGGGAGCTGGTCCGCTCAACCATCCTGGGCCAGTTTGGACGCTCTGTGATCGTCGGACCAAACCCCAGAGAGCTGCAGTGGGAGGAGCGTCACAGCAGCAGCACCATGATGATGGTGTCAGCTGACCAGCTGCGAGCCCACCTGTGCCGGCAGGTAAACAAGAGCAATGACCAGAGCTGCCGCTCCCGAGGGAAGCGCCAGACCGGCAGAAAGAACCACGCGGGCCGAGTGACGGACACAGCGCTGAACTATGAACTGCAGGCCGCCGTCGTGCCCTGGATCGGGAACCTGCTGATCCCATCTAAAACCAGACTGACGGCAGCCGACACCCTGAGGGAGCGAGGGGAGAAGACCCGCCTCCCCTCCACCCCCATCTTCCTGCTTCTCCTGCAGACCATGAACGTGGACACCGTGGGCTGCAAGGACATGATCGAGCAGAGGAGGAACAGGGTGGTGTTACTGACCCCCCATGCAAACCCCCCCGCCGTCCGGATGAAGGACCCGAGGACCATCGCTGGGATGCTGCAGCAGAGGAGGCTGATGACAGAGCAGCTGATGGAGTTAGCCCCACCCACCTCCTTATCAACCAATCAACACTCACCTGCTGCTTTCCACAGCGACCATGATTACTCCTTCTTTAATCCTAGCCCCACCCCCAAACAACCATCTGACCCTGCCCTAGACATGCCCCTAAAAGTTCAATGCAGGAGGAGGAAACGAGGGAGGGGGGAGGAGCAGGACGGGGTGACGAGCAGTCAGGGTGACCAATGTGCAGGTACGACAGGCGACCCTTGGGGCGGGGCTTGTACAAGTATGACAGGTGACCCTGTGGGTGGGGCTCGTACAGGTGAGATCCAGGAAGGAAAGAGGGTCCGGAAGCTGAGTCAGAAAGCCAGAGCTCTGCAGGAGGCCGAGGTGAGACCTTTCTCCTCCTCTGTCTCCTTGTTTGTCTCCTCCTTTGACTCTTCGTCTGTCATCTCCTCTGACTCCTCCTGTGTTTTTTGTGTCAAGGCTGAAGCCAAGAAGAAGACGAAGAGGAGGACTTCTTCTCCTCGTACTGAGAGCAAGGTTAGATTTGTCTCCTCCTCTGTCTCTGTCTCCTCCTCTGTTTCTGTCTCCTCCTCTGACTCCTCCTGTGTTTCTTTTTTCCAGGCTGTAGCCCAGAAGAAGACGAAGAGGAGGACTTCTTCTTCTCCTTGTAAAAAGCGTCATTGTGCGTCTCGGTGTAAGCAGGAAGTGGTACAGGTGGACTCTCAGCCTCCCGGGCTGTGTTTACTTCCTGGTCAGTCGATGTGGGTCATGACTCCTGGTGGCCTGGTCCAGCTTGCAGAAGCCCCGCCCCAAGGCCTGCAGTTGGTGTTGGTGCCGGGCCCCCCCCACCTACATCCACCTCCACCTGGGAATATTTTAAGCTGCCCAGTGGCCATGCCCCCTCTGCAGCTCATTCCAGCGCCTGGTCTGAGTCAGCCACTCCCTCTTCTTCCCCCGCCCACATGTCCCTCTAAGACCCTCCCCCCAACCTTTGTCTTGCAACCTGTCCCATACCCCGACTCCTCCCCACTCCTCTCTTGTCCCCCCCAGCATCCCCCTAAACTCTTCCTGCCTTATAAGGGCACCGTCAGAGTGGACCCAGCGGAGCCCCCTCCCCTCAGGAGGGAGGAGCTGCAGTTCGACCCGTCCCTGATGTCTCTGGAGCCGCCACCAGCAGTGCGTGATTGGCTGAGCGGGCGGGGAGGGGTGGTGGTACCTGGAGTGGGCGTGGCTCTGCCCTACCTACCTCCCTTTGTCAGCAGTCTGAGCACGCTCAGTGCGCTGCTCCGGGCCAAGAGATCTTTGACATCCTCGTCCCTGGAGCTTCTGAGTCGAGGCTCCGAACCCCGACTCCAGCAAACCAGACCACAACCTGACGGCGGTACAGAGACCTCCAGTTCGCCTCCACCAGACCTGCCAGACTCCACCTCTGACCTAAGAGCAGCCGGGGACCCGCCAGGTAACACATGGGGCACCTGGGGGGGGGGGACACTTCAACTTGTAGATTTTTAGGAGGGAATTTTTTTTTAAGTGGCTAAAACACGTTCTGTCCTGCTACTTCTCTAAACTGTCAGATGTGTTCATTTTGTCTCCCTGCAGCTCCCTCTGTCAGCTCTGACCTCCTGCAGGAGAAGGAGGAAGAGGAGCAGGAGGAGGAGGAGGCAGAGTTTGTGATGGCCGTGCGTCAGCTGGTGACTGAGCGTTTCTCAGGTAACCCCGCCTACCAGCTGCTGAAGGCCCGCTTCCTTTCCTGCTTCACTGTCCCCGCCCTCCTGGCCACCATCCAGCCAATCAAAGAGAAGACTGTGGCTCGGCCCGCCTCTCAAGAGGAGGAGGAGGAGGAGGAAGATGAGGAGGAGGCGGAGGCGGAGCTAAAGAAAATCAAAGAGAGAGGGAGGCAGAGGAGAGCAGAGGTGAGCAGCTGATGGAGGTTTTGTTTCCATAGTTACAGTCAGCTGTTAGTATTGTAGTGAAGCTACAGATGCAGTAACAGTCACAGCCACTAGGTATCCCCTTAAAAAACACACTCCTCAAGACTCGCTGCCATCTGGGGGCGCCACTGTCACCCTGTCACCTCCTCCGATTCATGTCCTGTTTGATTTGAATTTATTTTGTTTCACATGTTTTCATCTCCACTTACTTCCTGGTCGAGAAATCTGGATCAAGCCTTTTAGATAGCATCTTTTCAAAACAGTTAGCGTAGTTAGCATCTTTTCAGAATGGTTAGCATCCTTTCAGAAAAGTTAGCACAGTTAGCATCTTTTCAGACCGGTGATCAGAAACCTGGTGGTTCATGTTCCAGGTTTCTGATCACCTGTCGTCTCTGTCCTGACCTACCTGAACAGGTGAACCATGGAAACATCGGGTCCTGAATGAGACCAAAACCAGGACTCTGGACTCTGCGTCCTCACTGACGACTCTTTATTTCACTGTGTTCTCCAGAGATCTTTGCTGCTGTGTGATGGCTCAGGAGCTCCCGCCAATCACTTCTCAGGAATCAACACCAGCACACCCCCACCTGACCAGACCAGACCAGACCGGTAGAGACCAGGTCTCCACAGTCCAGTAAAATCCACAGATCTACAGGTTTAGTTCATATGAAGAAGTTTCAACATGAACAGAAATAAGTTTAAAGAATTAAATAGTTTGAATCAAAGAAGTTCAGTTTTTCTTCAGTTTCTGTTTTTCTCACTGAAACGTTGAACCTCTGAGAGTCTGAGCAGTTAAATCAGCAGGGATGTGAAGGTGATTCACAACACGTGGAGCTCGGTGGTGCGTTCAGTTCAAGTTTTAAAGTGATGAAATTGCACTAAATTATGTTTATTTATTTTGAATTGTTTATTATAAACTGATTATTCTTTAATAAAGAGAGTTCATATAAAATCAAACAGCGTGTTCTCATTCAGGTCAGTGAGGACCACTTAGTCCTGGACTCTGTTTGACTTGTGACTTTGACACTTAGTTTTGGTTCAGTTTCACTTCAGCTCCATCAAACTTCCAGGAATCAACGTAATCATAAAACTGTGACATCACTTCCTGTTTCAGTCAGCTGACTCTTCCTGTTCACTGAGTCATTCCCTTCTGACTTCTCTAATCCACTTCCTCTTTCTGTCACACCACCTCAGACCTGAACCACCACCCTATATATATATATATATATATATATATATATATGATTAATCAGCTGATTATTCTCTTGATGAATCGATTGACTGGTTTATTAAACTTGAGAAAACAAACAACTCGGTGAAACGTGTTAGTTCATGAGGAAAGCAGCACGTCCTCACAAGAAGCTGTAAAGTGTTTAATATTAATATTATATAATTATTATTCATTTTCTAATGACCTCATCGGTACTTATATAAAAAGTCAGAGTGGAACTGTACAAACTTTAAATGTCTGTTCATATGGAAAAGACATTTTAATTATTTACTTAATTATTAATGTGATAATCACTGATAATAATTCATACACTAATTTTACACAGGGACTCGTACTAATACCACAGTACAAATACTCTCGCGTCCAAAGTTAGTTCAAGTACAAACTAGTACAAAAGTACCAGTGGTATAAGTATAAATTATACAGAATTACATATGATATTATTGTATTCAATTTGAATGATCTGACTCTAAAACCTTCCTCTGACCTGCAGTAAAAGTGTAAGGAAGTACTCAGGTAAAATATAAGTACAGGTGTACCTGTGAATCTGATGAGTTGTCAGTGCCAGTCAGAGGGGGCAGAGCCTGAACTTAAAACAGGAAGTGGGAGAAATGGCTTCCTCCTCAAAAAACACAGAAGTAGCGACAGAGACGGACAGAGAGACAGAGAGACAGAGAGAGAGGGAGAGAGACAGGTGTATCAGACAGTAGCAGGTTACAGGACAGGTGTGTATTCTGAGTGTTCAGTGTGTACTGTAGTACTGTGTGTACTGTAGTAGTGTGTCTACTGTAGTACTGTGTATTGTGTGTACTGTATTACCGTGTGTACTGTACTACTGTGTGTACTGTAGTACTGCATTACTGTGTGCACTTGAGTACTGTAGTACTGTGTACTGTAGATGGACGGAGTCAGTGAGGACGACCTCTGTTGGCTGCAGCTCGATGATTTCAGGATGTTGCTCATTAAAACCATCGAACCTTCGAGAATCACTCCCTATCTCCGCCAGTGTCAGGTATTCCTCCTGCTGCACCTCCTGCTGCTGCACCTCCTCCTCTTTCTTCTGCTGCTCCTCCTCCTTCTCCTCTCTGATTGGTTGTTTTGTGCTGGATGCTGTCAGGTGATCAGCGCTGAGGATGAGGAGCAGCTCTTCCATGACCCCACCCTCGTAATCAGGAGGAGAAAAGTTGGTGAGAAACAGTATTTTTTATGAAACTCAGACGTGAGCTCCTCACAGCACCTCCCTGAGGAGAACCTGAACAAGAGTCCAGGGTTGGTTCCAGTCAGACCAACACGCTTAAACATGCTGCTGTTATCCTTACAACAAAACCAGAATCTAAACCAGACTCTAAACCAGAATTTAAACCAGAATCAAAACCAGATTCTAAAACCAGAATCTAAACCAGAATATAAACCAGTATCTGAACCAGAATCCGAACTAGAATCTAAACCAGAATCTTAATTAGAATCTAAACCAGAATTTAAACCAGAATCAAAACCAGATTCTAAAACCAGAATCTAAACCAGAATATAAACCAGTATCTGAACCAGAATCCGAACTAGAATCTAAACCAGAATCTTAACTGTAATCTAAACCAGAATCTGAACCAGTATCTGAACTAGAATCTAAACCAGAATCTTAACTAGAATCTAAACCAGTACCTAAGCAAGAATCTAAAACCAGAATCTAAACAATAATCTAAAGCCAGAATCTTAAATCAGAATCTAAAACCAGAATCTAAACCAAAATCTCAAACCAGATTCTAAACCAGAATCTAAACCAGATTCTCAAGCCAAAATCTAAACAAGAATCTAAACCAGAATCTTAAACTAGAATCTGAACAAAATCTAAAACCAGAATCTAAACCAAAATCTAAAACCAGAATCTTAAATCAGAATCTAAAACCAGAATCTAAACCAGTACCTAAACCAGAATCTAAATAAGAATCTAAATCAGAATCCAAAACAAGAATCTGAAATCAGAATCTAAACCAGAATCTTAACTAGAATCTAAACCAGAATCTAAACAAGAATCTAAATCAGAATCTAAAACCAGAATCTAAATCAGAATCTAAAACCAGAATTTAAACCAGAATCTAAACCAGAATCTTAACCAGAATCTTAACTAGAATCTAAACCAGAATCTTAACTAGAATCTAAACCAGAATCTAAACAAGAATCTAAATCAGAATCTAAAACCAGAATCTAAATCAGAATCTAAAACCAGAATTTAAACCAGAATCTAAACCAGAATCTTAACCAGAATCTTAACTAGAATCTAAACCAGAATCTGAACCAGTATCTGAACTAGAATCCAAACTAGAATCTAAACCAAAATCTCAAACCAGAGTCTCATGCCAAAATCTAAACCAGAATCTAAATCAGAATCTAAAACCAGAATCTTAACCAGAATCTAAACCAGTACCTCAACAAGAATCTAAAACAAGAATCTGAAACCAGAATCTAAAACCAGAATCTGAACTAGTATCTTAACAAGAATCTAAAACCAGAATCTAAACAAGAATCTAAAACCAGAATCTAAACCAGAATCTGAACTAGTATCTTAACAAGAATCTAAAACAAGAATCTAAACCAGAATCTAAACCAGAATCTAAACCAGAATCCAAAACAAGAATCTGAAATCAGAATTTAAACCATAAACCAGTATCTAAAAACCATCAGAATCTAAAACCAGAATCTAAATCAGAATCTAAAACCAGAATTTAAACCAGAATCTTAACCAGAATCCTAACTAGAATTTAAACCAGAATCTGAACAAGAATCTAAAACAAGAATCTAAAACCAGAATCTGAACTAGTATCTTAACAAGAATCTAAAACCAGAATCTAAGCAAGAATCTAAAACCAGAATCTTAAATCAGAATCTAAAACCAGAATCTAAACCAGAAGATAAACCAGTAACTTAACCAGAATCTAAACCTGAATCTTAAACTAGAATCTAAACAAAAATCTAAAATCAGAATCTAAACCAAAATCTCAAACCAGATTCTCAAGCCAAAATCTAAAACCAGAATCTAAACCAGAATCTAAAACCAGAATCTTAAATCAGAATCTAAAACCAGACTCTAAACCAGAATCTAAAACCAGAATCTTGAATCAGAATCTTAACCAGAATTTTTACCCGAATCTAAAACCACAATCTTAACTAGAATCTAAACCAGTACCTAAACCAAAATCTAAACCTGAATCTTAAACCAGAATCTAAACAAAAATCTAAAACCAGAATCTAAACAAGAATCTAAACCAGAATCTAAACCACTACCTAAACCAGAATCTAAACCAGAATCTAAATCAGAATCCAAAACAAGAATCTGAAATCAGAATCTAAACCAGAATCTAAAACTAGAATCTAAACAAGAATCTAAATCAGAATCTAAAACCAGAATCTAAACCAGAATCTAAAACCAGTGTCTTTACCAGAATCTAAACCAGAATCTTAACTAGAATCTAAACCAGAATCTAAACAAGAATCTAAAACAAAAATCTAAACCAGAATCTAAAACCAGAATCTTAAATCAGAATCTAAAACCAGAATCTAAACCAGAATCTAAAACCAGTGTCTCAACCAGAATCTAAACCAGTACCTAAAAAAGAATCTAAAACTAGAGTCCAAAACCAGAATCTAAACCAGAATCTTAAACCAGAATCTAAACCAGAATCTAAACCAGAAACCTAAACCAGAATCTAAACAAGAATCTAAAACCAGCATCTAAACCAGAATCTAAACCAGAATCTAAACTAGAATCTAAAACCAGCATCTAAACCAGAATCTAAACAAGAAGCTAAACCAGTATCTTAAACAGAATCTAAACCAGTACCTAAACCAGAATCTAAACCAGAATCCAAACCAGAATCTAAAACCAGCATCTAAACCAAAATCTAAACAAGAAGCTAAACCAGTATCTTAAACCAGAATCTAAAACCAGAGTCTAAACAGGAATCTAAACAGGAATCTAAACAGGAATCTAAACAGGAATCTAAACAGGAATCTAAACAGGAATCTAAACAGGAATCTAAACAGGAATCTAAACAGGAATCTAAACAGGAATCTAAACAGGAATCTAAACAGGAATCTAAACAGGAATCTAAACAGGAATCTAAACAGGAATCTAAACAGGAATCTAAACAGGAATCTAAACAGGAATCTAAACAGGAATCTAAACAGGAATCTAAACAGGAATCTAAACAGGAATCTAAACAGGAATCTAAACAGGAATCTAAACAGGAATCTAAACAGGAATCTAAACAGGAATCTAAACAGGAATCTAAACAGGAATCTAAACAGGAATCTAAACAGGAATCTAAACAGGAATCTAAACAGGAATCTAAACAGGAATCTAAACAGGAATCTAAACAGGAATCTAAACAGGAATCTAAACAGGAATCTTAAATCAGAATCTAAACAAGAATCTAAAACCAAAATCTTAACCAGAATCCGAACTAGAATCTAAAACCAGAGTCTAAACAGGAATCTAAACAGGAATCTTAAATCAGAATCTAAAACCAGAATCTAAATCAGAATCTCAAACCATAATCTAAATCAGAATCTAAAACCAGAATCTTAAATCAGAATCTAAAACCAGAATCTAAATCAGAATCTAAACTAGAATCTAAAACCAGAGGATAAACAGGAATCTAAACAACACTCTTAAACCAGAATCTAAACCAGAATCTAAACAAGTACCTTAACCAAAATCTAAAAGCAGAGTCTAAACAAGAATCTAAACCAGAATCTAAAACCAGTGTCTTAACCAGAATCTAAACCAGAATCTTAACTAGAATCTAAACCAGAATCTAAAACCAGAATCTAAACCAGAATCTAAACAAGAATCTAAAACAAAAATCTAAAACCAGAATCTAAAACCAGAATCTTAAATCAGAATCTAAAACCAGAATCTAAACCAGAATCTAAAACCAGTGTCTCAACCAGAATCTAAACCAGTACCTAAAAAAGAATCTAAAACTAGAACCAGAATCTAAAACCAGCATCTAAACCAGAATCTAAACAAGAAGCTAAACCAGTATCTTAAACCAGAATCTAAACCAGTACCTAAACTAGAATCTTAAACCAGAATCCAAAACCAGAATCTAAACCAGAATCTTAAACCAGAATCCAAAACCAGAATCTAAACCAGAATCTTAAACCACAATCTAAACAAGAATTTAAAACCAGCATCTAAACCAGAATCTAAACAAGAATCTAAACCAGTATCTTAACCAGTACCTAAACAAGAATCTAAATCAGAATCCAAAACAAGAATCTGAAATCATAATCTAAACCAGTATCTAAACCAGAATCTTAAACCAGAATCTAAATCAGCATCTAAACCAGAATCTAAACCAGTGCCTAAAAGAGAATCTAACACTAGAGTCCAAAACCAGAATCTAAACCAGCATCTAAACCAAAATCTAAACAAGAAAATCTGAAATCATAATCTAAACCAGTATCTAAACCAGAATCTTAAACCAGAATCTAAATCAGCATCTAAACCAGAATCTAAACCAGTGCCTAAAAGAGAATCTAACACTAGAGTCCAAAACCAGAATCTAAACCAGTACCTAACCCAGAATCTTAAACCAGAATCCAAAACCAGAATCTAAACCAGAATCTAAACAAGAATCTAAAACCAGCATCTAAACCAGAATCTAAACCAGAATCTAAAACCAGAATCTGAACCAGAATCTTGAATCAGAATCTAAAACCAGAATCTAAACCAGAATCTATAAAAGTACCTTAACCAGAATCTAAAACCAGAGTCTAAACAGGAATCTAAATAAGAATCTAAAACCAAAATCTTAACCAGAATCTAATCTAGAATCTAAAACCAGAGTCTAAGCAAGAATCTAAACAGGAATCTTAAATCAGAATCTAAAACCAGAATCTAAATCAGAATCTCAAACCAGAATCTAAATCAGAATCTAAACCGGAATCTTAAATCAGAATCTAAAACCAGAATCTAAATCAGAATCTAAACTAGAATCTAAAACCAGAGGATAAACAGGAATCTAAACAACACTCTTAAACCAGAATCTAAACCAGAATCTAAACAAGTACCTTAACCAAAATCTAAAAGCAGAGTCTAAACAGGAATCTAAACCAGAATCTAAAACCAGTGTCTTAACCAGAATCTAAACCAGAATCTTAACTAGAATCTAAACCAGAATCTAAAACCAGAATCTAAACCAGAATCTAAACAAGAATCTAAAACAAAAATCTAAACCAGAATCTAAAACCAGAATCTTAAATCAGAATCTAAAACCAGAATCTAAACCAGAATCTAAAACCAGTGTCTCAACCAGAATCTAAACCAGTACCTAAAAAAGAATCTAAAACTAGAACCAGAATCTAAAACCAGCATCTAAACCAGAATCTAAACAAGAAGCTAAACCAGTATCTTAAACCAGAATCTAAACCAGTACCTAAACTAGAATCTAAAACCAGAATCCAAAACCAGAATCTAAACCAGAATCTAAAACCAGAATCTAAACAAGAATCTAAAACAGAATCTAAACTAGAATCTAAAACCAGCATCTAAACCAGAATCTAAACAAGAAGCTAAACCAGTATCTTAAACAGAATCTAAACCAGTACCTAAACCAGAATCTTAAACCAGAATCCAAAACCAGAATCTAAACCAGAATCTAAACAAGAATCTAAAACCAGCATCTAAACCAGAATCTAAACAAGAATCTAAACCAGTATCTTAACCAGTACCTAAACCAGAATCTAAATCAGAATCCAAAACAAGAATCTGAAATCAGAATCCAAACCAGTACCTAAACCAGAATCTTAAACCAGAATCCAAAACCAGAATCCAAAACCAGAATCTAAACCAGAATCGTAAACCAGAATCTAAACAAGAATCTAAAACCAGCATCTAAACCAGAATCTAAAACCAGAATCTGAACCAGAATCTTGAATCAGAATCTAAAACCAGAATCTATAAAAGTACCTTAACCAGAATCTAAAACCAGAGTCTAAATAGGAATCTAAACAAGAATCTAAAACCAAAATCTTAACCAGAATCTAAACTAGAATCTAAAATCACAATCTAAAACCAGAATCTAAATCAGAATCTCAAACCAGAATCTAAATCAGGATCTAAACCGGAATCTTAAATCACAATCTAAAACCAGAATCTAAATCAGAATCTAAACTAGAATCTAAAACCAGAGGATAAACAGGAATCTAAACAAGACTCTTAAACCAGAATCTAAACCAGAACCTAAACAAGTACCTTAACCAAAATCTAAAAGCAGAGTCTAAACAGGAATCTAAACCAGAATCTAAACAAGTACCTTAACTAAAATCTAAAAGTAGAGTCTAAACAGGAATCTAAACAAGAATCTAAAACCAGAATCTAAACCAGAATCTGACCCAGAATCTTAAATCAGAATCTAAAACCAGAATCTAAACCAGAATTTTAACCAGAATCTTAAACCAGTATCTGAACCAGAATCTAAAACCAGAATCATGATCCAGGGAGTGACAGTACTGGAACCAGGATTCAGAGATTGGATGTAATGAAGGTCTCCTCGTCTTTTCCTCAGTGTCCTCTTCCACAAGTTAACTTTGGTCGTCCAGTTTAGTCATGAGACCACATCGAGGTCTCTGAGGATGTTATCAGTTACCCATATATTATATATGTCACTGAGTCACAAGTGTCCCAAGTGTTTCAGTGACGTCATGTCCAAGTCTTTGAGGTTGAATCTTGTAACTGTCTGACCCCTGACCTTTGCTGTGACCTTTGACCTTTAAAGGAGCCCTGCTGGACATCCTGCAGAGGACAGGGACCAAAGGTTACACAGCCTTCCTGGAGAGTCTGGAGCTGGACTATCCTCAACTGTACAGCCGCATCACTGGGAAAGAGCCCAACAAGACCTTTAGCATCCTCATCGGTCTGTTCCTGTCTGCCTGTCCGTCTGTCTGTCTGTCTGTCTGTCTGTCTGTCTGTCTGTCTGCTTGTCTACCTGTCTGTCCGTCTGTCTGTCTGCATGTCTATCCGTCTGTCTGTCTGCCTGTCTGTCTGATTGACTGTCTCTCTGTTCAGACACAGCAGGAGAATCTGGTCTGACTCAGTTCCTGATGTCGGAGCTCAGTCGCTTGCAGAGGGCATTGCAGGACGAGAGGAGACGCCGCCAACAAGCCTGCTCTGTCGCCAAGGAACAGGTTGGCATAGCAACCAGGTTACTAAAGGAAAAGTTAGAAATGGAGCTCACACAGTTAAATCATGTTTTGGTGTGTTGTGTGTTTGTGTGTTTGTCCTGGTCTCCAGGAGGCGTGGTCTCAGCAGCAGCAGCTGAGGGACCACGAGCTGAGGAAGATGACTGAGCGCGTACAGAAGGTTCGGGAGGAACGGGAGCGGCTGAGCGAGGAGGTGAAGCAGCTCCGAGATCACAACTACAATCTGATGGCCGACATCAACACCCTGAACCAGGATAAGAGCAATGCTCTGCTGGCCAACAGAGACCTGCAGATAGAGGTCAGCTGACCTCTGACCCCTGATGACCCCTACAGAGAGCTGATGTGACCTCTGACCTCTGACCTCTGTGTGTGTGTGCAGGTGGAACGTCTAAAAAACACAGTGCTGCGAGCTGAAGGTCAGACACGACTGCTGAGACGACGGACACTCAGACCACTGCAGGAGGTAGAGACACTTCAACTGCTTTCATACAAACTTATACTTCAACTTCTTTCATACAAACCGACACTTCAACTGTTTTCACACAAGCTGACACTTCAGCTGCTCTAATACAAACTGACACATTAACTGCTTCATACAAACCGACACTTCAACTTCTTTCAGACAAACTGTCACTTCAACTGCTTTCATACAAACTGACACATTAACTGCTTCATACAAACTGACACTTCAACTGTTTTCATACAAACTGACACATTAACTGCTTCATACAAACCAACACTTCAACTGTTTTCACACAAACTGACACTTCAACTGTTTTCATACAAACTGACACATTAACTGCTTCATACAAACCGACATTTCAACTTCTTTCATACAAACTGTCCCTTCAACTGCTTTCATACAAACTGTCCCTTCAACTGCTTTCATACAAACTGTCCCTTCAACTGCTTTCATACAAACTGTCCCTTCAACTGCTTTCATACAAACTGTCCCTTCAACTGCTTTCATACAAACTGACAGTTCAGCTGCTCTAACACAAACTGACACATTAACTGCTTCATACAAACCGACACTTCAACTGTTTTCACACAAACTGACACTTCAGCTGCTCTAATACAAACTGACACTTCAACTACCTTCATGATTAAACTGACGACTTTTACTGAACAGTTTAACTGCTACAACTGAATGAACTTTATACTGTCCTGTCCTGTATACTGTACATGGCCAAAAGTATATGGACACCTGTAAACATTGTAACACGTGACTTCAGCATCACAGACAGAGACCTGATGGTCCAACACGATACATGTGTTTTCAGAGCAGGAGTCTGGCTCTGCCCACAGACCCCTTCTTCCACCCCAACAGACTGGAGGAGGTGAAAGAGGAGAAAGGGGAGGAGAAGAAAGAGGAGAAGAAAGAGGAGAAGAAAGAGGAGAAGAAAGAGGAGAAGAAGGAGGACAAGAAGGAGGACAAGAAGGATGAGAGTCCAGCTCCTACTCAGATGAACCTCCTCGCTACAGTGTTCAGACTGAGGAGAGAACTGCACAGAGCAGAGGAGCAGAGAGCCAGGGTGAGGGGGGGGGGGGGGGTAAACAAAAGATAGTAGAAGTTACATGAAACCAGGAGTGATACTAACTGACAGAATCAAACAGTAGTGATTCAACAGGACTCAGATTTCACAATAAGATTCCTGGATAAAGTTCAGGATGTTTAAACACACTGTGACTTTATTTATAATTAGCTTGATTATTAGATGTAGTAGATATATTATTTAATTTATTATTAGATTTATCATTAGATTTATTATTAAATTTATTATAAAATGTATAATTAAATTTATTAGATTAATTATTAAATTTATAATATTTATTATTAGATTTATTATTAAAAGTATTAGATTTATTATTAGATTTATTAGATCTGGGTTATTAATGAGACAACAGTCAGCTTTTACCAGTTCATCTCTTCACTGAGAGATGAATGGAAAAATATATTCACTTCTTAATAAAATGTAAGACTTTCACAATTAAAGCCCCTGTGAGAAGTGAGGGGATTTGGATTCCCCAAACAGCTGGAGGCTTTTATTGTGAAAAAGGTAGAGGAAGTGTTGAATTAGATCTCACAGGAAACAGGAAGCTGTGTGCTTGACCTCAGGTCAGGTTGTGTTGTTGGTCCTCCTCTGTGCCAACGACTCAGCTCCGTCTTTGACATAATATCCAGATGTCTCACGTCTGTCTCTTTCCGTCATAGGTCCTCATGTGACCTGTGATCAGCTGACCAGATCAGTTCAGACCAGGTGTGACGCCAGGTGTGTTTCTTTTCAGAGTCTGGACAACAAGGAGGAGCTGGAGCTGCGTTGCACTCAGCTGAAGGGAGATGCCAGGATGTACCGTCAACGAAATAAACAAACCCTCCGACAGCTGGAGGAGGTGATCAGAGAGAGAGACAAGGTGAGGAGGAGGAGGAGGAGGATAGAGGAGAGAGAGAGGAGGAGGTGGAGGAGTGAGGAAGAGAGAGAGACAAGGTCGGAACAAAATTCACTTCCTGTTCCTGTCACATGGTTTACTTAAAGACTGGTCACTACAGGTAACTCCCTGTCTCCTCCTGCTTTTGACCACAACACACCTGTGAAGTCTTCCAGGTGCATTCTGGTCAGTGCCTTTAAACCCTGCCCCCTGGTTGTTTCAGGCTTTGTCTTCACGGGCGGAGCAGCAGGAGGAGGCGCGGCTGCTCCTGCAGGAGAAGGATCAGTACAGGGAGCAGGTCAGACAACTCACTGAGCAATCTGATAGGCTGGAGCTCCTCCTGTTGAGGTCACAGGGGGACGAGCTACAGCTAAGGACACGTCTCCGCAGACTCACCTGCATCTCCCACCAGGTGAGGAGGAGAACAATGGAGGTGATGTAGGTGTAGGGACCAGGGTCACTTTTGAATCAGCTTCCTGTGTAGATAATGATGTAATGATGATGTAATGATGAAAGCTGTTTGCCCAGGGGGAGAGGAGTGTGAGCAGTGAGGAGGAGGAGCCAGGACACAACACTGTGAAAGGTCAGAGACGTATCATGTGACCTGATGTCGTGTCGAATGTGTCATGTGACCTGCTGTCGTGTCAAATGTTTCATGTGACCTGCTGTCGTGTTGAACGTGTCATGTGACAGGAAGCAGTGATGAGGTGCGTAATGGGACGTCGGGGGAGAACGAGGAGGCGGCTGCGCTGCAGCAGTTCCCCTCTCCTCTGGGAGGCGCCGGACTGTCTGAAATGAAACCCAGCACAAGTGCATCATGGGTAATAAACCTGAGGTCTCAGTTCAAAGTTTGTTTTTTTTTGTCAGGAAGGTTTTAGAAAAACATGTTGCCAAAGCCTCAAAATGATAATTGTTTCTCTCTCCACCTCTCTCTTCCACTCCACCTGTCTCTCTCTCTCCATCTGTCTGTCTCTCTGCAGGAGAAGCAGACAGAGGACTGTCTCACCTCTAGGACTCGTCCTAACTTCTTTTACCGCAGGTGAGTAGAGATTCATTTGAACTACATAGAAACTGTGACAGCAGGTGTAAGCGTGTGTCTGTTTCCATGACGACAGGAAGCGAGCCCTCAGATCAAAGTTCATCGGTAAGGAGTACGCAGCCAGTAACCTTGACGACAGCAGTGGCAGTGACATCACCCCTTCCGACTGAACACATCTGAGATCACATGACAAGACGTCACCTTCACTCAGACACAGTTACTGGTTATAAACAATTTGATCTTTTATTGGTTCTGTAGCCTACCTGTTGTCTCAAGGTTTTATTGATTACCTGATGAGTTCATCAGTGTTTGTGAAACGTTCTGCAGGAAAAGAGTAAAAATACTCTTATTTAAACGTGTGTGAGCAGGAAAACATAAAAGTATTAAAAGTAAAAGTGAAATATTATTATTATATTATTAATATAAGAGCAGCACTGTTGATGGAACGGCATCATTTTAATCATTTTATACAGGATATAACTGAATGAACCATAAATCTGTATAATTAAAAAGACAAGAAGCACATTTTCATATTTGAAGAAACCAGGAAATATTTGGTATTTTACATGAAAATGATTTTAATTTTTATCAGGATAGTTTAAATTAAAATTTTCTGTCGATCAACTGAACTGCACTTGTATTAACTGCTGAGCAGTTTAATCTAAAATAAAACATCACATCTCATTAACTCTTCGTGTTTTGTGTCTGTCAGATAAGTGTAGCGCAGGACAAGTTTAACGGAAATACTGAAGTAAAGTAAAAGCACTTCAAAGTAAATGTACTTAGTTACTGATGTGAAGAAGAAAGAATCTCAAACAGACGTAAGTTTGATTTGTTTTCTCTTCCTTTAATAAACTGAGATTTAATAAACCTCACATTTATCTCAAGACATCGTGACGGCTTAAAGAAAGATTTTCTCCGCGGACCCTGAACGTCTCATAGTCTTCGTTGTCATGGTGACGGACAAACGTTAAGTCCGGCTGCGGGACGAAGCAGGTACCAACAGTTTAACGGAGAGTTTAGCAGGTTTTATATCGACAGACACAGAGACCCGAGGCCGCTCAGCAGACACCCCCCCCTCACCCTGAGCTCTGATCCAGACCGGGGACTCGACAATCCGACTCGCTAGCATCCGGCTAATTACCGTTATCATGTGTGAGAGCAGAGCGGTACCGAGCGGGAAAGTGTACCGGCAGCTGTTTGACGCTCAGGTGGGTCAAAGTTCACGGTGTGACGGTAACATGAAGCGTCCGGTGACAAGTCCGTTAAAGACCAGGACCAGGAAAAAATACGTAGTATAGTTGGCGGCAGAGCGGCCATTTTGGATCCTGAGATCAAAGTTCTTCGACTTTCTGAGTCAGAATCTGACACTAAGAATCGTTCCAACTGAAACCAGAGACTTTATATAAAAACAAACAAACAAAGGGAACACACTATAAAAACAATGCGTGCTGATTAGAAACCAGCTGGTTTCTGGGTCAGTTAATCTTTTGTCTGATTGGAAACTTATCTGTTTTAGTTTTGGAGTGAGGAAGGGGAAGTGTTGAGTTCTGCAGTGAATTTATAGACACATGACTGTCCTATTATACTGGAAATGTACTAATCTAGTCAAGATTGAACTGGTCTAGATCTCGTGGTTCCTCCTGCTCTGATGTGGGCTGGGTGTAAATAACAGTAACTCTTTGTTTTAAACAGGAGTGTGTCTGACAGGTGTAGGTGCGGCTTCTGTTTTCGCAGATTAAGGTTTCACAGCTCTGTCAGATCTTTTTAAGTCTAACATACCTTCACGTCCACAACTGGATCAGAACTGGACAGACTGGGTCTTTAACTTTCTTCCTGCTGGATCACCAGATGATCTCAGCGTCATGACGAGTGAAACTAGAACTGAACACCGATGTCAAACAGTCACAGTTTAACTCCTTCACACCAGCAGAGTCTGGCACACTGCCACTAGCTAGTAACAACAACACTCACTTAACTGGTAACTGTCAGTAAACTGGTTAACACTTCCCTGTTAATGGTCAGTTACATGACTGAGAGAATTAATGACTGATTCTGTACTACTGGAGCTGCTGTTTACCGTCAGGCAAGCTCTACCTTGGTCAGTAACCTCAACAGAGACTTGACGGCTGTTTTTACCAGTTACACCAGGTTAACATCAGTAAAAACCAGGTTTAGTAAAGTAGTAAGTTCAGTTAACTGGTCCTGGTCCTGCTCAGCTGAGGTTCAGGTGGTTTCATGTGGAGACCTGAAGACAGTCAGAGTGCAGCTCAGATCAGACCGTCTAAATGAAGTTAACACAGAGGAGGAGACGGAGCTGATGACAGGTTTACAGTCTCACAGTCGTCCAACTGACTGGAGACCAGGGAAAGACATTAAAACACAGCAGGCAGAGAGTGATGTGTGGACAGACTGAAGTTTTATCTGTGTGTCCTGACACTGAGTCTCCTGCTGTGGTTCTTGTATTGAACTGGTTTTAACTTGTTCCTGTGTGTTTGTAGGTTCAGCTGTCCAGGTCTCTGCTGGCTGGACGCAAAGACATGAGGACAGACTGTTTGTCTGCGGAGGACAGCAACACACACTGCAGCACCACCAGCAGGTAGACAGGCAGAGAGAGAGAGACAGGCAGACAGTTAGAGACAGAGAGACACAGTTCAGTTAGAGACTATATATATGTATATATATATAGATACAGTCTCTAACTGTCTCTAACTGTGTCTCTCTCTGGTTGTTGTGTTTGTCGTCCAGCAGGGGGCAGCGGGTGGATGATGATGACTTTCATGATGTCAGCAGACTTCCTGATACTGTGGGTTCGTATCAATCTCCTGGTGCTTTTACTGAGAGCTGAGCAGAAAAAATGGACTCCTTTGAAATGAGAAAGGTTTAAGGGAACTCAAAACCGAGGAAAGGAAGTCTGATTATGTTTAATGTTCCACCTTCACAACCAATCACAGCTGCACCTCCAGCTGTCGTTCTCTCTCTCTCTCTTTCAGTGGTCGATCATCCGAGCTCTGACATCATCGAACGTCTAACGGAGAAAAACCTTAAAAAACATACAGAGGCTCTGAAACAGCTGGATACTGAACTAACAGAACTCACTCAGGTAGAATACACATATGCACTGATATAATACACCTGAGGTAGTATACATGTCGGCATAGCACCTTCTGACTTGATCTCATTGACATGTTCTGTCAGGTGTGTGAGACTCAGGTGAGGACCGTCAGTCAGGAGTTGCTGTCCTCTCTGCAGGAGGTGGACCTCAGACTGGACTCACTGAAGGACAGAATGGAGCAGCTGGAACACCTGGATCATGTCAGTCTGCAGGTACACATGAACACCTGGATCGTGTCCGTCTGTCACACACAGCTCATGGCGGTGATTACCTTCATTAAAACCAGGGTTTTTCCTGGCTGAAAATCATGCGGTGGTGGTACTAAGCCACAACTGGGGCTGGGGACAATAAAATAAATAAATAAACCTCGGCTGTAATACACTAGTTAATACACTCCTAAAGACTTGGTGCTTTCGCCTTGACATACACGATGGGATGTACCGTTAATTTAGGGAAACTTTTCAAGAAGCTGGGTGTGCTTGAATGTAGAGATAATATTCATCTGTAGTGTTGCCACCTTTCATGTGAAAAAAGGTGGCAACTGGTTTGGTTTTACTTGACATTACATTATTCACAGCACTTTGTGGATTTGAATCAATACTGGAAGCAATTTGTCCCGTATTTTCGTTCATGTTATGTCCTCAGAGTACAGAGAAAACAAGTACTAGAATAATTTTATTTTCAAATACGGGACGATCCTGTATTATACGGGACGGGTGGCAACCCTGTTCAGCGCCACTACATTGCCGTAGCGGCATACAGCCGCAATTGCAGTTACAAACGTCAAATCCACCGAGTACCAAGAAAACAAGTACTAGAATTTTGTCAGGAGGCGGAGGCGGTATGAGCTTTGACGGAGGCGGCCGCCTCCCAGTTCTCTCTGCAGGAAAAACCCTGCAAATACTTTAAAGCACCTGATAGACCTGAACCACTTGAGCTGATCTGGTAATGGAGTCAGGAAGCCCAGGTCATGTCCTGTACATTTTACAGTCACACACACACACACTCACACACTCACATAATTTTATGATTTGTGTGTGTGTGTGTAGGAGGTGTGTGGTCTCTGGGAGCAGGTGGAGGAGGAGGTGAAGCTGAAGAAGAAGAGAATCATGGAGCTGGACCACAAACTGACTGAATCTGAGACTCAACGAACAAATGAGGTCAGACTGAGTTTAGTCCTGTACTTAACACCTGTCTGAGTCTCCTTCTGGTGTCAGTGAAGAGCAGACGTTAGCTGCTGCTGTGACAGTGAAGCTGCTGAAGTTTGACAGAGGAACATTGTTTAAGGTTCACAGTTTTTTAACCCCTTCATACCGGATGCTGCGCAGCGCAACATTGTTGATTCCTCGTCATTTTCATGATATATTTATACATATTTTACATATTTATATGCTGCATGCGTCATGAAAATGACGAGGAATCAACAATGCTGCGCTATGCAGCAACCGGCGGGAGGGGCAATGTTGCGCTGCGCAGCATCCGGTATGAAGGGGTTAAGGCAGTCTTCAAACAGCTTTCAGGTCCTCATATGAACATGTGAACAGGTTCTTCTTGTAATTATGGTCCACAGTCCTCTCTCTGTGTGAAATCTTCCAGAGTTTATCAGAAGTCAGTGTGAAACTTCATCAGTCTGAGTTAAAACATCCAGAGATCCTTTTTTGAAGGTGAAAAAAACAGACCCAGAGGTGCGTGGTGGGCGTGTCTCTCTGGACACACCTGTCTGAGTGTGGTGTGAATGGAAACTGAACCAGGATCAGGTATAAAGCCTGACTGAACCTCTTCTGTGTGTGTGTAGATCAGAGCTGTGCTCAGGAAGTACTGCCACCTGCTGCTTCCACCTGACGTCTACACATTGATCCACACTGAGGCCACGGTAACGCTTTGACCTTTGACCTCTGACCTCTGACCTCTCACACACAGAGTTACATTCTCCTTTGTCTGTGCGTCAGGTGTTGAATCAGTCTCTGCTGGTGAATCGTCGCAGCGCCGCCCGTCTGCTGCTGCTCCTCAAGGAGGACAACCTGCAGCAGGAGTCACTTCTCCGTCTGCGCTGGGAGGACTGTCTAAGCCGCTGGAGGAGGAGCAGAGTCACCGAGGTCATAGACCGCTTCACGTGAGTAGAGAACCAGGTCAGATCAGGATCAGCTGTATCTGTATAAACTGGATCAGGATCAGCTGTGTCTATGTTGCAGGAGTCTCTGCAGCAGTGGTAAAGATCAGCAGCTGACCTCAGTTCAGCAGATGAAACAAACTCAGCAAGATCTGACAGAACAGCGTCGTGCCCTCATCTACAGGATCTGGTAAGAGACTCTGTCGTCTGATTGACCTCTGTGATTGATCAGGATCCAATGAGTCCCCTGAGGATACCACTTTTTAAATAGTGTCCATTATCTGCCATCGAGTGCTGCTCATCCAATCACATCCTGTTTCTGTGTTTCAGCTCCCTGGTCCCGCCCACCTGCTCCACTGCTCTGGTCTGGGATTGGTTCAACCAGCTGACAGCTGTCAATCAAAAGATCGGTACCTGTCCTCGCTTTTCTGTTAGAGTGACTGTCCACCTGTTTTATGTGTTTGAATCTGCTCATTAAGAAAAAGCAGCTGGAACTGACTCATTGAATGACATCATGTTCTCCATCATGTTCTCCATCATGTTCTCCACATGTTCTCCATCATGTTCTCCACATGTTCCCCACATGTTCCCCACATGTTCTCCATCATGTTCTCCATCATGTTCTCCATCATGTTCTCCACATGTTCCCCACATGTTCTCCATCATGTTCTCCATCATGTTCTCCATCATGTTCCCCACATGTTCTCCATCATGTTCTCCACATGTTCCCCACATGTTCTCCATCATGTTCTCCACATGTTCCCCACATGTTCTCCATCATGTTCTCCATCATGTTCTCCACATGTTCTCCATCATGTTCTCCATCATGTTCTCCATCATGTTCCCCACATGTTCTCCATCATGTTCTCCATCACGTTCTCCATCATGTTCTCCATCACGTTCTCCATCACATTATCCATCATCGTTTGACCTTTGACTGGCTCTTTAATGACCTCCTCTTCTTCAGTGGTTTAATGGCAGCGACTGGAGACTCAGCTCCACCTGCTGTTTATCTCCATCAACACAAGACACATGAAATGTGTCTGCAGTCTCACTGTGTGTGTGTGTGTGTGTGTGTGTGTGTGTGTGTGTGTGTGTG
>NW_019175121.1:277298-319528 GCF_002260705.1 Seriola dumerili
TCCTGACATGTTCTTCCATTCATGTTCTCCGCACTGTCTCCCCACACATTTTCCCCACAATGTTTCGCATCAATGTTCTTCCATCATGTTCTCCATCATGTTCTCCTCTTCCTCCACAATGTTCCGCATCATTCTCCATCATGTTCTCCATTTCTATCATGTTCTCCAGTCATGATTTCCCACATGTTCCCCACATGTTCTCCATCATGTTTCTCCATCAGTTTTCCATCATGTCCCACGATGTTCCCACATGTTCTCACATGTTCCCATTCGCCACATGTTCCCACATGTTCTCCATCATGTTCCTCCATCATGTTCCAACATGTTCTCCATCATGTTCTCATCATGTTCTCCATCATGTTCTCCCACATGTTCCCACATGTTCTCCGACAGCTCCGATCATGTTCTCGCCATCATGTTCTCATCATGTTCTCCTATCATGTTCTCCATCCATGTTCCTACACATGTTCTCCATACATGTTCTCGTTCCCCACATGTTTCCATCAGTCCATCATGTTCCTGGTCCCCACTGCGACATGTTCCCCCTGTCCCATCATGCTATCATCTATCGTCTCCACATGTTCTCCTGCCCACAGTCTCATCATGTTGTTCTCCATCATGTTCCTCCCACATTCCCATGTTCTCCATCATGTTCTCCATCATGTTCTCACATCCATCATGGTTCCTCCATCATGTTCTCCATCTCCCATTCATGTTCTCCACATGTCTCAGATGTTCGTCCATGCACGTTCTCCATCAACATATATTCCATCATCGTTTTGACCTTTGACTGGCTCTCTTTAATGACCTCCTCTTCTTCAGTGGTTTAATGGCAGCGACTGAAGACTCAGCTCCACCTGCTGTTTATCTTCCATCAACACAAGAACACATGAAATGTGTCTGGCAAGTTCTCACTGTGTGGTGTGTGTGTGTGTGTGTGGTGTGTGTGTGTGTTGTGTGTGTGTGGTGTGTGTGTGGTGTGTGTGTGTGTGTGTTCGTGTGTGTGTGTGCTGTGTGTGTGTTGTGTGTGTGTGTCGTGTGTGTGTTGTGTTTGTGTGTGTGTGTTTAAGAGGATAGACAGTCTTCATGCTGACCTCCTCCATCAGCTCCGTTGTTGTTATGAACAGACATGGCAGGATCAACTGGCTGAGGTGCGGCATTGTCAGGTGAGTACAGACTGAACTCACTGTCACCATGGTTACGACAGTGTCTGTCACTGGATGAGCAGCATGTCCATATAGACATACGTATATTATGATATAAAGCGTATTAATACATGGTGTTAAAATACAGCATTTGCAAACTGCATTTGAACCACGTTTGTCTTTTAAACTGAGACTGGAGGACGTTCAGACAGGAGGGTAAACAGGGTCACACCTGAAAACAGGTTGACCAGCACACAGGTGAAGGAGTCCAGCTCCATCACAGATCCTCCAATACAAGTGACAGTCGTTCAGTCACATCTCTACTGAAGTACTGGATTTAAAAGTACTGCAGTATTCACAGTACATTTATGTTGTATTGTTCCACATTTACAGAACCAGGTGACTGACTGATGACTGACTGACTGACTGACTACTGACTGACTGACTGATGACTGACTGATGACTGACTGACTGATGACTGACTGACTGACTGACTGACTGATGACTGACTGACTGACTGACTGACTGATGACTGACTGACTGACTGACTGACTGATGACTGACTGACTGACTGACTGACTGATGACTGACTGACTGACTGACTGACTGATGACTGACTGACTGACTGACTGACTGATGACTGACTGACTGACTGACTGACTGATGACTGACTGACTGACTGACTGACTGATGACTGACTGACTGACTGACTGACTGATGACTGACTGACTGACTGACTGACTGATGACTGACTGACTGACTGACTGACTGATGACTGACTGACTGACTGACTGACTGATGACTGACTGACTGACTGACTGACTGATGACTGACTGACTGACTGACTGACTGATGACTGACTGACTGACTGACTGACTGATGACTGACTGACTGACTGACTGACTGATGACTGACTGACTGACTGACTGACTGATGACTGACTGACTGATGACTGACCAACTGAAAACTGACTGACTGACTGACTGACTGATGAATGACCAACTGAAAACTGACTGACTGACTGATGACTGACTGACTGACTGATGACTGACTGATGACTGACTGATGACTGACTACTGACTGACTGACTGATGACTGACTGACTGATGACTGACTGACTGATGACTGACTACTGACTGACTGACTGACTACTGACTGACTGACTGACTGATGACTGACTACTGACTGATGACTGACTGACTGATGACTGACTACTGACTGACTGACTGACTACTGACTGACTGATGACTAACTACTGACTGACTGACTGACTGATGACTGACTGACTGATGACTGACTACTGACTGACTGACTGACTGATGACTGACCAACTGAAAGCTGACTGACTGACTGACTGACTGATGACTGATTGATGACTGACTGACTGATGACTGACCAACTGAAAACTGACTGACTGATGACTGACTACTGACTGACTGACTGACTACTGACTGACTGACTGATGACTGACTACTGACTGACTGATGACTAACTACTGACTGACTGACTGACTGATGACTGACTGACTGATGACTGACTACTGACTGACTGACTGACTGATGACTGACTACTGACTGACTGATGACTGACTACTGACTGACTGATGACTGACCAACTGAAAACTGACTGAAGACTGACTGATGACTGACTGATGACTGACTGACTGATGACTGACTGACTGACTGACTGACTGACTGACTGATGACTGACTACTGACTGACTGATGACTGACTACTGACTGACTGATGACTGACCAACTGAAAACTGACTGAAGACTGACTACTGACTGACTGACTGACTGATGACTGACCAACTGAAAACTGACTGATGACTGACTGATGACTGACTGATGACTGACTGACTGATGACTGACTGACTGACTGACTGACTGACTGACTGATGACTGACTACTGACTGACTGATGACTGACCAACTGAAAACTGACTGACTGATGATTGACTGAAGACTGACTACTGACTGATGACTGACCGACTACTGACTGACTGATCGTTAGGACACTGACAGGTTCAAACATGGCTGACAGTGGAAGAGTTGCTGTGATTGGTTTATGGTCTATAACATTTTCAAAATAAAATAAAATTCATTCACTGAATGAGTCCTTCATAGAAATGTAGTCAAGTCAAAAGGACAATATTTGTCTTGAGTGACGGGTCCTTAAAACTGAGGTCATTTCCACTTTTACCAGCTCAAATCAAAAAACATCACCAGGTGAGATCACACTCACTCATTCTCTGTCCGCAGTCACAGGTGATGCTCTTCTGTCTGACGCTTCATGATCAGGTGGTTTACACCTGTACAGTGATGCTGCTGGGTCAGCTTGTCTTGGGGTTCTCTGGCACCTGGACTCTGACACACCTGCTCTCAGGTGTGAGGACTGACTGTTGTCATGTTTCCTCCTGCAGGAGGCGCTCTCAGCTCTACAGCTGTCAGAGGAGGAGGTGAACGACGTTGTGAGCTCTCAGCTCCTCGCTCTGATTGGACGAAGTCAGAGTCAGGATGAAGAGCGACTGTCTGCGTTAGATGTCAGTCTCATAATCATTAAAGATGATCACAGCTGTAATTAATCCTCCGTCAAGGTTCTGATGTTCATGTTCTAATGTCTGTATGTCTCTCTGTGTTTGTCTGTCTCTTTACCTGTCTGTCCATCTACCTGTCTACAGGTGTGCTGTGACTCTGTGGCCTGTCATGCTCTCAGCCTCACCAGGTGTGTGTTTGTTGTGATACGAGGAGCGACGTTGCTATGGGAGACGCACAGCAGCAGGTTAGAGAGCAGAGAAAAAGAAATGCAGCAACACCTGGACAACCTCCGACACTCACAGCAGCAACACATACAGGTGAGTCAGTCTCTCATGGAGTGAGCATCTGTCAGCAAGTAGGAGTATCTCCCATGATGCTTTGCTGTGGTGTTGTCAGAGGAAGAAGGTGCGTCTGGATGACCTGTTGGCTGGACTCCGTCAGGAGAGCAGTGAGGACACCCTGAAGACGTCTCTGGACAAAACTGTCCTGTACCTGCAGGACGTCAAACACAGGTATGGGAGGACGCATGCTAATGCTAATGCTAATGTTTATGCTAATGATAATATTAATACTAATGTTAATCTTAATGCTAATGTTAATGCTAATTACTGTGTGTGTGTGTGTGTGCTTGCAGCTGCAGACAGTGTGTCTCTGATCAGTGGGAGGTGTTGGAGCATCTCCCCTCTGTCTTTCTGGAGGAGCTCCTCTCCTACAGCAGCAGCCTCAGCTCATTCTACCGACTCAAATATACCTATGCACCGGTAACCATGGCAACCACTCCTCAGACACACCCACACCTGCTGGTAACCATAGCATAACCAACCCCACCCCACTGGTAATAGGGATTAGATTTGTTTTACTGAAACACACAACTTAAGTGATTCAGATTTTAACTTGATGTCACTGAACGCAGCGTGCTGATTGAACACAGAAACTCACTGATCAATAACCTGATCAATACCTGTCATCAGTAAAGCATCAGCCCAGTGTGTGCAGATTTTAGATTCAATCTAAAGTCAAAACTCTATCTAGAAAACATCTTCCTCATCCTCATCCTCACCCTCATCCTCAGAGTCCAGAAGAACTGCAGAACCTCCACCTGTCAACCACCAACCTGGGTCAGTCTGTCTGAAACTCACTGATCAATAACCTGATCAATACCTGTCATCAGTAAAGCATCAGCCCAGTGTGTGCAGATTTTAGATTCAATCTAAAGTCAAAACTCTATCTAGAAAACATCTTCCTCATCCTCATCCTCACCCTCATCCTCAGAGTCCAGAAGAACTGCAGAACCTCCACCTGTCAACCACCAACCTGGGTCAGTCTGTCTGTCTGTCTGTTTGTCTGCCTGTCTGTCTGTCTGTCTGTCTGTCTGTCTGTCTGTCTGTCTGTCTGTCTGTCTGTCTGTCTGTCTGCCTGTCTGTCTGTTTGTCTGTCTGTCTGTCTACGTGTCTACTTGTCTGTCTCTGTCTGCCTATCTGTCTGTCTCTCTGTCTGTCTGTCTGTCTGTGTGTACATGGTTTAAATAAGAAACTGTTTGTTTGTTTGTTTGTTTGTTTCCGTAGAGACCAGGGGGGAGTTTGAAATACAGAAACCAGAGGAAATGACAGATAATCATCCTATCAGCTTTCAGAATGATGTTGACCCCGCCCAGTCCTCTCAGGATTGGCTGAAGGAGGTGAAGCTCTGATCAGTGACAACGACAACCTCTTATTGGTCCAGACAAAATGTTAATGTGTGTGTGTGTGTGTGTGTGTGTGTTTGTAGGCGGAGTACTCTCTGCTGGATCTCTGTGACATCAGCAGCTATGTCAAGTTTATATCGTCAAAGGGCGTGACCTATACTGGCCCCGCCTTCAGTTGCCCAGCCCCCGACCTGCCGGACGACCTGGAGCAAAAAACACACCTGAGCCTGTTTCCTGTGGAGCTGCTCACACACACACTGAGCAGGTACACACACAAACTCACACACACACACACACACACACACACACACACACACACACACACACACACACACACACACACACACACACACACCACAGGTACACACGCAGGTACACACAAAAGCAACACATGCCAACTGAGGAGCACTCTCCATGGCTGACTGTGTGTGTGTGTGTGTGTGTCCAGGACTCGGACCCTGTTCCTGGATCACCTGGAGCAGCATTTCTGTGACGTCCTCAGCTCCTCCTTTGCCATGGTAACAGACAGGAAAGAGGCGGTGTCTTTGGAGCAAGAGCTCCAACTGCAGCAGCTGGACTCCCAGCACATCCAGACCCACATATACCAACCCCGCCTGGGTAACACACACACATACACACACACACACACACGCACACACACACACACACAGAGTCACAGTGGTGTGTGGAGGAGAGTTGTGTGAAGTGTTTGAATGTAAATGTGTGTCTGTGTGTGTTTGTGTGTAGCTGAGCTGCAGCTCCACCAGCGATATGTGGAGGTTCACTGTGAGGAGGTGCTGGACGTGTTGACTTCCTGCAGGACGGAGCTGCAGCACCTGCAGACCTCCATCAGCAGGAGGAACCTGGAGTTCACCGTCACTCTGTCCAACATGGAGGACGGCGTCCGGACGGCTAGCAGCAGCCAACGGTAACAGCTTATCTGTGGTCAGCTGACTGAGTGTAAACACTGAGGACTGCTGTCACAGTGTGTGTGTCTCTGCAGGCTAGAGGCTGTAAGCTCCTCCCTGCAGGACTGTGTGGATCAACACGTCAAAGACACCCAGAGCTGTCAGACCAGCTTCAGACAGACAGTGCAGATCCGACTGGAGGGGGTCAGACAAAGAACGACACAGCTCCTCAGCTCCTTCAGGTAACAGCTGGAACACCTGCAGGACTCACCTGAGCCACAGACACAGTGATGATGATGTTTGTCCTGCTGCAGGTTGTTCAGTGAAGGAGGAGATTTCTCTCCTCATGAGGTGAAGGTGTTGAAGAGGAGGTTGACGGAGGAGACCAAACACATCAATGTGACAGAGGAGTCCATCTGCTCTGAGCTGGACAGGTTCGAGTCCAGGAGTCTACAGCAGGTATGATGTCTACTGTTGTTCTACTGAGGAAACAGGACAAACACCTGAACTCAGTGTTACGGCTGGCTCAAACACCGAACATAATAATGGACACCACACCAGTCGGAAGGTACTGCATATGAATTTATTACAGTAACTGAAGGACAATGCAGGACTAAAGGGAGACCAGATACCTAGCACCTGAAAGGTGGAGAGAGAGCGAGCTGAACAAAGAGGACCTGCCTATATAGACTCAGCCCACTAATCAGCACAGGTGTCTGCCAAACAGATGATCAACCTAAAAGGATCAACAGGAAACACCAAAATAAAACAGGATGTAACAACAGTCAGAGCGACGGCCGTTTTGTTTTTAGGTTGTCCGTCCGTCTCATTCTCGTAGATATGATATCTCAGTAACACCTTGACAGACACAAACATTCACCTGGACTCAGGAATGAACTGATTAGAGTTTGGTGGTCAAAGGTCAAAGGTCAAGGGTCATGCTGACCTCACGTTCTTTGAATGCAATATCTCAGAAAAGCCCAGACACTGTGCCATGAATCACAAATTCAAACACAATTTAACTCATATGTCTGTAAGGTAAAAATTAGGTGATGACTTTTATATCCAAAGGGTCAAAGGTCAACTTACCCGTGACATAATGTTCTGCAAAAACATTTCTGGCCATTATTCAATGCTGTGACGTGGCTGGATGGCGGAGGCACACGACTGTGAGCCTTTAGAAAATATATAAATGTAATTCATCATTGTCATTAGCAACTATTGATAATATGAGTAATAATATAAGTCCACGCGCAGGTATCTTTCACTTACATCGGGTATAACAGGAATAACTTCATAGACATTCATAGACACTTCATATGTTTTCCAAAATCAATGAGAAATCGTGTTGAATAATCCTGATCTCAATATTGATTGAAATAATCATGAGTAAGATTTTTTTGGCATAATGGAGCAACTCTAGTTTAGACTAAAACAAAATGCACCAAACGTCCTCTGTCCATCTGTGTGAGTGTCTCCTGCAGTGTGGACACCTGTGTGCAGCTCTGTTGTTGACATCAGGCTTCATTAAGCTCGTGCTCCTCCTCCAGGTGAAGGAGGTGTCGGGGAGGTTTGAGGAGAAACTCTCCTTCATGAAGTCTGAGGTGACATTCATGGAGAAGATCCAGAGAGTGATCAACAGCTCCCAGGTTCACATCAAGGCTGAGGTACCGGTCTGTCTGTCTGTCTGTTCACCTGTCTGTCTTGCTGTGTATCTACCTGTCTGTCTGACTGTCTGTCTGTGTATCTACCTGTCTGTCTGTCTGACTGTCTGTCTGTGTAACTACCTGTCTGTCTGTTTGTCACCTCAGGCAGCCTTCAGTAACCAGCAGCAGATAGTGATCAGTAGCAGGTTGGAGGAAGTGAAGAAGATGATGGAGAACACACAGGTACACACAAGTACACACAGGTACTCAGGTATACTCAGGTACACACAAGTACACACAGGTACTCAGGTATACTCAGGTACACACAGGTACACAGGTACTCAGGTACACACAGGTACTCAGGTATACTCAGGTACACACAAGTACACACAGGTACTCAGGTACACACAGGTACACACAAGTACACACAGGTACTCAGGTACACACAGGTACACACAAGTACACACAGGTACTCAGGTATACTCAGGTACACACAGGTACACACAGGTACACAGGTACTCAGGTATACTCAGGTACACTCAGGTGTACACACAGGTACACACAGGTACTCAGGTACACACAGGTACTCAGTAGTACTACTGTAGAACATGCACCTAGATAGTTCTTAGTACTACTCCTTCACCACTGTATTAAACAAATATTAAACAAGGTACCTGTCTGTCTCTCCACCTGTCTGTCTGTCTGTCTGCAGGTGTCTCCAGACCAGGTGTGTTCTGTCCTGTCTTCAGTCAATGAGGCCTTGATGAAGCGCTGTCAGTATCTGGACTTTGGACTGGTAGGTCTCCTCTTGTATCTGGTCCACATTTACTCTCTGCTGTCTACCTGGTTTTGTCTGGACCACCACCTGTCT
Source organism: Seriola dumerili (assembly GCF_002260705.1). Classification (NCBI taxonomy): domain Eukaryota; kingdom Metazoa; phylum Chordata; class Actinopteri; order Carangiformes; family Carangidae; genus Seriola; species Seriola dumerili. Next base: position 286,091 of record NW_019175121.1, read on the forward strand.
GTAGCTCCTGTCCACCTGGACTACTTCCTGTTTAACTGAATGACCACCTGTCTTTCTGGACCCCCCCATCCCCACTCTTGGACTGGACTACAACCTACCTGGATCTGGACTACCTGTGGTCTATTTGTACTTCCTGTTCTGGACTACCTGTTCAGAACCTGGAGCTCATGTGTTCCTGTTGATGTCGTGTACTTTCTGTCCACCTGGGTCACAACCAGTGTGTTGTCTTTGTGTTGTGGACCCCCCCACCGCAGGAGGGCCTCACTTTGTCAGCTCGTTCTAAGTCCAGGAAGGAGGTCAGGTCTGCCCCACCTGCTGGTCTACTGGAGGTGAGCAGGACAGGTGTGGACCTCCTTGATGACCCTGTTGTGGACATCATCAAGTCCCTGAACAGGTACTGAACCCATTGAGGAACAGCTGGAGACTTACCGTTATGATGATGATGATGATGATGATGATGATGATCTTCCTCCCTCAGGTTCTGTGTGATCCAGGAGGGTCCAGCAGAGACATCAAGACCAGCTGCTGGTAAACAACATCTGTCTGACTGATCTGTACCTGGTCCACACCTGGAGGTGATCTGGATCCAGATTGTAAATGATCCCATCTTCTGTGGGGGATCTGAACACAGTGTGAGCCAGACCACCTCCAGAAGTGGTCCAGCAGATCCGACCTTGTTCTGGTCTCATTAACACGTCTCCTCTGGACACAGTTTAGCTTCACTAACAACAGTCAGGACGGCCACAGGTAAAACTCACCTGTACAGGTGAGGGTCAGTCAGAGAAATGAGCTGGAGTTGTTGTCTTCAAGTACAATGGGGGAGGGGTGGAGCTCCACGCAGACTGGTACCTAGAGCTCAATGCATCATGGGAGTCCCCCCAGCAGTCTAGGTCTATAGCAGCAGTCTAGAGTCCAGCAGGGACCTGGTCTCTGTTTGAGTCCAGCAGGGACCTGGTCTCTCCTCTGACTCCTGGTCTCCTCTCTAATAAAAACAGTCTGTGTGTCTGCAGCTCAGAGTCCAGTCCACCGTCCTCAACTGAGATCTGCTGAGTCTGTCAGTGCACTGAGGTACACACACACACACACACTCTGGATAGTGGTCTTCAGAGCCAGGTTCATCACTCACTGTAAGATAAAGCTTCTGTGTCCTGTGTGTGGGTCAGGGGGGGCTGCAGGTCCATCAGGGCCGACAGGAGGTTCCAGGTTTTTGGACCCAAACCAGAAACAGAACAGAACACACAGTAAGTCCACCCTGATGGTCTGATGTGGTCTGATTGTCTGGTGGTCTGATGTGGTCTGATGTGGTCTGATGGAGTCTGGTGGTCTGATGTGGTCTGATGGGGTCTGATGGGGTCTGATATGGTCTGATTGTCTGATGGTCTGATGTGGGCTGATGTGGTCTGATGGGCTGATGTGGTCTGATGTGGTCTGATGGAGTCTGGTGGTCTGATGTGGTCTGATGGGGTCTGATGGGGTCTGATATGGTCTGATTGTCTGATGGTCTGATGTGGGCTGATGTGGTCTGATGGGCTGATGTGGTCTGATGTGGTCTGATGGAGTCTGGTGGTCTGATGTGGTCTGATGGGGTCTGATGGGGTCTGATATGGTCTGATTGTCTGATGGTCTGATGTGGGCTGATGTGGTCTGATGGGCTGATGTGGTCTGATGTGGTCTGATGGAGTCTGGTGGTCTGATGTGGTCTGATGGGGTCTGATGGGGTCTGATATGGTCTGATTGTCTGATGGTCTGATGTGGGCTGATGTGGTCTGATGGGCTGATGTGGTCTGATGTGGTCTGATGGAGTCTGGTGGTCTGATGTGGTCTGATGGGGTCTGATGGGGTCTGATATGGTCTGATTGTCTGATGGTCTGATGTGGGCTGATGTGGTCTGATGGGCTGATGTGGTCTGATGTGGTCTGATGGAGTCTGGTGGTCTGATGTGGTCTGATGGGGTCTGATGGGGTCTGATATGGTCTGATTGTCTGATGGTCTGATGTGGGCTGATGTGGTCTGATGGGCTGATGTGGTCTGATGTGGTCTGATGGAGTCTGGTGGTCTGATGTGGTCTGATGGGGTCTGATGGGGTCTGATATGGTCTGATTGTCTGATGGTCTGATGTGGGCTGATGTGGTCTGATGGGCTGATGTGGTCTGATGTGGTCTGATGGAGTCTGGTGGTCTGATGTGGTCTGATGGGGTCTGATGGGGTCTGATATGGTCTGATTGTCTGATGGTCTGATGTGGGCTGATGTGGTCTGATGGGCTGATGTGGTCTGATGTGGTCTGATGGAGTCTGGTGGTCTGATGTGGTCTGATGGGGTCTGATGGGGTCTGATATGGTCTGATTGTCTGATGGTCTGATGTGGGCTGATGTGGTCTGATGGGCTGATGTGGTCTGATGTGGTCTGATGGAGTCTGGTGGTCTGATGTGGTCTGATGGGGTCTGATGGGGTCTGATATGGTCTGATTGTCTGATGGTCTGATGTGGGCTGATGTGGTCTGATGGGCTGATGTGGTCTGATGTGGTCTGATGGAGTCTGGTGGTCTGATGTGGTCTGATGGGGTCTGATGGGGTCTGATATGGTCTGATTGTCTGATGGTCTGATGTGGGCTGATGTGGTCTGATGGGCTGATGTGGTCTGATGTGGTCTGATGGAGTCTGGTGGTCTGATGTGGTCTGATGAGGTCTGATGTGGTCTGGTGGCCTGATGGTCTGATGTGGTCTGATGTGGTCTGGTGGTCTGATGGAGGACGTCTGTGTGTGTTTCAGCTCCTTCAGCTCCACAGTGAACTCAGTGCTGTGGAAGACCAATGACGTCCTGCTGTTGGCTGCAGAGGTAAGGGGCGGGACACTTAAAACACCTGCTAGCCTAGCATCAATAAGCTACAAGCGACCCACAATGCACCTGACCTGTGCGTGTGTGTGGGGGGGGGGGGCTTCGCAGTGAATCAGGTTAGATTCTCTCAGGTGTGAAGGACTCTAACAAGGCGTCTCCCCCCTCAGGACTTTTACCGCCGCGAGTGTCTTGGCAGGTTCCAGCTGCTTCCTGATTCTCTGGACCAATGGGCTGACAGCATGCAGCGAAGGCTGCTGGGATACCAGGAGCAGGCCAGGAGGCTTCTGAGCACCAGCAGAGAGGGTACGTCTGTGAGGACCTCCACTGGTCTCGACCTGTCTTACTCTCTACCTGTCTCTCTCTCTGTCTGTCTTTCTACCTGTCTGTCTCTCTACCTGCCTGCCTGTCTCTCTCTCTCTCTACCTGTCTTACTCTCTACCTGTCTCTTTCTCTACCTGCCTGTCTCTCTCTCTCTGTCTGTCTCTCTACCTGTCTTACTGTCTACCTGTCTCTCTCTCTACCTGCCTGTCTCTCTACCTGCCTGCCTGTCTCTCTCTTCTACCTGTCTGTCTCTCAGACCTGGTGGACCAGCTGTCTGTGTTGGACGGCCTGCTTCATTCGTTCCCTGCAGTGTTGATCAGTAACTATGAGCAACAGCAGGAGGCGGAGCTCAGAGAGGAGGTGGGCGGAGTGAGAAGGAAGCTGGAGGAGATTCTGACAGCCAGCGAGCAGGAGAAGGTGAGTACCTGAGGACATGAGGACTGAGGTGTGTCCAGGTGAGTCTCCTGACTCTGTCTCTGTCCTCAGACTGTCAACTTGCATCAGCTGCGAGTGTCAGTGGGGGGGGGCAAGCTGCAAACAGTGATCAGCAGAGAGGAGGGGAGACAGGAGAGGCTGCACAGCGCCGTCTGCTGCTCACACCTGGAACTACAGGTACAGGAGGAGGAGTCACACCTGTAACATCTGTTCCTGTCAGAGTCACACCTGTAACATCTGTGTGTGTGTATGTGTGTGTGTGTGTTTGTGTGTGCAGGAGTGTGTGCGAGTCCGGGGGGAGGAGTTTGTGACATTACTGGCGTCTTTGACGGAGAAGCTGCTCTGTCAGCTGGACGACCTGCTCACACCTGCAGGTAACCGCTCACCTTTGACCTTTGACTGTGATCTGGATCCTGCAGTCGGGTTTCTATCTGTGACTTCGACACCTTTGGCCTCATGTCATTCAGTTTTCATTTTTTCTGTTTCCATAGAAACCAAGGCAGCGTCCCACCAGCACTCTGAAGACAGCACTCTTACCATGGAGACAGGAACAGACCCAGGACAGAGATCCTGCACAGGAAACAGGTAACCAGACCTGCTGACCCACCTGTGACATCAGAGGAGACAGCCGATATTCAGCCAAATATTTATCAAATAATTCCGTGTGTGTGTGTGTGTGTGTGTGTGTGTGTGTCAGGACCTGGTCTGGGATTTCGTACCTGACCCCACCCACCAACATCACTGATGACCTGTCATCCTCTGTTACCACAGCAACAACAGCTTCCATCACCGCAACCAGTTGCACCCTGGGACATCTGACTGTTATAGAACAGAGAGACAAAGCTGTGAAGGTACACACACACACACACACACACACACACAGACACAGACACACACACACACACACACAGACACACACACACACACACACACAAAAGATAAAATTATGTATCTGATTCACATTGTGTGTGTGTGTGTGTGTGTGTGTCTGTGTGTGTGTGTGTGTGTGTGTGTGTGTGTGTGTGTGTGTGTGTGTGTGTGTCTGTGTGTGTGTGTGTCAGCGATTTGAACAGCTGTTCAGGTCGGAGTTGCTACGTTCAGATGATGACAAACGAAACCAACTGAGGAAAATACAGAACTGGAACACACACTGGAGACAAGAGATACACTCTCTGAAACACACACACTGACACATAACGGCTGCAGCTGATTGGCTGTTTGCTGTGTAACCTGTGATGTCACCAACTGTTCTGATGTTTGATAATAAACGACAAGAAAAAGAGTGTCCTGTAGGTGGTGTTTATTTGTCGTTCCACTCGTCATCAGCGAGGAGAGCAGGAGGAGGAGAACAGAAGTGTGTACACGGAGCAGCATGCTCATTTGTGCGGTATCATGCAGTAAGGTCGTCCTCTGATCAAAATCATCTTCATTCTCCCGGGTCGCTCCATATCCACTCTGCTCAGCTGTTTATGGAAGCCGGTCATTCACCCACAACCCAGCAGGAAAAACCAGGACTGGCATATGAGACTGACTGGACTGGACGCCCTGACTGACTGACTGTAAGTCTAACCTCGTTGGTTACTATTTTTGAACTGAACTTTGCTTACATTTATGAACTGAACTGAACTTAATTTTCCTTTTTCTTTCCTTTGAGAAGATTTATCTGAACTAAAAAACTGTGGAGGAAAACCCATAGCGGAATTTTGAGTTGGATTTTTTTTTGTTCTATGGACTTTGGGACTGGGAGGTCTTGGGTATTTCTGTGAAAGTCTTTAAATATATGAATATATTGGTTTTACACTAAGATTTTGTGTTTGTGTTGTTCTTGATGGGTTGAGTATGGTCATTCAGTGTGTCAGGTGTACATTTTGATTGGTGTGCATCCTTGTGAGGTTTGATTTAAATATTTTTTTTAAACTGCAAACGAAACCAAACTTGACTGACTGATCTTAAATACCAAGAGAGAGACCTGGCTGGCACCCCTAAAAAAAAATTTAAAAAAATTTAACTTCAAGTCAAGCTGTCACAATCTGATGGTCTTTTACCGTGACTCTATGTCCAACTGTTGGTTGGTTTCCTGTTTTATTTTGAAATCACTGGCATTGTGTGTCTCATGGTAGTTTTACTTCCTGTCTTTGTCCTGTTTCCCTCCTTTGTGATTGTCTGCCCTGCCCTCATGTGTTTCACCTGTGTTCAGTCACCTGTGTGTATTTAGTCTCTGTGTCTCATGGTCAGTGTCTCTCAGTGGGACAGAGACAACATGAGTAAACATGTATGGATGTGAAGTAAACAATTACCCTATTAGGAAAAGTATGAAACAGTTAAAGGTTAAAAGAAAGAATTCCTTAAGAATTATCTGTTTTGATCATCTCTCTTTTCATCAATAAGTAATACTGTTTGAACCACCTGACTCCAGAACCTTCTTCACATATGATGAAATACTGTGACACGTAAAGAAGTCTTAATATGGGAGGTAGATATACAACCTTTATGTTTTACTATACTAAACTAACTTTTTATGACGCTTTTGTAATGTTTTTGATGCTTTAAATAAATTAAACATTTTATGCCTGACTTTTTTTTTTTTGTTTTTATAAAATTTTTGATGCCTTACTGTCCCCTGACATTTTCATGACTTTTTTGAAGCCTTACTATATTATGACATTTTCATGGCGTTTTTGTATCTTTAATCTCTTTCTATACTATAACATTTTTTCTACCTTACTATACTATTACTTTTTTATGACATTTTTATGATGATTTTATGAAATCTTTGATCCCGTACTATTTTATGACTTTTTATGCCTCATTATACTATAACTTCATATGGCTTACTATGCTTTGACTTTTTATGGCTTTTTATGCCTTACTATACTATGTCGTTTTTATTACTTTTTATTCCCGTGCTGCCTTTAAGTTAAGTTAATAAATAATTTCAATAAGTTAAAGATTATAAGAGTTTAAAAAAAGTGGGTTTCATAAGTTAAAAGGTTAAAAACAATTGATTCATCTGTATTAGTTCATGTTCTGTGCTGCCACCTGCTGGTCACAGATTAGTCTGTAGTCAAGCACATGCTTGCTCGATGCATGTATCTGTTGGAGGCTTCTCTGTCACGCTTCTGCCTTGGAAATCATGTGTCTGTGAGTAGTATATGTAGATTACTGCTACATTCTTGTATTCTTAAAGTATTTACATATTGTAGAGTTTTATCGGGTTAGTTAAACATGTGCTCTGCTAATTTGCAGCAGCTAGCTCTGTTGACAATTGGCTTGTGGGTTGTAGCTATTGTGGTAGTTAAGCTATTTTCCACACAGTACAGTGCCTGTTTTGACATTGTTAAAGCGTGTGTTTATAATATGTCAATTCTACATGTGCATGGAACATTTTGTGTACTGATTTATGTTTTATCTCTGTAATGTTTCAGTTTTACAAACAAAGCAAATGTGGAAATGAGTTTTCAGTAAAAAAAACAAGAAAAGTCAAGCCTTGTGTGTTATTGGAGGACTTCTAAATGTTAACTGGCTGTCTAGCTTTGCATAAGTGAACGCACTGCAAGGTCAGTACAATTCCCTACTAGTACGTTTTTTTGACTGTTTATGCCTTACTATACTAATGAACACTGTTCATTACAAAGAGAAATGTATGAAATCATAACCATTTATTTATGTTTTCTGAATTCATTTCAGAATGTCTGTGTTCAGGTTGTCCATTCAGAGAGCAGATTTTGTACATGAAAATGCTGTTTTAAATAAAAAACAGTAAACTGTGATTAAACAAAGTAATTTATTATAAAACAGGGTGAACACATGAACAACAATCCCTCCTTGTCTGAGGGTCCAGAACAGAAACAGTCCAGAAGATTTCAGGTCTGTGAGTCCACGTTGGAGATCTTATCAATGGACTGAAGCAGATGAGAAACCAAACTTAGAGTCTCTGCTTCCCCCAACAGCTGACTGCAGACAGGTAAGAGACAGACAGGTCAGAGAGAGATAGACACATCTGTAGTCTACCTGTCTGAAAGCACGTACTAACCGGATGGAGGAGTGGGCGTGGCTTGCTGTCTTCTTCAGGTACTCAGACGCCACATGTGCGTTTTGTCTCATCGTCATGATGACCTGAGACTCTGCCGCCTTCAGACTGTCGTTCTCTGACCGCAGAGAGTCCACCTCCACCTGAGACACAGTACACACAGGTCTGTACACACGTTATTTTTCAATCAGCTGTGACTCACCTGATTGAGTGAGTGATGATCAGCTGATCGATCATCACATAAACTCTCTGACTCACCTGCAGCTGCTGCAGCTCCACCTTCAGTTTGGAAACACTGTTCTCTGCTTTCACCGCTCGCTTCTGTCAGACAGACAGGTGAGAGACAGACAGGTCAGAGAAAGAGAGGTCACAGAGACAGACAGGTCAGAGAGAGAGACAGGTCAGAGAGACAGACATGTTTCTTTAGCCAGACAAGCTGAAAGCGGAAACAGGTGTGTCCTGCCTAGAGGGCTAACTTTTTCACTGTTGCTTGGCAACACTGTCAGCTGTTCTGGGACTGAGGTCATCATTCTCAATTTAAATCTTAAATATCAAACATGTTGATGTCATCAGGACGAGTCTGTGACCCCTCTCATTACAGATGATCTGAACTAAACATCCGGATCAGACATCTGGATCAAGCATCTGGACCACCAGGCAACATGGTACCGTCATCAGGTGGAGGTTCTGCTCCACAGAGTGAACCATGCTCTCCAGGTCCTGAGCCTCCTTCTCCTCCTGATGCCTCCTGTGGAGCAGCTCCTCAGAGAGTTCCACAACCCTGACGGGGGGGGGGGGCAGCACAGACACAGAGGCATGATGGGTAAATACTCTGTCTCCTACTGGTCAGGTGGTGCTGTTTTGTGATTGGTCGGTGCTCACCTGCGTTCTTTAGCGTCTGATCTCCTTTGCAGCTCCCTGATGGTTCTCCTCAACAACATGTTCTCCTCCTTCAGCTGAGACACAGTCAGAATCAGCTGTTCACATCATCATCATCACTATCATCACCATCATCATCACTATCATGATGATCATCATCACCATCATGATCATCATCATCATCACCATCATCACCATCATCACTATCATCACCATCATCATCACTATCATGATCATCATAACCATCATCACTATCATCATCACCATCATCACTATCATCATCATCACCATCATCACTATCATCATCAGCATCACTATCATCATCAGCATCACTATCATCATCAGCATCACTATCATCATCAGCATCACTATCATCATCAGCATCACTATCATCATCAGCATCACTATCATCATCAGCATCACTATCATCATCAGCATCACTATCATCATCAGCATCACTATCATCATCAGCATCACTATCATCATCAGCATCACTATCATCATCAGCATCACTATCATCATCAGCATCACTATCATCATCAGCATCACTATCATCATCAGCATCACTATCATCATCAGCATCACTATCATCATCAGCATCACTATCATCATCAGCATCACTATCATCATCAGCATCACTATCATCATCAGCATCACTATCATCATCAGCATCACTATCATCATCAGCATCACTATCATCATCAGCATCACTATCATCATCAGCATCACTATCATCATCAGCATCACTATCATCATCAGCATCACTATCATCATCAGCATCACTATCATCATCAGCATCACTATCATCATCAGCATCACTATCATCATCAGCATCACTATCATCATCAGCATCACTATCATCATCAGCATCACTATCATCATCAGCATCACTATCATCATCAGCATCACTATCATCATCAGCATCACTATCATCATCAGCATCACTATCATCATCAGCATCACTATCATCATCAGCATCACTATCATCATCAGCATCACTATCATCATCAGCATCACTATCATCATCAGCATCACTATCATCATCAGCATCACTATCATCATCAGCATCACTATCATCATCAGCATCACTATCATCATCAGCATCACTATCATCATCAGCATCACTATCATCATCAGCATCACTATCATCATCAGCATCACTATCATCATCAGCATCACTATCATCATCAGCATCACTATCATCATCAGCATCACTATCATCATCAGCATCACTATCATCATCAGCATCACTATCATCATCAGCATCACTATCATCATCAGCATCACTATCATCATCAGCATCACTATCATCATCAGCATCACTATCATCATCAGCATCACTATCATCATCAGCATCACTATCATCATCAGCATCACTATCATCATCAGCATCACTATCATCATCAGCATCACTATCATCATCAGCATCACTATCATCATCAGCATCACTATCATCATCAGCATCACTATCATCATCAGCATCACTATCATCATCAGCATCACTATCATCATCAGCATCACTATCATCATCAGCATCACTATCATCATCAGCATCACTATCATCATCAGCATCACTATCATCATCAGCATCACTATCATCATCAGCATCACTATCATCATCAGCATCACTATCATCATCAGCATCACTATCATCATCAGCATCACTATCATCATCAGCATCACTATCATCATCAGCATCACTATCATCATCAGCATCACTATCATCATCAGCATCACTATCATCATCAGCATCACTATCATCATCAGCATCACTATCATCATCAGCATCACTATCATCATCAGCATCACTATCATCATCAGCATCACTATCATCATCAGCATCACTATCATCATCAGCATCACTATCATCATCAGCATCACTATCATCATCAGCATCACTATCATCATCAGCATCACTATCATCATCAGCATCACTATCATCATCAGCATCACTATCATCATCAGCATCACTATCATCATCAGCATCACTATCATCATCAGCATCACTATCATCATCAGCATCACTATCATCATCAGCATCACTATCATCATCAGCATCACTATCATCATCAGCATCACTATCATCATCAGCATCACTATCATCATCAGCATCACTATCATCATCAGCATCACTATCATCATCAGCATCACTATCATCATCAGCATCACTATCATCATCAGCATCACTATCATCATCAGCATCACTATCATCATCAGCATCACTATCATCATCAGCATCACTATCATCATCAGCATCACTATCATCATCAGCATCACTATCATCATCAGCATCACTATCATCATCAGCATCACTATCATCATCAGCATCACTATCATCATCAGCATCACTATCATCATCAGCATCACTATCATCATCAGCATCACTATCATCATCAGCATCACTATCATCATCAGCATCACTATCATCATCAGCATCACTATCATCATCAGCATCACTATCATCATCAGCATCACTATCATCATCAGCATCACTATCATCATCAGCATCACTATCATCATCAGCATCACTATCATCATCAGCATCACTATCATCATCAGCATCACTATCATCATCAGCATCACTATCATCATCAGCATCACTATCATCATCAGCATCACTATCATCATCAGCATCACTATCATCATCAGCATCACTATCATCATCAGCATCACTATCATCATCAGCATCACTATCATCATCAGCATCACTATCATCATCAGCATCACTATCATCATCAGCATCACTATCATCATCAGCATCACTATCATCATCAGCATCACTATCATCATCAGCATCACTATCATCATCAGCATCACTATCATCATCAGCATCACTATCATCATCAGCATCACTATCATCATCAGCATCACTATCATCATCAGCATCACTATCATCATCAGCATCACTATCATCATCAGCATCACTATCATCATCAGCATCACTATCATCATCAGCATCACTATCATCATCAGCATCACTATCATCATCAGCATCACTATCATCATCAGCATCACTATCATCATCAGCATCACTATCATCATCAGCATCACTATCATCATCAGCATCACTATCATCATCAGCATCACTATCATCATCAGCATCACTATCATCATCAGCATCACTATCATCATCAGCATCACTATCATCATCAGCATCACTATCATCATCAGCATCACTATCATCATCAGCATCACTATCATCATCAGCATCACTATCATCATCAGCATCACTATCATCATCAGCATCACTATCATCATCAGCATCACTATCATCATCAGCATCACTATCATCATCAGCATCACTATCATCATCAGCATCACTATCATCATCAGCATCACTATCATCATCAGCATCACTATCATCATCAGCATCACTATCATCATCAGCATCACTATCATCATCAGCATCACTATCATCATCAGCATCACTATCATCATCAGCATCACTATCATCATCAGCATCACTATCATCATCAGCATCACTATCATCATCAGCATCACTATCATCATCAGCATCACTATCATCATCAGCATCACTATCATCATCAGCATCACTATCATCATCAGCATCACTATCATCATCAGCATCACTATCATCATCAGCATCACTATCATCATCAGCATCACTATCATCATCAGCATCACTATCATCATCAGCATCACTATCATCATCAGCATCACTATCATCATCAGCATCACTATCATCATCAGCATCACTATCATCATCAGCATCACTATCATCATCAGCATCACTATCATCATCAGCATCACTATCATCATCAGCATCACTATCATCATCAGCATCACTATCATCATCAGCATCACTATCATCATCAGCATCACTATCATCATCAGCATCACTATCATCATCAGCATCACTATCATCATCAGCATCACTATCATCATCAGCATCACTATCATCATCAGCATCACTATCATCATCAGCATCACTATCATCATCAGCATCACTATCATCATCAGCATCACTATCATCATCAGCATCACTATCATCATCAGCATCACTATCATCATCAGCATCACTATCATCATCAGCATCACTATCATCATCAGCATCACTATCATCATCAGCATCACTATCATCATCACTATCATGATCATCATAACCATCATCATCACTATCATCATCATAAGATTTAAAAAAGGATTTAAAGTCTGCTCTCCCAGGTTCCCTGAACTACACTCTGATTAATGTTTTGTTTCTAAACATTCTTTCATAGTTTTCTCTGTTCCTCCATAAACACAAGAAGAACAAACAGAGAAGCTGGTGTGTGTGTGTGTGTGTGTGTGTGTGTGTGTGTGTGTGTGTGTTACCTGTTGTACCTGGCTGCTCCTCCCACTCTTCCTCCTGCAGGAGGTGGCAGGTTCTGCCATAGAGGTCTCATCGTCTCCTTCATAGTTCTCTCCTCCTCCTCCTCCTCCTCTCTGCTGGACTTCAGGTTTTGAGGAGAATCTGTTTTGATGAAAACGTTAAAACATTTTTTATTATCATTTTTATTATTATTATTTTCATATCTGGTTTGACATTTTAATTCATTCAGATGATTTAAACTCAGTGTTCAGTTTATTAGGAACAGCCACATCAACCTGAGTGACAATGTTCAGACTGTGTGTTATACTGGACACGCTGAGGTGAAGACCAGTCTGCAGACCTGGTCTGGATTTACCTGTCCCCTTTGTTTCAGGTCTAATAAATAAAACACTAAATCCATGAAGCTGAAGCCACTGTGAGGCATTCAATTTTGTTTGGTTTTCACACACTTGAGTATTTGGTAATTACAATAAAGACATGAACACAGCACGAGGAGACAGTGTGTCAGTGTAACATCCTGTCAGCGCCTCCTGCAGGCAGCACAGTCCACTACAGTCTCCCAGAGCAGGAACGTCACTGAGTCTCCTCCTCTCCTGGGACAAACCATCCAATCAGTGATGAGCAGACAGAACTCACCTGGTCTCCTCCTCTTCATCTTCATCCTCCTCCTCCTCCTCCTCCTCTGTACAGAGGGAGGAGGTGCTGTCCACACCTGACTGGAAGCCCCGCCCCCACCCCTCCTCCTCCTCATCCTGATTGGACAGACAGCGTCAGTAATGATTCACAGAGTTCACATGTCATTACTTCCTGTTCTCATAACGTCAATGATGATGTCACTCTACCTGTGGTGCCAGGGAGGGCTCAGAGAAGAAACAGGTCTGGACGTCAGGGTCCAAGGTCAAGTTCCTGACATCAAACACCCTCTGAGAGCTGCTGGACTACAGACACAGTCAGTCAGTCAGTCACACTGATGTCATGTTCTTCTTCTGCTGCAGACTCTGGTCTTCATACCTGGCCCTGTGTCTGCTCCTCCTGGTGCTCCGGCTCCGGCTCCTGATGTGGATCCTGGTTCTTCCAGCGAAGAAACTCTCTGAAGGAGAACGGGTTCAGCTCCTGATCCTCCACCTCCTCATCTGAAGAATAAGAACAGAGAGGAGTCAGTGCAGACTGTTCTGCTTCACCTGGATGCTTCTCTGCAGGTCTTCAGGTTCTCCCAGTAGACCAGCACTGGACTGGTCTGTTAGCTGCAGGTCTGTTAGCTGCAGGTCTGTTAGCTGTAGGTCTGTTAGCTGCAGGTCTGTTAGCTGCAAGTCATCCTCTTACTATAAACTAGTAACTAAAACTCAGTAACTAGTAACTTTAATAGCAGGAGCTGAGCGCGGAGCAGACAACCGTATAAAGACACCTGTGACCAGGTGAAGTCAGCTCATCATAGGAAGTAAAACAAACATCTGAGTTTCTGTCCCATGTTCTCTTCATCACATCTAACATCAACACTGAGACATGTAACAGACAGATGACCTTTGACCTCTGTGAGCCATCAGCTGGACTCTGATGACGCCGTACAGATGTTGTGTTGTTGACCTGTCCTCGTGTTGTCCAGGTGTCTGACTGTGGACAAATCTCTGTCAGTCTGGACTCACACCAGTGTCATGCCTGATCAGAAAACTTTTCCACTAACAGCAAACTGTGACGTCACCTCAGGATCAGGAAGTGGTTCCAGCTCGATTGTGATGTTTTATATCCAGATACAGAATCTGGATCTGATCTGAACCTGGACCAGCTGCTGACTGGACTCACCGTCTGCGATGATCAGGGTCTTTGAACTCCTCTGTCTGGACATGATGACCCGCAGGTGGACAGTCACGTCCTCGTCACATCATCGATCCTCTCGTCCTCTCGATCCCGCCGTGTCTCTCCTGCTGGAGAAAACCAGACCCGGAAACAAAGCAGATCGCTCCACACTCATGTGATCCGTCTTATAACTTCTCACTGGCTGGGGCCGTCACGTGACATAAAAGTAAAATCCGGTAGACGGAAAAACGTTTCCTTCACGATCCCGGTGAAAGTGTTCCACACGTGTACCGTCTGCGGTGTCCGGTCCGGATCGTTTAGCTGCACAGACCCGGAGGACAGTGCGGCTGCAGCGGACAGCCTGACCCGGTGAGTGCCTGACTGATGTTAGAGCCCCAGTAAGCTCGGCACGGCTCGGCACGGCTCGGCACGAGTCGTCCAGGCGGAAATGTGAAGTAGTTCGGCACGTATGTGGATCCGGATGTTAAACCTGGTCGTTCTGTTCTGGTTTATATTTACCTCTGATGGGGTTGTACATCCGGCTGTGATTGACAGGTGGTGGGCGGGGTTAGCGAACCAGTACGGTGTTGGACTGGTTCTGGTACCGGATTAGTTCCTGCAGCTCCGACACGGTCAGTTCGGAGTGAAAGACTCTCAAACCACAACGAACTCCGATTGAAATCCTCTATTTTAACGAAGCCTCGTTCGCCTGCAGTGACTGACTTGTCGGACGCGGGAAAAGTGAAGTTTTGATTGATGACATCCCTCTGAAAAAGTTATTTCATTAGGAGTCTGTGCCGACTTGAAGAGCCGTGTGTGTGACCTCTGATCAAAGATCCACTGTGGGTTTCTCTGTTGGTGTAATGAGTAGATAGAGGAAAGTATTTTAAACGGTACAGTTGTTAAAGGAAGTTCGGAGTGGAGCAGTGAGACTTCAAGTCTTCACTCGTTTTCATTGTTGCTATTTTTTAGAAATATATGTTTATTCTTCAATTATAGATTTTTTAAATGCGGTTCAGCACTGAGCTCTTTACTGAGGAGGGTGTGTAGAGGGGGAGGGGTCACAGATGACCAGTGTGACCAGTATGATCTAACGGGTTCTAATGTTTCTAATCTGCAGAACTAGAGAATGTCTGAAGAAGTTCCACTTGAGGGGGACCAGTCGCTGTCCACCCAGTCCCCATCCCAGGCCCAGTCCACCCAGTCGCCATCCCAGGCCCAGTCCACCCAGTCGCCATCCCAGTCTAAGTGCCAGTCCCAGCCTGGTTCCAGTTCTTCCAGCGGGCCGACCTCTGGCAGCCAGTCGTCCAGCGGCTCTGGGACTCTGAGCAGCATGGACACCATCCCCGTCACCCTGCCGTCCGTCCCTGAGGAGCCTGAACCACAACCCTGGGGCCGCCTGCTGCCCATGGCCCGAGGCTTTAGGAGCCATGGTGAGCTCATAACATGCTAGCATGGAGGCTAGTGCTAATACTAGTACTAGTTAATACTAATACTAGTCCTCAAGTTAAAATTAATACTAACACTAGTCCTAACATTGGTGTTAATACTAGTTTCTTTGTTTACAGACAGGTACTGGTCCTCTAAACAGTCTGTAAAGTACCTGTTTGTTTACGGTTTGTTGTTTACTTAAAGTTTGTTTGTTTGTTTACAGACTGTATAGAGGACCAGTACCTGTTTGGACGGGACTCTAAATGTCAGTACGTCCTGGACGATCCTGATGATCGAGGATCCAAAAAGTTCAGAATCTACAGCAAGAAACACTTTAGGATCTACAGAGTGAGATTACTCCTGCTACATGCTACATGCTACTGCTACATGCTACATGCTACTGCTACATGCTACATGCTACTGCTACATGTTACTGCTATATGCTGCATGCTACTGCTACCTGCTACTTATACATGCTACTGTTTCTGTTTTCTGACTGATTATATGTGACATTAGAGCCAGTACAATCTGACAGTAACCTGTCTCTCTGCCTGTCTGTCTCTCTGCCTGTCTGTCAGGAGGACAGTGAGGTCTTTGTGGAGGACTACAGTAATAACGGGACGTTTGTTGACGGGATACTGATCGGTAAAGACAGGAAGCTTCCTCTGGTCAACAACGCCGTCCTCTCTCTGGCTGAGCAGCGTAACAAAGGTCAGAAACTGAGCTCAGTGTCAGGGCGGGGTCAATGTCCAGAGGGGCGGAGTCAAATACCAGAGGAGCACAGGTTGTTCTGATTCCAGCTT
The DNA here is from genome assembly GCF_002260705.1 of Seriola dumerili. Lineage (NCBI taxonomy): Eukaryota > Metazoa > Chordata > Actinopteri > Carangiformes > Carangidae > Seriola > Seriola dumerili. Next base: position 302,950 of record NW_019175121.1, read on the forward strand.
CTCACATTAGAATATTTGTTTCACCTCATCCTGTCTCTCTCTCTCTCTCTCTCCACCTGTCTGTCTCTAGTCTTTGTCTTCATTGACCTGATGTCTGATGATCAGTCCAGTCTACCTAAAGAGCTTCAGGAGAAATATCTGCTGACTCGACGCATCGGCACGTGAGTCTGACTCGCTTCACACCGCTGTGATGTCACTTCCTGTGCCCTGCATATCAGCTTATGGTGTGTGTGTGTGTGTGTGTGTGTGCGTGCGTGCGTGCGTGCGTGCGTGCGTGCGTGCGTGCGTGCGTGCGTGCGTGCGTGCGTGCGTGTGTGTGTGTTCGTGCGTTCATTCGTGTGTGTTTCAGAGGAGTCTGTGGTGAAGTCAAACTTGCCTTTGAGAGATCGACCTGTAAGAAATTTGCAGTGAAAATAATAAACAAGAACAACTTCAAGTCTGAAGGGGTGAGTCATCTGCTTTCTGATTGGCTGATCCATCCTCCCTTCTTCCTTCCCTTGTTTCCTTGTTTCCTTCCTCTGACTGAACTACAAACATGGTGTGTGAACATGCAGTTTCTCAGACAGACAGGCTAATGTTTCTCTGGACCAATGACAGACAGGCAGTGATCTGCGTGTTTTTGTCCAATCACAGACGGCGACACGAAACGCAAAGACAGAGGTCGAGATTCTCCAGAGGATTGACCACGTGAGTCTGACACCAACGAAGAAGAGACAGGAATGTCATATGGACTGTTCCTTTATGATCTAATACCTGCTGTATCAACCTCTCCTCTCCTTGTCTCCTATCTGTGTCCTCTCTCCTTGTCTCCTCTCCTTGTCACCTGTGTCCTCTCTCCTTGTCTCCTCTCCCTGTCACCTCTCTGTGTCCTCTCTCCTTGTCTCCTCTCCTTGTCACCTCTCTGTGTCCTCTCTCCTTGTCTCCTCTCCTTGTCACCTCTCTACTTGTCCCTTCTCCTTGTCTCCTCTCCTTGTCACCTATCTGTGTCCTCTCTCCTTGTCTCCTCTCCTTGCCTCCTATCTGTGTCCTCTCTCCTTGTCACCTCTCTGTGTCCTCTCTCCTTGTCCCCTCTCCTTGTCTCCTCTCTGTGTCCTCTCTCCTTGTCCCCTCTCCTTGTCTCCTCTCTGTGTCCTCTCTCCTTGTCCCCTCTCCTTGTCTCCTCTCTGTGTCCTCTCTCCTTGTCTCCTCTCCTTGCCTCCTATCTGTGTCCTCTCTCCTTGTCACCTCTCTGTGTCCTCTCTCCTTGTCTCCTCTCCTTGTGTCCTGCAGCCTTGTCTCATAAAGACAGAGGACTTCTATCACACTGAGGACAGTTACTACATCGTGTTGGAGCTGTGAGTCGATGTTTGTCTCCATATTTTCAACCTGTCAGAACTTGATTTAAAGGGCCAGTGTGGTGATTTTCTGTCCTTCCTCTCAGGATGGAGGGAGGTGAACTGTTCCACAAAGTCAAGTCTCAGCAGCAGCTCCGCGAGTCTGTTGCCAAACTTTACTTCTACCAGATGCTCAGAGCGGTCCAGGTGAGCTGCTGTTGCTATGGTAACAGGTAAATATCCGTTTTGCAGCAGCAGAAACATCAGAGAAGCTGGCAGAGGTCAACAGGGTGGGGGCTCACCATCGGCGCCCTGTAGGCAGATCGCTGTGTCTTTATTAGCCCCCGGTCAGCAGAATGTAAAGATCAGGATTTAATGCAGATGTCTGATGCAGCAGAGGATTGTGGGTCAGTTTGTTGTTGGATAAACTGAAAACAGAAAACAAATGTTCCACAGGATGTGTTTCATTCGTGTGTTTCATTCATGCGTGTGTGTGTGTGTTTGTTTTCAGTACCTCCACAGTAACGGGATCATCCACAGGGACCTGAAACCAGAGAATGTCCTGCTGTCCTCACAGGACGACGTCTGTCTCATCAAGGTACACACAACTGGAAATTCAGCAGGATCCAAGCTGCTGAGTTAATGTTTTTACAGTTATTGATGTGTGTGTGTGTGTGTGTGTGTGTGTGTGTGTGTGTGTGTGTCAGGTGACAGACTTTAACCAGTCCAGGATCCTGGAGGAGGCCGTGTTGATGAGGACTCTCTGTGGGACCCCGTCCTACCTGGCTCCTGAGGTCTTCACCCACGCCTCCACCACAGGGTATGGCCTCGCTGTGGACGCCTGGAGCCTCGGAGTCCTGCTCTTCGTCTGGTAGGCTCACTCTCACACCTGTCTTACCCTCATCTTTTTCATCAAGTGTTAACCCGTTTCTCTCTCTACCTGTCTCTCTCTGTCTCTCTCTCTCTACCTGTCTCTCTCTCAGTCTGGGTGGTTATCCTCCGTTTCATGAGAGTTTTGGTCGTCAGTCCATCACAGATCAGATCATAAGAGGGGAATTTACTATGGTTCAGTCCAAATGGAAACACGTCTCTGATCAAGGTACTGTAACAGGTATTCTACAGGTATTTATTTTGTCATCAGCCTGTTTACTGTGTGTGTGTGTGTGTGTGTGTGTGTGTGTGTGTGTGTGTGTGTGTGTGTGTGTGTGTGTGTGTGTGTGTGTGTGTGTTACAGCGAAGGATGTGGTGAGGAAGCTGTTGGTGGTTGATCCCAGTAAGAGGATGACTATAGAAGAAGCTCTGCGGCACCCCTGGTTACAGGTAACTAACTCCACCTGCGGTAACTTTCACAGTAAAAGTACTTTAATAAAGGACATTATCAAGGTGCATTATTGGAAATGTAAGATCCGGTGTTTTTGGATTACGTGTCAGGACATTTCTATTTCTGATTGTTTGTAGGATCGAATGATGATGGAGACAGCTCACAAGCTGATGTACCCCCCTGGACACCCCAGTGCCGCTATGGTAACCACACACACACACACACACACACACACACACTGTTAGTAAAACTGATCCTGTCCCTAACCCCTCCCCCTGCAGGAGGCGGAGTCAGCCTCAGGTTCCTCCAGCAGGAAACGAGGACGAGATGGAGAAGAGGAGGAGGAGGAGGAACATCCAGCCAAACGGAGCCAAGCCCCACCCCCTGTTCCACTGTAGTTGACCAATCAGATTGAGCTGTTCCTCAGGTCATGTGATTCAGCCTGTTCACTACTGAAACACTCCACTGTAAATAATTTGTAATGTTTTCTAATAAAGTCTTTTATATTTTTCAGTCTGTCTGTTTTCATGTTTAAAGCAAAGTCAGTTTCAGTGTGAGCATCAGTCTGACAGGTACAACTGATGAAAGCCACAAGACACTGCTGAAAACAGTAAGTGGACCTTGAGTGAAGGATCTCCTGCCTCTGTTCCAGGATGAAGACTCAATGACAAAAACATTGAGTCTGAGTTTTATATTTTCTCGTTACAGATCATGTCATTAAAACTAACTTTGATGCCTCAGTATGTTGTTGCGTTCTATTTACATATATATTTACAGTGTAGTGTATAAAGTCAGTTTTAGTGTCGTCATGACGACAGTGATGAACAGCTGTCAGGAGTAATACAAAGGATTGCAATGTCAAAATAAACTTTATTTCTCTTCTTCATTTTTCCTGTTACAGTGATTTAATCTGATTATTATTGAATTCATTTGATCTGATTATTAAACTGATCTGATCTTAAACTGCAGCTGTGAAATCTTTAGTTTCACTGGATTTTCCTGCAACATCAAAATATTGTTACAACAGCAGAAACTAACCTAACCCACTGACCTGTGTTGTGTTCAAGTGCCGTAGGAAAGTTGGGATATCTAGCTTTTGAACCTTTTCATGTGGAAATTCAGACTCATTCATCACTTATCAGATTATTGATCATCAGACATTAAAGTTAAAGAGCTTCAGCTCCTTGCACCTTCTCTTCTTGCTTATTGGTTTTCAGGTGTTAAACAGTCGGTCGGTCAGCTGGAGGGTAACTGGTTATTGAGATAAAAGATCAGCCTCAGACCAAATATCATCCTACATGTGATGTTCCTCCTGAGCTCAGCTCTGATCAGAAAAACAACCAATCAGATCAATTAAAGTAAAACAACCAATCAATCAGATCAATAGAGGTAAGGCTCAAGGCTCCTCTTTCAGTCTCCAGGCCATGCCCTCTGTGTGACATCACTCCTTCGGGCCGTTGCTGTGATGACGTCAGAGCTTGGCTAGGCGGCGGTCTCTGATGGCATACAGGATGGCGTGAGCTTGGTCGAAGGCGTCGCCAACGGCCGACTGGACTCTGCTCCTCCAGCTCTGCAGCTGAGGACGACCCAGCAGGATGTCCCTGCCACTGCCCACCGGCTACAGACACACCCACAGGTTAGCAAGAGTAAGTCATGGAGCAGGGCTTAGTCTACAGTCAGCTGATCATTATCTAAACCAATCATAACCTCTGACCTGCATGAGCTCGCACACAGCGAGCAGGTCGGCCACAGTGATGTCATCGCCGCAGAGGAAAGGCTGTCTGCGCAGGAACATGGACTCCAGTTTCCCCAGAGTGTCGTCGAGCTGAGAGAGCGCACGAACCAAACGCACCTCCTCCACCGGAGAGCCAGACTGAGCCGGGAGGAGCACCTGAGACGGGCCATGACAGACACGGGTGTGATCAGGGCCGTCGGATCACTTCAACACTAATCAATCAGACTATTGATCATGTGTGTGTGTACCTCCAGTATAAAGACTTTAGCAGCGTGTGGTCGTGTGTTGCTGTGATGCCAGGCTGTGTATTCGTCGACTCGGGCTCGTCTCTCTGGTTGCCGTGGATACCAGTGCTCTGGGACGTAGTACTTGGTGGCCAGGTACTTCAAGATGGCATCGCTGCCCCACACACACACACACACACACACACACACACACACACACACACACACACACACACACACACACACACCACACACACACACACACCACACACACACACACACACACACGTTGAAACTTTTTATTTTTGTGAGGACATTCATTGACATGATGCCCCCCCCACCCCCCCCCAACCCAGACCTGGCTTTGATGTCAAACTCTGCTATGTGTGCGTGCCTGTACCTCTCAGTGAGGACGAAGCCGTCGTCCACCATGACAGGAACCTTCTGCATGGGGTTCAGCCTGGTGAAGTCTGGAGTCCTGTTCTCTCCTGTACAGTAGAAGAAGACCAAACTCCATTCAGAAATCCCGTGATTTAAGGCTCGCGCCGCGGTGTTCACCTCAGACCCACTAGTGTTCAGAGGTGGTGACGAGCAGCAGCACCAGCTCGTCCTGTCCATCCGGCATGACTGCTCCTGAACCACTACCTGCTCATTGACCTCAGCTCCAGCTCTGACCTGTACAACTTTCCCCGCTGAAAGCCCGCAGTGTGTTAATCTGCCTGGATAAATCTACAATGCAAAAATTACATTTCTATTCTCGTTTAAAACGTTATTAACATGCCGAATACACTAGAAGCCGCTGTTAACTTGTGTTATATCTTCAGCTATGTTCTATCAGTCTTACTGATCCACATTTCACACGTTCGCGTTGAATTGTCATTTATTTAAATAGAGTTTTGTTGAATCGCGACGAGCGCTACGATCCGGGTCAAAGTTCACGGGGCGGAGGTCACGAATAAGAAAGTACAGAGCAGAAAAAGTCAGACTTCAAACAGCTGACCGCCTGCTAACTGAGCACAGTGCTGACCGGTCAGTCATTGGGTCAGTTAACTAGTTACCCACTCGGTTAGTAGCTGGTTAGCTGCTCACCTTTCCTTAGAGCCACGGTGCGGACTCTATGCGGGATTTTGGCGCAGTTCAGTAGGATGTGCACCGCCCGGCAGGGCTGGGACAGGAGGTCCAGATATACCTCCACCAGCCGGCCCGTTGCCATGGAGACTGAGCTGGTCTTTAACGGTTAAAACGGTAAATAATCAGAGGGTATCACCAACAGCTGCTGTTCCTCTGACAGTCTGTGCGCCTCCCGCAGGTCGCTCCGCGCACTGCAGCTGCTCCTGGTCCAGATAAATAGAACCGGGGCAATTAGTTCAATATAAAAACAAATACAATAATACAATACATAATGCAGTACATACAATATCAAACAGAAATACATGAATAAAATAATACAAATAAAACAATATTCGTGTGTATTCTTATAGCTGTGCTTCTCTGGGCTCAGTCTAAATCTACTAATGTCTTAAATCTATTATTATATGAAGTCATCCTCCTGTTTCTTATCGATTAATTGAATTATTTTATCCCATTTTTACTGAACCTCATTGTCACCCCACCACCAATCTGTATTTTATAATTTGATCTTGTCCTGTAAAGCACTTTGTGACTGTGTTTTGAAAGGTGCTATATAAATAAAGTTTATTATTATTACTGTATACATATATAAAATGTGATATAATGTAGTAGACAGGCTACATGTAAATACTGTGTATGTAAAATATTAGTCATAAATAATACATGCATTTTAGTTTCATAAAAAATGGAGATAAATAAATGACCATAAAAGTCAGATACAAACAGAAAATCAAAATCTATCTCTCCATAAATATAAATCTTAAAAATCAGTACACACACATGCACAGAAAAAAAACATAACTTTCCTCACAGCTGCAAAATTGTAAATAAACTGACAAAAAGATTTTGGAAAATAAAAACTGATGAAAAATTCAATTTTTTTAAATGAAATGTTGCTAGAGAACATATGCAGTCTACTGTAAATATCAGTATATAACATGTACTGTTAACAGCATGGAGCTGGGACACTGTGTAATGTGATTATTAAACAACAATAATTTATGAGTCAAAGTTCATTCATGAAACGTTTCAGCAGGTCAGAGGTGAAGTGGTGTCTCAGTCTCTGGGGGGACATTTCCTTTTTAAATAAAGCCGGTATGGGATGTTTAACTCCATATCTGGTAAACTTTAAAGCCAGGAGTTCTTCTTTTGTGTACATTATTTTCTCCATCGTCAGACGAAACGACGGTGCGGAATAAAAAACATCAATCGACAAAAAATATACTAATATATACAAATATACTGCAAAAGACTATGCGGCCTTGCCGCCACTTGTTGCCAGCGAATCATTTGAATCTAATGTGCTTGTATATTTTCATTGCAAAAATGAAAGTGTCTTGTGGTTAAAACTGTAAGAAACACTGACCAAACACTGTTGTGAGGGAGGAGTGATGAAAGAGGGGAAGAGAGCTGGATTGCCCATTTGAGCCCAAAAATTCACACTAAACTAAGTGTGTTTATTTTCCTATGTATTTTGACCTTCTTCCCTCGCCGTCTGACTTTCTGTCGCGCTTGCGCACTAGCAACGACGTTGCTCGCCACATTCTTGCTCAGTGGCTAGCTAAAACTAACAGTGTAACCTCCGTCTGCGATCAAGCACTGAATCTGTATCTGTCCATACCCGGTCCAGACGAGGTTCAGGTTGTTAATACGGTACCGGTTCTGACCCGCGGGACCTGCACTGACCGCAGAGGCCACTGTTAGCTCGTCGTTAGCATCAGGGGCTAGTTTAGCTTTAGCTCCGCTGCAGCAGAATCAAAACAAACTGAAGCTAACGGCGGCTAGCAGCCAGCGAGCAAGACAACATGGCGACGGAGGAGAAGAAACCAGAGACAGAAAACACCAAACAGCCTTCAGCGTCCTCGGGCTCCGGCAGCAAGGTGAGTCTTGCGGACAGTCCTTCCCCTGGGACCGTGGCTCTGTGTCGTCTGATTCATGACGCGGTGAAAAGAGGCTGTGGAGCAGCTTCAAAGCATTTTCTGTTTCCATAGGCAGAATAAGAGATTCGTGAATCTGACACTGAATTACTCTGGTCCAGATGGTTTTGGATTCAGACCTGGTCTGATGTGGTCTGAGCAGAAAACTCTTAATCAATAATCCTTCAGAAGTTAGTCCAGTGATGATCTGCTGCTGAGCTCAGTGACTACAGTACACCAGTGTGTCAGTGGAAACTGATGTGTGTGTGTGTGTGTGTGTGTGTGTGTGTGTGTGTGTGTGTGTGTGTGTGTTTTCAGTCTAACCCGGCAAAACCAAACTACACAGTGAAGTTCACACTGGCCGGACACACAAAGGCTGTTTCCTCCGTCAAGTTCAGCCCCAACGGAGAGTGGCTCGCCAGCTCCTGTAAGACACACACACATACACACCACATAATAACACATACACACAGTAACACACATGCCACAGGGTGACAATGAAACTGTCCACGCTGTGTTGCTGTAATGGTAATGATCCGGTAACCATGGTAACATCTCTGTGCAGCCGCTGACAAGCTGATAAAGATCTGGGGAGCATATGACGGAAAGTTTGAGAAATCCATCGTGGGACACAAACTGGTGAGACACCCCGGTCCTGAACACAGTCTGGATTCAGACTGGTTCTGGTTCTGATCCTGGATCTGTGTGTTGTTGTGTGTGTAGGGGATCTCTGATGTCTCCTGGTCTTCAGACTCCAACCTGCTGGTCTCCGCCTCTGACGACAAAACACTCAAGATCTGGGACAACAACTCTGTAAGACACACACACACACACACACACACACACACACACACACACACACACACACACACCATGAAACCTACAACAACACATCAATCACATATTTCAGTTAGATATGATCATTTTAATGTATTTATTTCTCTCTGTGTCTCTCTCTCCCTCTCCAGGGGAAGTGTCTGAAGACTCTGAAGGGTCACAGTAACTACGTGTTCTGCTGTAACTTCAACCCTCAGTCTAACCTGGTGGTGTCAGGATCGGTACGCAGCTCTCTCTCTCTCTCTCTCTCTCTCTCTCTCTCTCTCTCTCTCTCTCTCTCTCTCACTCTCACAGAGAGACGTTAAACTCTTCCTGTCTGTCTGCAGTTTGATGAGAGCGTTCGCATCTGGGACGTGAAAACAGGAAAATGTTTGAAGACTCTGCCGGCTCACTCTGACCCCGTCTCTGCTGTAAGTCCCGCCCTCTGACCTTTGACCCCACTGCTGTTGTGATGGACAGTTATTCTGTGAATGACTCAGGTGTTGGTGTGAACTCTGAACTTCTGTTCCTGTCATTAGTTCAGTGACTTAAAGACGACACATCCTTTAATATTTAAAGTCAGATATTTTTGACTTACCTCTTCACTGGTTCTGAGAGATTCTTGAGCTCCACCACAGACTGTGGATCATGTTCAGGTCTGGGACTGTGAGGGTGGTAACACCGGCAGTATGTGCTCTGAGGTGTGTTTGGGATCATAAGTCTGAGACCACGGTTATCTACATTACCTTTAACTTCACTTCATTTTCTATCCATTCTTTTCATTCTTGATGAATCGTTTGATCTGTCAGTCCCATGTTGATGCTGATTTATCAGAAGCTTTTCTTAAAAATTGCAACAGAAGTTGCAATGTTTTCAGATGTTTTTTTTGCAAATGAAACTGCAGGAGAAAGAAGCGATTCTGCTCCTCCAGACTCTTCAGTGACGATTGGATCTTCAGGTTCTTCAAATGTAGATAAAACATCAACGTGATCATGTGACTGTAGATATTTTATTTCCTCTGGAGAACAGAGGCAGTGGAGCGTCGTTCCGGAGGCTTCGGCAGCTCTACACCTGTGGTTCCTCCACAGTGTTGTACAGACCTGTTTAACCCTTTCATGTAAACCATGGCTGAACGTCTTCACACGTCTTTAACAGTGATGTTTGTTGGTGAACGTGACACATTCATGTCACACGTCTGCAGCTTCACAACATGGTTCAACACCACAAACAGGGAAGTGAGTTTGGTGACATCATCAAGGTTTTGGTCAGGGACTGGTCTGATTGGTTCAACTGGAGGATTGATTGACTGATTTTTGTTGTGATAGGACAGAAATGAGCACAGAGTTCACGGGAAGTGGTTGAATTTGCGTTAATTATTACGATGGAGACATCGAGACTTTCTGAAGGGACTGATCTGTGACCCCGTCTTTGTGTTCTCCAGGTGCACTTCAACAGAGACGGCTCACTCATTGTCTCCAGCAGCTATGACGGCCTCTGGTACATCTCCCCACACACACACACACACACACACACACACACACCACATGAAACCACCTTGAGACCACCACACTGCTGGTAATAACAGTCTGTCTGTGTGTCTCTAGTCGTATCTGGGACACAGCGTCAGGACAGTGTCTGAAGACACTGATTGGTGAGTAGAATATTACAGATGAACCCTTTAATGGCAGTAAAATCACAGCAGTGGAAAAGAAACAGGATAACAAGTCGTGATGTGACAGTAACCTGAGTCTCTGTCCTCAGATGACGACAATCCTCCGGTGTCTTTTGTCAAGTTTTCTCCCAATGGAAAATACATCCTGGCTGCAACTCTGGACAAGTGAGTGACATCACAATGAGCAGCTGTGCAGGTCACACTGTGGACATGACATTAAGCTCTTCTTTAAACAGTTTAACATGAGTTTATAGTTCATGTAAGATTGTCTGTTTGTCTGTCTCTAGCTACATGCTAACTCACTAAAACTTAGCTAGGATCATTTTAACTTCACTAACACTTAGTTTGGCTAAAATAACGCTAGCTAACTTTCAGCTAGCCTCGTGTTACCAATGCTAACACAGCTAGTGTCATTTTAACCGTACCAACTCTTAGTTAACATCATGTTAACTCATTAACAGTTAATGTTATCTTAGCCTTATGAAAACTTAGCTGATGTTAATGTTACAAACATCAATTCACTTCACCAAATCTTCAAGTTAACTTTACTAATACTTAAATGAAGCCAGCTAAGTTTTGTAAGACTTAGCTAGCTCTATGCTAACCTTGCTAACAGGCTTAATGTTCGTTGACCATTAGTAAATCTTTCTGTATAATTTATTCTGCCATGATATTTGCCAGCGATTGTAAAGCTCTCAGGATACTCAGTGCTGCATTCACTGACACCTGAAAATATATGTTCAGCTTTATTTAGAGGAAAGTGGAGCTCTGAAGGTTACCTGTCCTCCAGGTGTGTCAGTGTATTTCATACAGTTAACTCTGTGTTCTCTGGTTCACAGCACGTTGAAGCTCTGGGACTACAGCAAGGGAAAGGTACGTGTCTGTCTGTGTACGTGTCTGACTGTCTTCCTGTCTGTCTGTATACCTGTCTGTCTGTGTGCCTGTCTGTCTGTGTACGTGTCTGTCTGTGTATTTGTCTGTGTCTCTGTCTGTCTTCAGCAGTCTAACCTCCTGTCTCCTCCTCAGTGTTTGAAGACGTACACCGGTCATAAGAATGAGAAGTACTGCATCTTTGCCAACTTCTCTGTAACAGGAGGGAAGGTAAGAGCCTGACAGGAAGAACGTAGGGCAGAGAGGCCCACAGCCCTCTGCTGAGTACTGAACATTACACAATAACACCTGACAACTATAACAACTGACACAACAATAGCAACTGACAATCAGGCGACATCACAATGAAACTGCAAGAATGGGGGACATTGTGCACTTGGCTGGTTTAACCTTTGACCTCTGTGTGTGTGTGTGTGTGTGTGTGTGTGTGTGTGTGTGTGTGTGTGTGTGTGTCAGTGGATCGTGTCTGGCTCTGAGGACAGCATGGTTTACATCTGGAACCTTCAGACCAAAGAGATCGTGCAGAAACTACAAGGACACACAGGTATGAAAGTTTACCTGAGCAGGACTTGGTCCCTAACTTTGTCTCCTAGCCTCCTTTTCCTTGGTCAGGTATCACATGTCTGATGGGGGAGGTCTCCGAGGAGGTCTTTGGTTTGAGATGTTGAGCTCAGTGTGAAAACAGGAAGTAGCAGAAGAAGAAGTTTAGTCCGGTTGTAGTCCGGTCTAACCTGACTGTGTCTCTCTTTAGACGTGGTGATCTCCACCGCCTGTCATCCAACAGAAAACATCATCGCCTCAGCTGCTCTGGAAAACGACAAGACCATCAAACTGTGGAAGAGTGACTGTTAGACTGAAGCAGACCCATTGATCCAGATCCACATCCTGAACTGAACTGGTTTAACTTGGTGTGTGACAGTCACACACACAAACACACATTCTGTGAGTAAGATTCACACAAAGAGCCAGAACCGGGTCAGACCAGGTCCCAGTGTCCCAGCTCAGAGGTCAGAGGTCAGTGAAGTTAAAACTCCGGATGTTTGTATTATGTTTATTTAACCACAGGAAGTCCTCAGGTAGAGGGCGGAGCCTATGTTTAGCTCACCTGGAGGGAGGAAGAGGCTTTTATTTTTGATTTCCTGTTTGAGTCTTTAAGAAGCTTGTGTTTACTGTTGCTGCTGTTTCCTGTTGCTTAAGAAGCAGTACTTCCTCCCTCCCTTTCACATTAAAGGCCTTCTAGTAGTTTAGGGGACAGACTCATTTCTCTTCTCAAAGATTTTTATTGTTTAAAAAATCATAGTTTTGAATTTCTGTTTTTTAAGATGTCGTTTACTTATGGATTTATTTATCCCATCACAACCAAGAGAAAACTAACGAGGTAATCAATACTTCAGTAGATTAAAAAAATGGGTTTTTTTTAAACGCTTGTCCAAACATAATAATCTTCATATGATTCAGGTCAGTGTGTAAAGATGCAGACAGAAATCTACTGAGTGAACAACAGCCCCAAATAGAGGTCACCCTGATGACATCACTGTTACATCATCAGACCTTTGACTCACAGACCAAGGTGGGAAAAAAGTGTAATGGCCCTTGAAAAACATTTGATGTTACCTTAATTAATAACCTTCAATTAAAAAAATAAGTTAATTAAAAAAAGTAATTGAGAAAATATATACAATAATATGATGTCAGATTAATGTTGCTAGGAAACCGTTTGACAGCTGGGACACACCTACTAGCCTCTGACTCGTCAGTTGCTGCAGTAACTGTGTGTTTGTGTGTATGTGTTGTGTTCACTGACTTTCCGACCTATAGGTACATTTAACAATAACAAACAGCATCTTCGTCGTCATCATCGCCATCACCTCTGTCAACTGACCGATCAACCGATCAAACAAATGATCAATATTGTTTGGAAGGATTTTTTTCAGTTATTTGTACATAAAGATTTTTGACAACAAGCTGTCTGGATGTTTTTAATTGTGAGTGAGTGAGAGAGAGACAATAATGATAAAGAGATAAAATACACACTGAATATCCTGATGACTATTATATTGTCTTGACCATCATTGGTCTGTGTGGAGCCAGGATGCTGTTACCTTAGCTTAATGACTGGAAACTGGTAGCCTTGCTCTGTCCAATCATAAAGTGAGACATAAAAAGTCATGTAAATGAAATTGTATAAAAAGGCATGAAATCGTCATTCTACAATAAGGCATGAAAGATATTTAAAAATTCATAGTATAGTAAGGCATAAAAAGTTATTAAAAATTCAAAGCATAGTAAGCCATATGAAGTAATAATAAAGTAATGCATAAAAAGTCATAAAAAAGTCATTGTACAATAAAGCAAAGATATTTAAAAAGTAATGAAAATAGTCACAGCATAGTAAGCCCTATAAAGTTACAGTATAGTAAGGCATAAGAAGTCATGAAAACGTCCAAGTATAGTAGGGAATAAAAAAGTAAGCCATATAAAGTTATACTAAGACATAAAAAATCATAAAAGTCAAAAGCATAGCAAGCCATATGAAGTCATAGTATAGTAAGGCATAAAAGTCATGAAAAAGTGACAAAATAGTAAACCGTATAAAGTTATAATATATTCAGGCATAAAAAGTTATAAAAAAGTCACATTATAATAAGCCATATAAAGTTATATTATAGTAATGCATAAAAAGTCGTAAAAAGGTCATTGTACAATAAGGCATGAAAGATATTTAAAAAGTCATAGTATAAAGGCATAAAAAGTCATAAAGTCTCAGCATAGTAATCCATGTAAAATTATAGTATAGTAAGGTATAAAAAATCACAAAAACGAAATAGTATATTGAGGCATAAAAACAAAATAGTATAGGGAGGAATAAAAAGTAATAAAAACGACATAGTATAAAAAGTCGTAAAGCATAGTTAGTCATAAAAAGTCATAGTATAGTAAGGCATAAAAAGTCCTGAAAAAGTTATTGTATTGTAGGACATGAAAGATACTTAAAAATTCATAGTATAGTAAAACATAAAAAGTAATTAAAAAGTGACAAAATAGTAAACCGCATAAAGTTATAGTATATTAAGGCATAAAAAGTTGTAAAAAAGTCACAGTATAGTAAGCCATATAAAGTCATAGAATAGTAAGGCAAAAAAAGTAATTAAAAAGTAACGAAATAAGAAGCCATATAAAGTTATAGTGTATTAAGGCATAAAAAGTAATTAAAAAGTAATGAAATAGTAAGCCATATAAAGTTATAGTATAATAAGTCATGAAAAGTCATAAAAAAGTCAAAGCATAGTAAGTCATATAAAGTTATATTAAGGCATAAAAACAACATGGTATAGTGAGATATAAAAAGTCACAAAAACAACATAGTATAGTGTGGCATAAAAAGTAAAAAAGCATTGTAGTATAATAAAGCAAAAAAGTCTTAAAAAAAAGTCTAAAAAGTAAAAAAAAACGTCGTAGTATAGTCAGGTCTAAAAAGTTATAAAGACGTCATAGTATAGTAAAGCATAAAACGTCATAGTATAGTAAAGCATATAAAGTCACAAAAATGTCATAGTATAGTAAGTTATAAAAAGGCATGAAAAGTCATAGTATAGTAAGGCATAAAAAGTCATAGTACAGTAAGGCATAAAACGTCATAGTATAGTAAGACCTAAAAAGTCACAAGAGCATCATACTATTGTAAGGCATAAAACGTCATAGTATAGTAAGACCTAAAAAGTCATAAAAACGTCATATTATAGTAAGGCATAAAAAAATCATAAAAACGTCATAGTATAGTAAGGCATAAAACGTCATAGTATAGTGAGGCCTAAAAAGTCAAAAAAATTTTATAGTATATTAAGGCATAAAAAGTCATAGTATAGTAAGGCATAAAAAGTCATAAAAACGTCATAGTATAATAAGGCATAAAAAGTCATGAAAACGTCACAGTATAGTAAGGCATAAAAAGTCACAGTACACTAAGGCATAAAAAGTCATAAAAATGTCATAGTGTAGTAAGGCATAAAAAGTCATAAAAACGTCATAGTATAGTAAGGCATAAAAAGTCATACAAACGTCATAGTATAGTAAGGCATAAAAAGTCATACAAACGTCATAGTATAGTAAGGCATAAAAAGTCATACAAACGTCATAGTATAGTAAGGCATAAAAAGTCATACAAACGTCATAGTATAGTAAGGCATAAAAAGTCATACAAACGTCATAGTATAGTAAGGCATAAAAAGTCATACAAACGTCATAGTATAGTAAGGCATAAAAAGTCATACAAACGTCATAGTATAGTAAGGCATAAAAAGTCATACAAACGTCATAGTATAGTAAGGCATAAAAAGTCATACAAACGTCATAGTATAGTAAGGCATAAAAAGTCATACAAACGTCATAGTATAGTAAGGCATAAAAAGTCATACAAACGTCATAGTATAGTAAGGCATAAAAAGTCATACAAACGTCATAGTATAGTAAGGCATAAAAAGTCATACAAACGTCATAGTATAGTAAGGCATAAAAAGTCATACAAACGTCATAGTATAGTAAGGCATAAAAAGTCATACAAACGTCATAGTATAGTAAGGCATAAAAAGTCATACAAACGTCATAGTATAGTAAGGCATAAAAAGTCATACAAACGTCATAGTATAGTAAGGCATAAAAAGTCATACAAACGTCATAGTATAGTAAGGCATAAAAAGTCATACAAACGTCATAGTATAGTAAGGCATAAAAAGTCATACAAACGTCATAGTATAGTAAGGCATAAAAAGTCATACAAACGTCATAGTATAGTAAGGCATAAAAAGTCATACAAACGTCATAGTATAGTAAGGCATAAAAAGTCATACACACGTCATAGTATAGTAAGGCATTAAAAGCAATAAAAACGTCATATTATACTAAGGCATGAAAAGTCATAGTATAGTAAGTCATAAAACGTGACAGTATAGTAAGGCATAAAACGTCATAGTATAGAAAGATATAAAAAGTCATAAAAACGTCACAGTATAGTAAGGCATAAAAAGTCATAAAAAGTCACAGTATAGTAATGCGTAAAAAGTCATAGTATAGTAAGGCATAAAAACGTCATAGTATAGTAAGGCATAAAAAGTCATAAAAAGTCACAGTATAGTAATGCGTAAAAAGTCATAGTATAGTAAGGCATAAAAACGTCATAGTATAGTAAGGCATAAAAAGTCATAGTATAGTAAGGCATAAAAAGTGATCAAAACATCATCGTATACTAAGGCATAAAAAGTCATAGTATAGTAAGGCATACAAAGTCATAAAAATGTCGTAGTATAGTAAGGCATAAAAAGTCATAAAAACGTCATAGTATAGTAAGGCATTAAAAGCAATAAAAACGTCATAGTATAGTAAGGCATAAAAAGGCATAAAAAGTCATAGTATAGCAAGGCATAAAACGTCATAAAAATGTCATATTATAGTAAGGAATGAAAAGTTATAGTATAGTAAGGCAGAAAACGTAACAGTATAGTAAGGCATAAAATGTAATAGTATGGAAAGATATAAAAAGTCATAAAAATGTCACAGTATAGTA
>NW_019175122.1:0-113 GCF_002260705.1 Seriola dumerili
CTGTTCAGCAGTCTCCTCCTTCCTTCTGCAATCTCCCCCACCGTCTTGTGGTCTGATCCCTACAGTTATACACTCACCCACACAGCTTGTGGCCCAATCACCACATAGTCTCT
>NW_019175123.1:0-159 GCF_002260705.1 Seriola dumerili
CTTGAACTTTATCTGAAAATGTGTGAATGGGTGAAAAAACTTTTAATTTTCCAATTAATTAATAAAATATGTAACCAATTGACTAATTTTAACATCCTGTTTCTATTCAATATTAATACTAATTACTAACAACTGCTAATATTTTTACATAATTCATGA
>NW_019175124.1:0-112 GCF_002260705.1 Seriola dumerili
GGTTCAAAATAAAAACAACAGACACTATAATAAACTGTAGCAAGCTTAAACATGTCTGTGATTTATATTAACGGTGGAATAAGATCAGATCACTCACCTCCTCCTCTGGTTA
>NW_019175125.1:0-16868 GCF_002260705.1 Seriola dumerili
AGTATTAGTGTCTGCGTTGTTTTGAGGGGGGTGATATGAGTCTTCTTGGGGGTCGGCAGATGAGTTAGGGGAGTTTTCGATGTTTCGAGGGGACATGGCAGGGGTTGCTCTAATATACTCTGCAGGGGGATGAATGCTGGTTATTAGTGCGTGGGTTCTTCTTTTGACGTTGTTCGTAGTGTTGGAGTTAACTCGTGGGCTCAGTCGTGGTGCACTTCGGGCTGTTTAGTGAACAACTAATAGGACTATTAGCACGAGGGTAAGTAGGAAGAGAGAGAGGTAGGTTTTGATTATACCCCGTTGGACGTTGCTGGCTGTTGAGACCAGGGGAAGGTTGGCAGTGGTAATGGCCTTAGGGCCCACTTTCTCTAGTCAGGTTTGGTCAACCATTTGGCTGGCAATTGCTTGTCCTAGGAGAAGGTTTAGTTTCGGGGTAAAGCGGTGGATGATTGACGGGAAGAAGCCTAGCATATTTGAGAAATGGTGGGCGGCGAGTGTTGGGGTAGGTTTAAATTGTTTGTTCGTTAGGGATGCTAGTTCAAGGGCAGTTAGTGCGCCAATAATTGTAACTGTTAGGGCGGCTAGTTTTAGGAGGGGTGGCATGGTTATAATTGGGGTTTTTAAAGGAAGTAGGTTGGAAGTAATTAGGAGGCCGGCAATGATGCTGCCTCATGCTAGTCGCTTGATGGGGTTAATTACTGCGGGGTTGTTCTCGTTAATAGGGGAAAGTGAGTTAAATCGAGGGTGGCCTATCACTACGAAAAAGACAACCCGCATGCTGTAGATAGCTGTGAAAGAGGTTGCTAGGAGGGTTAGGGCTAGGGCTCAGGCGTTTAGATAAGAGGTGTTGAGGGCTTCAATGATAGCATCTTTGGAGAAAAATCCTGCTAGGAAGGGGGTTCCGGTGAGGGCTAGGCTCCCGATAGTAAGGCAGGAGGAGGTGAAGGGGGCCAGGTGGTGCATGCCTCCTATTTTTCGGATGTCTTGCTCGTCGTTTAAACTGTGGATGATTGAGCCAGAACATAAGAACAGCATGGCCTTAAAGAAGGCGTGGGTACAAATGTGAAGGAAAGCCAGTTGTGGTTGGTTGAGGCCAATAGTTACCATTATTAAGCCTAGTTGACTCGATGTAGAGAATGCAACAATTTTTTTGATGTCATTTTGGGTAAGAGCGCAGGTGGCTGTAAATAAGGTCGTAAGGGCACCCAGGCATAGGCAGGTGGTTAAGGCAGTAGGGTTATTTTCTATAAGGGGGCTCATTCGGACTAAGAGGAAGATACCTGCGACGACTATTGTGCTGGAGTGCAGTAGGGCAGAGACCGGTGTAGGACCCTCCATTGCAGAGGGAAGTCACGGGTGAAGGCCAAATTGAGCCGACTTTCCTGTTGCGGCGATGATTAGTCCGAGGAGGGGGAAGGTTAGGTCAAAGTCTTTGGCAGCTGCGAATACTTGTTGCATTTCTCAGGAGTTTAGGTTTGTTGCTATTCATGCCATAGCAAAGATTAGCCCGATGTCTCCAACTCGGTTGTAAAGGACGGCTTGTAGGGCTGCGGTGTTAGCGTCTGCTCGGCCGTACCATCAGCCGATAAGGAGGAATGATATAATCCCAACTCCTTCTCAACCAATAAAGAGTTGGAATATGTTGTTAGCTGTAACTAGAATAATCATGGCGATAAGGAATGTTAGGAGGTATTTAAAGAAGCGGTTCATGTATGGATCCGCGTGCATGTATCAGGATGCAAACTCTAGGATGGACCATGTGACATAAAGGGCGATGGGGGTGAAGACAATTGAATAATGGTCGAATTTAAGGCTGATATTAACGTCGAATGTGAGGGTGTTTATTCAGTTTCAGCTTGTGACGATGGTCTCTAGTCCTTCGTTCAGGTACAAGAAAAGGGGGAGTAGGCTAACAAAAAATGCTAGTTTCACTGCTGTTTTAACTTGGGAAACAGATCAGTCGAGGGCTCGGGGGCTGGGCGAAAGTGTTGTTAGTAGGGGGTAGGCTAGGAGTGTGAAGATAAGGATCAGGCTCGAAGTTATTATAAGGGAAGTAGGGTGCATAGCTGCTACTTGGATTTGCACCAAGAGTCTTTGGTTCCTAAGACCAACGGATGAGCTGTTATCCTTTAGGAGCAGGTCGAGTGAGCCCTGGGGTCCAACCAAGGACAGGAAAATTAGCAGTTTTCGTTGCTGCGAGCCTCTCTCGGTGGACAAGGGGAGTTTAACCCCTATTTTTAGAATCACAATCTAATGTTTTTGTTAAACTATGTCTACAAGCAGTCCAGCCCCAGATTAGCTCTGGCTTAAGGGTGAGTAGCATCAACGGAAGGAGGTGGAGGAGAATAAGTAGGTGTTCTCGAGAGTGGGTTGGCTCAAGGGCAATGAGATGTGGGGGGAGGGGGCCTCGTTGTGTTATTAGGAACATGTATAATGAGTAAGCTGCTGTGATTAGGGTGCCTGCTCCTGTGAGTGCTAAAGTTCATCATGATCAGCTAAATAGGGAGGTAATAATTATTAGTTCTCCTATCAGGTTTGGTAGGGGTGGGAGGGCCAAGTTGGCGAGGCTGGCAATAAATCATCAGGTTGCTATTAACGGGAGGACTATTTGTAGGCCCCGTGCTAGGATTATTGTCCGGCTGTGTGTTCGCTCATAGTTGGTGTTTGCCAGGCAGAAAAGGGCTGAGGATGTCAAGCCGTGGGCAATCATAAGGATGAGTGCTCCGGTAAAGCCTCATGGTGTTTGGATTAGAATTCCTCCTGCGACTAGGCCCATGTGGCTAACTGATGAGTAAGCAATCAGGGATTTTAAGTCTGTCTGACGTAAACAAATTGAGCCCGTTATAATAACGCCTCAGAGTGCGAAGATAATGAAGGGGTAGCTAAGTTTTTCAGTTAGGGGCTCCAGCATAATTATTATTCGCATCATCCCATATCCCCCTAGCTTAAGGAGGACAGCAGCGAGGACTATTGATCCTGCAATGGGGGCTTCTACGTGTGCTTTAGGGAGCCAAAGGTGTACGCCGTAGAGGGGCATTTTCACTAGGAAGGCCAGAAGGCACCCTGCTCACCAGAGTTTGTCTGCGTAGCTCACTAGGGGTAGGGGGTTTGAGTACTGCAGGGTTAGAAGCGATAGAGTGCCGGTGTTGTTTTGGAGGAGGAGGAGAGCGACAAGCAAGGGGAGGGAGCCTGCTAGGGTATAAAACAGGAAATAAGTGCCGGCGTTAAGTCGTTCTGTTTGGTTACCTCAGCGGGTGATAATGATTAGTGTTGGGATTAGGGTGGCTTCAAACATAACATAGAACATAATCAGTTCTGTTGCGCCAAAAGCTAGGATGAGGAAGAATTGGAGGGAGGTCAGGAGTGTAATGTACATTCGTTGTCGGTTTACTGGTTCAAGGGCTGTGTGTTTCTGGCTTGCGAGGATTATAAGGGGGAGAAGTCAGCAGGTAAGGACCAGGAGGGGGGTTGAGAGTGCATCTGTAGCCAGGTAAGTGCTGAGACAAGATCAGCCTGTTTCGGAGAGGTTCTTTAGTCAAGTAAGGCTGGCTAAGGCAATAATAAAACTTTGGGCCAGGGTGGTAGGTCAAAGTCACTTTGCAGGCGTTAGCCATGTTGTGGGAATTAATATAAAGGTGGGGATGAGAATTTTTAGCATTGCAGAAGGTTGAGGCTTTGGAGTCGGTCAGTCCCATGTGTTCGGGCAGTTGCAACAAGTAAGGCAAGTCCTGCACTTGCTTCGCAGGCTGAGAAGGCGAGGAGGAGTATAGGGGAGGAGGAGAAGGTGGTGGAGTCCAATTGGAGGGTCCAGAGAGAGAGGGCAATAAAGAGGGAAAGTATCATACCTTCTAGACATAGTAAAGCAGAAAGAAGGTGATAGCGGTGAAATGCTAGGCCTGCAAGCCCTAATATAAAGGTGGACGAAAAGGCGAAGTGGACAGGGGTCATCAGGCAATTATGGACTTTAACCACAAGTTTTTGAGCCGAAATCAAATGTTTTTCTTAGACTAAAAGCCTATTCGGCTCATTCTAGGCCCCCTTGTATTCATTCGTAAACTAAGCCGAGGGTTAGTAAGGCTAAGACGGCGGAAGCTCAGACGAAGGTTGTTAAGGGGGTATCTAGTTGGTCCCCTCAGGGGAGGGGAAGGAGTAGTGCGATTTCTAGGTCAAATAGGAGAAATAGGATGGCAACTAGGAAGNGGCCTGCAAGCCCTAATATAAAGGTGGACGAAAAGGCGAAGTGGACAGGGGTCATCAGGCAATTATGGACTTTAACCACAAGTTTTTGAGCCGAAATCAAATGTTTTTCTTAGACTAAAAGCCTATTCGGCTCATTCTAGGCCCCCTTGTATTCATTCGTAAACTAAGCCGAGGGTTAGTAAGGCTAAGACGGCGGAAGCTCAGACGAAGGTTGTTAAGGGGGTATCTAGTTGGTCCCCTCAGGGGAGGGGAAGGAGTAGTGCGATTTCTAGGTCAAATAGGAGAAATAGGATGGCAACTAGGAAGAATCGAAGGGAGAAAGGCAGGCGAGCCGACCCGAGGGGGTCGAACCCGCATTCGTATGGGGAGAGCTTCTCGTGGTCGGGGTTTATTTGCGGTAATCAAAAGGAGACGATGGCTAGGAGTGTGGAGAGAATGAGGGTGATAGCAATAATGGTCGTAATAAGGTTCATTATCTTTCCTTGGATTTGAACCAAGACTAGGTGATTGGAAGTCACGTATACTCCGTTAATATTAGAAAGATTATGACCCTCATCAGTAGATGGAGATGTATAGGAAGAGTCACACAACGTCTACAAAGTGTCAATACCAGGCGGCTGCTTCAAATCCAAAGTGGTGGTCTGATGTAAAGTGATGACGGATTTGGCGAAGAAGGCAAATGGCTAGGAATGTTGAGCCGATAAGGACATGGAGGCCGTGGAATCCAGTAGCTACAAAGAATGTGGCACCATAGACTCCGTCTGCGATTGTAAATGGGGCTTCGTTATACTCTAGGGCTTGAAGGAAGGTGAAGTAAGCCCCCAGTAAGATTGTTAAAGCTAGAGATTGGATTGCTTGCTTTCGTTTAGTTTCTATGATACTGTGGTGAGCTCAGGTGACTGTGACCCCTGAGGCAAGAAGGACGGCCGTATTCAGAAGGGGGACTTCGAATGGGTCTAAAGCAGTGATTCCTGCTGGGGGCCAGTAGCCCCCTAGCTCAGGGGTGGGAGCCAGGCTGGAGTGATAGAAGGCTCAGAAAAATCCAAGGAAGAAAAGGACTTCCGATGTAATGAAAAGGATTATTCCGTATCGAAGGCCTTTTTGAACTGGAGGTGTATGGTGACCTTGGAATGTGCCTTCTCGTACGACGTCTCGTCATCACTGGCATACTGTAAGAGTCAGGAGAATGGTGCCAAGGGTTATAAGAAGCACGGAGTGGAAGTGGAATCAAATTGCTAGGCCTGATGTTATTAGCAGGGCGGCGATGGCACCTGTAAGGGGTCATGGGCTTGGGTCGACTATGTGATAAGGATGTGCTTGATGGGCCATTAAACGTTTTCTTGTAAGTAGAGGCTTAATAGGAGAACGAAGACGTAGGCTTGAATTATTGCTACGGCAACCTCCAGGAGGGTAAGCAGGAAGAGGACAACGGCTGTTAGGACCGCCACAGTGGGTATTAGGGGAAGAAGAACGAATGCCGCTGTGGCAATCAGTTGGATGAGGAGATGTCCTGCCGTTAAATTAGCTGTTAGTCGGACTCCGAGGGCTAGAGGCCGGATGAATAGGCTAATTGTCTCGATGATAATTAGGACGGGGATTAGTAGTGGTGGTGTTCCTTCAGGGAGGAGATGACCTAGGGCGTGGGTTGGCTGGTTACGCATTCCGATAATTACTGTTGCCAGTCAGAGGGGGACGGCTAGGCCCATATTGAGGGATAGTTGCGTAGTAGGGGTAAAAGTGTAGGGGAGGAGGCCTAGCATGTTAAGGGAAATTAAGAAGACCATTAAGGAGGCTAACAGGGCGGCTCATTTATGGCCTCCTGGGTTTAAAGGCAGAAGAAGTTGCTGTGTAAACCGATTAATAAACCATCCCTGGAGGGTTAGTACGCGGTTATTTAATCATCGGGCTGAAGGGGTCGGGAATAGAACTCAAGGGAGCGTTAAGGCTAATGCCATGAGGGGGATCCCTAAGTAAACTGGGGATATAAATTGATCAAAGAAGCTTATTGCCATGGTCAAGTTCAGGGCGTTGCTTTAGGCTTTTCTGTGCTTTGAGGTGTGGGTTCGTTTGGGAAATTATGGGCCGTTACTTTAGGGGGAATTACGATAAGGAACACCAGTCAGGAGAAAGTCAGGATTGCAAATCAAGGGGCGGGGTTGAGTTGAGGCATGTCGCTAAGGGTGGTTGGTAGTCACCAATTTTTAGCTTAAAAGGCTAACGCTGTGTACCTAATTAGCTTCTTAGCGAAGCGTCTTCAACTATTAGTGATGTTCAGTTTTCAAAGTGTTCCAGAGGGACGGCTTCAATTACAATAGGCATAAAGCTGTGGTTGGCTCCACAAATTTCAGAGCACTGTCCGTAGAAGACTCCGGGTCGGTTGACAATAAAGGTAGTTTGGTTTAGTCGACCTGGTACTGCGTCAACTTTGATACCAAGGGCTGGGACAGCTCAGGAATGAAGCACGTCTTCAGCAGAAATGAGCACTCGGATGGGTGAGTCAACGGGGATTACTATTCGATGGTCTGCTTCTAAAAGGCGGAATTGGCCAGGCGTAAGGTCTTGTGTGGGGATTATGTATGAGTCAAACCCTAGGTCTTCGTAGTCTGTGTATTCATAGCTTCAATATCATTGATGGCCCATAGCTTTAATTGTGAGGTGGGGGTCATTAATCTCATCTATAAGGTAGAGAATACGTAAGGAGGGGAGGGCGATTAGGATAAGGATAATTGCTGGGAGAACTGTCCAGATAATTTCAATTTCCTGGGAGTCAAGGATGAGTTTGTCCGTAAATTTAGCGGTTACTATCGCCACAATAATGTAAAGTACTAGTGTGCTAATTAAGAAGACAATTATTAAAGCATGATCGTGGAAATGTAGAAGTTCTTCTATCAAAGGTGAAGCTGCGTCTTGAAATCCTAGTTGGGAGGGATGTGCCATTATGGTTTCAAGACGCGCGAGAGTTTAACTCGCAATTTTGCCTTGACAAGGCATCGTAATGGCATTTTACTAGCGTCTTAGTAAAGAAAGTGGCAGAGCGGTTATGTGGTTGGCTTGAAACCAACTGATGGGGGTTCAACTCCTCCCTTTCTCGTTAGTTTAATCGGACTTGAACAAAAGCCGGCTCTTCGAATGTGTGGTAAGGCGGCGGGCAGCCGTGGAGTCATTCGACGTTTGTTGCGGTTAATTCTACCGAAAGAACTTCACGTTTTGCGGTAAATGCTTCTCAGATAATGAAAAGGAACATGATTACTGCTACGAGGGAGACTAGAGAGCCAATTGAGGAGACTGTGTTTCAGAGGGCGTAGGCGTCAGGGTAGTCCGAGTACCGTCGAGGTATTCCGGCCAGGCCTAGGAAGTGCTGGGGGAAGAAAGTAAGGTTTACACCTGCGAACATAACCCCGAAGTGGATTTTTGTTCATGTGTCGTGGAGGGTGTAGCCTGTAAATAGAGGGAATCAGTGAACGAAGCCGGCAACAATGGCGAACACGGCTCCTATAGATAGGACGTAGTGGAAATGGGCTACTACGTAGTAGGTATCGTGAAGGACGATATCTAAAGAGGAGTTGGCTAGGACGATTCCTGTTAGTCCTCCGACTGTAAATAGGAAAATGAAACCGAGGGCTCAAAGGAGAGGGGTCTCTCATTTGATGCTGCCACCGTGGAGAGTTGCAAGTCAGCTGAAGACTTTAACGCCGGTGGGAATGGCGATAATCATAGTTGCGGATGTGAAGTATGCACGCGTGTCAACGTCTATCCCGACTGTGAACATGTGGTGGGCTCATACAATAAAGCCTAGTAGTCCGATGGCAACTATAGCTCATACTATGCCCATGTAGCCGAAAGGTTCTTTTTTACCAGAGTAGTAGGCAACGATGTGAGAAATTATTCCGAACCCGGGGAGAATCAAAATGTAAACTTCAGGGTGGCCAAAGAATCAAAACAGGTGTTGGTAAAGGATGGGATCCCCTCCTCCAGCTGGGTCAAAGAAGGCAGTGTTTAAGTTTCGGTCTGTAAGAAGCATTGTAATACCGGCGGCTAGGACTGGAAGTGATAGGAGTAGGAGTACAGCCGTGATAAGGACAGCTCAGACAAACAGGGGGATTTGGTACATGGAAACGGCGTGGGGTTTCATATTGACGATGGTTGTGATGAAGTTAATAGCTCCTAGAATTGAGGAGATCCCAGCTAAGTGAAGGGAGAAAATTGTTAAGTCTACGGATGCTCCTGCGTGGGCGAGGTTGCCGGCCAGAGGCGGGTAAACTGTCCAACCTGTCCCGGCTCCGGCTTCAACACCCGAAGAGGCTAGGAGTAGAAGGAATGAAGGAGGGAGGAGTCAGAAGCTCATATTATTCATTCGAGGGAATGCTATATCGGGAGCTCCAATCATTAAAGGGATGAGTCAGTTCCCAAATCCTCCAATCATAATTGGCATTACTATAAAGAAAATTATTACAAACGCGTGTGCTGTAACGATTACGTTGTAAATTTGATCGTCTCCCAGGAGAGCCCCGGGTTGGCTTAGTTCTGCTCGGATGAGTAAACTTAAGGCTGTACCGACCATGCCGGCTCAGGCACCAAATACTAGATAAAGGGTGCCAATGTCTTTGTGATTAGTCGAGAAAAATCAGCGTGTGATTGCCACAGGTAGGATGGCTGAGTTTTAAGCGGTGGATTGTAGCCCCATAGACAGAGGTTTGATTCCTCTTCTTACCAAGTCCCGAGGTGTTTTCATGCCGGATTGCAAACCCGGAGGAGCAGGTTAGACGCCTGCCGGGACTTTCCCGCCTGTTTGGCGTTAGGCCAGGCGGGAAAGTAGATGGATGCTCGCTGGTTTGAGCGTTTAGCTGTTAACTAAAACTTGGTAGGATCGAGGCCTACCCATCTAGAGAGGCCTTAGCTTAATAAAAGTACCTGTGTTGCATACAGGAGATGTGGGTTAGTTTCCCGCAGGTCTTATCAGGGACTGGGAGATTTTCACTCCCGCTTAGGGCTTTGAAGGCTCTTGGTCTTGTGCTATCCTAAGTCCCTTAGGGGGCAAAGAGGGCTATTGCGGCGGGGGCAAGGGGAAGGGTAAGAATGGCTGTCGCAGTCGAAACTGCTAAGGGCAGAGTAAGTTGAGGGGAGTGGAAGCGTCAGGGGGCTGAACCAGCGAGGTTATTAGGGAACATGGTCAAGGTTATTGCGTATGAAAGTCGGAGGTAAAAGTAGAGGCTAAGGAGGGCTGTGAGAGCAGCGAAGGTGGCTAAGAGGGGAAGGCCTTGCTTGGTTAGTTCTTGGAGGATAAGCCATTTTGGCAGAAATCCTGTGAGGGGTGGGAGGCCGCCTAAAGATAGTAGAATAAGAGGGGCGAGGGAGGTGAGGATCGGGGTTTTGGCTCAGGAAATAGCCAGTGAATTGACCGTTGTGGCTTTGTTTAGTTTGAATACAAGGAAGGCCGAGAATGTTATAACAAAATATGTAAGTAGGGTGAGTAGGGTAAGGGAGGGGGCAAACTGAAGTACCAATGTTATTCACCCTAGGTGGGCGATCGAGGAGTATGCTAGGATTTTGCGGAGTTGTGTTTGGTTTAGGCCCCCTCAGCCTCCAACAAGTGTTGAAGCAAGACCTAAAGTAATGAGGATCGTCGAGTTATTAGGGTGGATTTGAAGGAACAGGGCAAACGGTGCAAGTTTCTGTCAAGTGGATAAGATTAGGCCAGTGGTCAGATCTAATCCTTGGAGAACCTCCGGCATTCATGAGTGTATAGGTGCTAGTCCAATTTTAAGGGCTAATGCTAGCGTAATCATTGTGGTGGGGAGGGGGTGCGATATTTGTTGAATGTCCCATTCTCCTGTTAGTCAGGCATTAGTAGTGCTGGCGAAGAGTAGTATTGCGGCTGCCGTTGCTTGGGTTAGGAAGTACTTAGTGGTTGCTTCGACTGCCCGGGGGTGGTGGTGCTGGGCTATGAGCGGAATAATAGCTAGCGTGTTGATTTCAAGACCTATTCAGGCGAGGAGCCAGTGTGAGCTCGCGAATGTAATCGTAGTTCCTAGGCCAAGGCCAAATAGTAGGAGGGCCATAATGTACGGGTTCATTAACAGGGGAAGGACTCTAACCTACATGTTTGGGGCATGGGCCCAAGAGCTTACTTGGCTGACACTGTTAGGAAGTGGTGTAGAGGAAGCACTAAGAGTTTTGATCTCTTCAGGTGGGGTTCAAGTCCCCTCTTTCTAAGGAGTTGGGGGGATTTTAACCCCCATGGTTCACTCTATCAAAGTGGCCCTTTAATTCAGGCACAGCTCCAGTGTTACAGCTGAGGGGGCAGCCCAGCGAATGCGATGGGCAGTGCGAGGTGTCAGATGACGAGGGCTAACGTCAGGGGTAAAAAGTTTTTTCAGATGAGGTGCATGAGCTGGTCATATCGGAAGCGGGGGTAGGAAGCTCGGACTCAAAGGAATAGAATGGAGAGGAGGGCCGCTTTTGTTATAAGGTTAATGGCTGTTAATTCTGGGAATGTTGGTATGTGGGAGGCTCCAAGGAAAAGTGTTGCAGAGAGGGTATTTATGAGTAGAATATTGGCGTACTCGGCTAGGAAGAACAGTGCGAAGGGGCCTCCTGCGTACTCTACGTTGAACCCTGAGACTAGCTCAGATTCTCCTTCGGTCAAGTCGAAAGGGGCTCGATTTGTTTCTGCTAGCGTTGAGATGTATCATATAGCGGCTAGGGGTCAGGCGGGTAGGACTAATCAAATACTTTCTTGGGCAGTGTTAAAGGTCTGAAGGGTGAAACCCCCAGTGAAGATGATAATATTAAGGAGAATGAGGCCCAGGCTGACTTCATATGAAATAGTTTGGGCAACGGCTCGGAGGGCTCCGACCAGGGCGTATTTTGAATTTGATGCTCAGCCCGAGCCTAAAATTGAGTAGACTGCAAGGCTGGAAAGCGCTAGGATAAAGAGAATTCCTAGGTTTAGATCAGTAACAGGGTAAGGAAGGGGTATAGGGGCTCAAAGGGTCAAGGCCAGGGTAAGTGCCAGTATGGGGGCTAACAAGAAGAGAACAGGTGAGGAAGTGGAGGGGCGTACCGGCTCTTTAATGAATAGCTTTACTCCGTCGGCGATGGGTTGAAGGAGCCCGTAGGGCCCCACGATGTTAGGACCTTTTCGTAGCTGCATGTAACCAAGCACTTTCCGTTCAATCAAGGTTAGGAAAGCGACGGCAAGCAGGACGGGGACGATAAAGGCCAGGGGGTTGACTACATGGGTAATAAGTCCGGATATCATAGTTAGAGAGAGGAGTTGAACCTCTGTTTAAAGGGCTTAGGTCTTTCGCAATTTACCGGGCTCTGCCACACTAACATGCCATTCTCTTGGGCAGTTAGGGTATGCCCTTTTGCCTAGTTTAGATGTCTTCATTAGGTAAGGGGGAGGCGTGCCTGGGGCATGGGCCTCTTCTTTTCGGTCCTTTCGTACTAGAAAAGATCATAACATAGATAGAAACTGACCTGGATTACTCCGGTCTGAACTCAGATCACGTAGGACTTTAATCGTTGAACAAACGAACCCTTAATAGCGGCTACACCATTAGGATGTCCTGATCCAACATCGAGGTCGTAAACCCCCTTGTCGATATGGGCTCTAAAAGGGGATTGCGCTGTTATCCCTAGGGTAACTTGGTCCGCTGATCGGCGTTGCCGGATCACTTATGGTCAGAAATTCTGTTAATTAGAGCTGTAGCTCTTAGTTGTGGGAGGAGGGGGAAGAGAAAGAAAGGGGTGGTCCTCCCATTCCGCACGGGGGATGTTTGTTTCCCCATGGTCGCCCCAACCGAAGACATCAGGACAGGGGGTCACTAAGTTCAATCTTTTATCCAAGGGTCCTTAACATGGTCTGCCTTCGTGTCTAAAGCTCCATAGGGTCTTCTCGTCTTATGGGCTCATCCCCGCTTCTGCACGGGGAGATCAATTTCATTGACCTGAAAGAGGAGACAGTCAAGCCCTCGTGGTGCCATTCATACAGGTCTCCATTTAAAAGACAAGTGATTACGCTACCTTTGCACGGTCAAAATACCGCGGCCGTTGAACTAAAGTGTCACTGGGCAGGCGGGACCTCTTATTCTTGAGTTTTGCAAGAGGCGATGTTTTTGGTAAACAGGCGAGGCTTCATGTGTTTGCCGAGTTCCTTCTCTTTCTTTTAGTCTTTCCCTCTGAGCACACCAGTGTGGGGTCAACGGTTATGTTTTGGACGGTTTTCTAGGTCATTCTCACGTTTGTCCAATACCTTCTTTGATTTGGGCCGTTAATTTTCGGTGGAGGGTCCGTTCCGATTTACACGCGTGCAGGGAGAGGGGTTGTGGCCCCTCTTATTACTCATTTTAGCATGGTCGCCCCCATGTTTGCATGGGGCGGCCTGGTAGAATTAGGGGGCTAAGATTAGGTTATCAGGATATATGGCGAGGATTATGTTCGAGCTTTAACGCTTTCTGTAGGGATGGCTGCTTTTAGGCCCACCAAAACATTCTTGCCTTAAAAATTATGATCTTTACCCTCCTGGAAAAGTTGTATCTTGGTTCAAAGGGGCTGTCCCCCCTTTGACTAACTCTCGCGGTTTCTTTAGGAATCATTGGGAAATAGGATAAGCATGAAGAGAGAAGCCGGGAGGCTGAACTTTTATCCAGTTCCCAGGCAACCAGCTATAACTAGGTTCGATAGGTCTGTCACCCCTACTCGAAGCTCTTCCCACTCTTTTGCCACAGAGACGGGTTTGCCCTATTGTCAGGCTGTCTTGGAGTAGCTCACCTAGTTTCGGGGTGTCAAACTAAAGTTCTCTTTGCTTGATGCTGCTGGCTAAATCATGATGCAAAAGGTACGAGAGGTCATCTCTGCTTTATTTGGCTTTACTGGTCTGTTTCATCTCTTTTTCAGCGTTCCCTTGCGGTACTTTATCTATGGCGCCACTAGTTCCTTTTCTGTCGCCCATACTAAGGAGGAAAAATGGTTTGTTTTGTTTTATGTTGTGCTTTTGGGGTTATTTATGATTATTTGTTGTAGTTGAGAGGTGGGGCTAGCTAATAGGCGTCAGGGCGGCTCGATTTGCACGGGCGACTTCTCGGTGTAAGGGAGATGCTTTACTGTCTTAGCTACACTCTGATTTTACCAAGCGCACCTTCCGGTACGCTTACCATGTTACGACTTTCCTCTCCTTTGCAGTTGTAGGGCTTTAGTTAAAGGTGGTCCGGGGAGCTCGGGGAGGGTGACGGGCGGTGTGTGCGCGCTTTAGAGCCGGTTTCAGCAAGACACTCTGCTTCTTGCTTACTGCTAAATCCTCCTTCAGCTGTGTATTTCAACACATCATTCGTATTCGCTAGTTGCTAGCGAATGTAGCCCATTTCTTCCCCTCTCATGCACTACACCTCGACCTGACGTATTGGGCTGTGCCAATTGTGCTTACTATTCGTCCTTCACAGGGTAAGCTGACGACGGTGGTATATAGGCGGGAAAAACAAGGGAGGGTGAGGTTAAACGGGGGTTATCGGTTCTAGAACAGGCTCCTCTAGGTGGATGTTAAGCACCGCCAAGTCCTTTGGGTTTTAAACTGGTGTTCGTAATACCCAGGCGGATGTTTGGTGTAATAAACAATCAATGTTCAGGGCTAAGCATAGTGGGGTATCTAATCCCAGTTTGTTCCTTAGCTTTCGTGGGTTCAGGAGGGATAAAGCCACTTTCGTGGTTGGGCTTCATACCTTCGAAGACGTATAACAGTTCTGAAGGCGTTCGGCTTTAGTTTTGCGTTTTCCTTAACCACTCTTTACGCCGCTGTCTGTCAACTTAGGCCTCTCGTATAACCGCGGTGGCTGGCACGAGTTTTACCGGCCTTCTTAGCTTTAACTAAGTCAAGTTTTCACTTATAGCTTAATGTTTATCACTGCTGGATTCCCTTGAGGGTGTGGCTAAGCAAGGTGTCGTGGGCTGAGCTTGGGCGTGCCTGATACCAGCTCCTCATTCCCAAGCAGGGAATTGTGGGCATTCTCACGGGTGGGCGGATACTTGCATGTGTAAATCTAGCTAGAGCTGACAGTAAAGTCAGGACCAAACCTTTGTGCTTGCGGGTCTTTTTAAGGGCCATCTTAGGAGCTTCAGTCCTATACTTTATTTAAGCTACGGAAGCAAAAACTTTAAATAGTGTATAGAGATGAATTTTGGGGACCAAAAAAATAACTAGAGGTTTTCCTGTTTCCCGGGGGGTTTTCAGGAGTGTTAGAGATCTCACTAGTTTAGGGGGGTAGGGGGGTTTTAACCCGCAAAAGCCGAGGGGGAATATAACAGGTGTGTTAGGAGTTACAATTATACCTTATGCTCTTGATATCCCTATATGTGGTTAATGAATTAATATCTTTTCACCATGGATACTATTTACGGTTACAAGAAAAATGCTCACCCTTGTCTGTTGTTACCGTGTGCACTGTGAAATGCCAGGTGAAAGGAAGACAAAAAAAAGAAACCCCCTACCCGCTGGAGAGAACGCCCGGCTTGCTGGGTAACGAGGAGTATGTACACCACCATTAACTTATGCAAGCGTCGATGAAAGAGTGAGGAATAAATAAACTTAATGGCCCTGAAGTAGGAACCAAATGCCAGGAATAGTTCACTAAGTGAAACCCCCACGATTTCTGTCCCTGACCATCAATAAGAGTTATCATAAAGTTATCATTCGTTGGTCGGTTCTTATTGAGTTTGGATGTTGTTATCTATTATAAATGTTGAGACATGGTCTGATAACACTCATTAATATTGTGTGGAGTGCTTAAAGTCTCGTTAGGCCTCAATCTTCGAGTGTTGCAAAATTTATCACAAATAAGTTAATGTCTGCCTTAGTGGTTTTGGTGAGATATTGATGCTTAAGTTCTCTGCATGGTTATTAAACATAAATGTACTTGAAAACCATTGATATGGTTACTATAAATTAATGGTGTAAATACATACATGTACAGCGATTGCGATTGTACATGTCAGAGGGTAGTTTAAAGTTAGAATCCTAGCTTTGGGAGCTAGGGGTAGGGGTTAAAGTCCCCTTTCTCTGAGCAGTAGGGAGGATTTTAACCTCCGACGTTCGGCTTACAAGACCGACGCTCTGGCGCTGAGCTACTAGTGCACGCTTGTTCTAGTATTTTGTTCTCTACTCAACCTGTTACAGGGATGAGGGCAAGGAATAGGAAGAAATACAAGAATGAGGCGACTTGTCCCACAATAATGAAGGGGTGTTCAACGGGCATGCCTCCGATTCATGTAAGGATGATAACGTCTGCGACGAGGAGTCAAAATAGGAATTGTGTGATTGGTCGGAATGTAAAGCTTCGTTGTTTGGAGGTGTGAAGGATTGGAACCACCATCAGAACGAGGATGGAGAGTAGGAGCGCCAGGACCCCTCCTAGTTTATTGGGAATCGATCGGAGGATGGCGTAGGCAAAGAGGAAGTATCATTCGGGTTTGATATGGGGAGGGGTCACTAAGGGGTTGGCGGGGATGAAGTTGTCGGGGTCGCCGAGGAGGTTGGGGGAGAATAATGCTAAGGAGGTAAGTGCAACCAGTAGTGTTGCAAAGCCTAGCAGGTCTTTGTACGAGAAGTAGGGGTGGAATGAAATTTTGTCGGTATCGGAGTTCAACCCTGTGGGGTTGTTTGAGCCGGTTTCGTGGAGGAAGAGGACATGGAGGATAAAGAATGCCGCAATGACGAAGGGGAGGAGGAAGTGGAATGCGAAGAATCGGGTTAGGGTCGCGTTGTCTACGGAGAAGCCGCCCCAGATTCATTGGACGAGTGTATTTCCAACGTAGGGTACTGCGGACAGAAGGTTAGTAATGACTGTAGCTCCTCAGAATGACATTTGTCCTCAGGGGAGGACATAGCCTACAAAGGCAGTGCCCATTAGTAACAGAAGAAGGACTACGCCTGTATTTCAAGTTTCTTTATAGAGGTAAGATCCATAGTAAAGTCCTCGGCCAATGTGAAGGTAGATGCAGATAAAGAAGAAGGATGCACCGTTGGCATGCATGTTTCGGATGAGTCATCCGTAGTTTACGTCTCGGCAGATGTGGGCAACGGAAGTGAAGGCTGTTGCGATGTCTGAGGTGTAGTGTATTGCCAGGAACAGTCCTGTAAGGATTTGGGTGGCCAAGCAAAGTGCAAGGAGGGAGCCGAAGTTTCATCATGCTGAGATATTGGAGGGGGCTGGTAGGTCAATAAGAGAGTCGTTTACAATTTTTAAGAGTGGGTGGGTTTTCCGTAGGGTGGCCATTAATGATTCTTGTAGTTGAATGACAACGGTGGTTTTTCAAGCCATTAGTCTGGGTTCAAA
Source organism: Seriola dumerili (assembly GCF_002260705.1). Taxonomy (NCBI): domain Eukaryota; kingdom Metazoa; phylum Chordata; class Actinopteri; order Carangiformes; family Carangidae; genus Seriola; species Seriola dumerili. Next base: position 16,530 of record NW_019175125.1, read on the forward strand.
TCCCGGCAGGAATAAATGACTTTCATCATATATTTAGTTTTATTTTCTTTCGTTCTTGGGTTGGTAGCGGTCGCTTCTAATCCATCCCCGTATTTTGCTGCTCTAGGGTTAGTCGTGGTGGCGGGGATGGGGTGTGGTGTATTGGTGGGGCATGGGGGCCCTTTCTTGTCGTTAGTATTGTTTTTAATTTACTTAGGTGGGATGTTGGTTGTGTTTGCATATTCGGCAGCACTTGCTGCCGAGCCATACCCTGAAACTTGAGGGAGCCGGCCTGTTGTCACTTATATGGTCGTATACCTGGCTGGGGTAGTATTAGTGTCTGCGTTGTTTTGAGGGGGG
>NW_019175126.1:0-215 GCF_002260705.1 Seriola dumerili
ATGTAGGGGAGGCTATAAGAGAACAGGTGGCGCCACTGAGGCCACATGCACCAGAGATGGGTGGAGACCAAATCCACTCTGTCAAGGTACTGTGAAGCTGACTTTGTGTTATTGTCATTAATGTTAATTTTCTATTCATATATATTAAATGAGGAAGGAGCTTTTGGTCCAGACTGGATCAATGTTTTTACTCTAAAGCTTATTTTCCACCAAAA
>NW_019175127.1:0-128 GCF_002260705.1 Seriola dumerili
GGTATAAAATGTCATTAATATGTCATAGTATACTAAGACATAAAATGTGATAAAAAAAAAATCACAGTATTGTAACAACCGTGGGCCATATGACCCTATTTTATTTTCGCCTGTTCCTGTTTCCTGTG
>NW_019175128.1:0-117 GCF_002260705.1 Seriola dumerili
GTACAGAGAATAAAACTGTAAAACTCTGGTCAAGTTTCCCCAGTGTGACACTGAAGTGACAAGGATGAAAATTTGTAATTGTCAGTGTCACACACTGGGAATGTTGCTCACAGAGTT
>NW_019175129.1:0-3242 GCF_002260705.1 Seriola dumerili
TGACATTTTATGCTATACTATACTATGACGTTTTTTGACTGCTTTATGACATACTATACTACGACGTTTTTTGGCATTTTTGTGCCTTACTATACTATATCCTTTCATTCCTTACCATATTATTACGTTTTTATGACCTTTAATGCATTAATATACTATGATATTTTGACATTTTATGCCATACTATACTATGACGTTTTTTGGTAATTTTGTGCCCTATAAAACTATGTTGTTTCATTCCTTACCATACTATGACATTTTTATGATCTTTTATGCCTTAATATACTATGTTGTATTTTTGACATTTTATGCCATACTATACTATGACGTTTTTTGGCAATTTTATAACATACTATACTATGACGTTTTTTGTCATTTTTGTGCCTTACTATACTATATCCTTTCATTCCTTACCATACTATGATGTTTTTGTGACCTTTTATGCCTTAATATACTATTCTTTATTTTTGAAATTTTATGCCATGCTATACTATGACGTTTTTTGCCATTTTTAAACATACTATACTATGACGTTTTTTGCCATTTTTTTGCCTTACTATACTATATACTTTCATTCCTTACCATACTCTTACGTTTTTATGACCTTTAATGCCTTAATATACTATGATGTGTTTATGACATTTTATGCCATACTATACTATGACGTTTTTTGGCCATTTTATGCCTTATAAAACTATGTCGTTTCGTTCCATACCATACTATGACATTTTTATGATCTTTTATGCTTTAATATACTTTGGTGTATTTTTGACATTTTATGGCATACTATACTATGACGTTTTTTGACAGTTTTATGCCATACTATACTACGATGTTTTTTGGCATTTTTGTGCCTTACTATACTATATGCTTTCATTCCTTACCATACTATGACGTTTTTTTGACTTTTTATGCCTTAATACACTATGATGTGTTTTTGACATTTTATACCATACTATACTATGACGTTTTTTGGCAATTTTATACCTTATTATGCTATGTCGTTTCATTCCTTACCTTACTATGACATTTTTATGATCTTTTATGCCTTAATATACAATGTTGTATTTTTGATATTTTATGCCATACTATACTATGACGTTTTTTGCAATTTTTATGCCTTACTATACTATATCCTTTCATTCCTTACCATACTATGATGTTTTTATGACATTTTATGCTTTAATATACTATGGTGTATTTTTGACATTTTATGACATACTATACTATGACGTTTTTTGGCATTTTTATAACATACTATATTATGACGTTTTTTTTTATTTTCATACCTTAATATACTATATAATTTCATTCCTTACCATTTTATGACGTTTTTTTGACTTTTTATGCCTTAATATACAATCATGTATTTTTGACATTTTATGCCATACTATACTATGACGTTTTTTGGCAGTTTTATGCAATACTATACTATGACGTTTTTTGGCAATTTCATACCTTACTATACTATATACTTTCATTCCTTACCATATTATTACGTTTTTATGACCTTTAATGCCTTAATATACTATGATATTTTGACATTTTATGCCATACTATACTATGACGTTTTCTGGCAATTTTGTGCCCTATAAAACTATGTCGTTTCATTCCTCACCATACTATGACATTTTTATGATCTTTTATGCCTTAATATACTATGTTGTATTTTTGACATTTTATGCCATGCTATACTATGACTTTTTTGGCATTTTCATACCTTAATATACTATATACTATCATTCATTACCCTTTTATGACGTTTTTATGACTTTTTATGCCTTAATATACAATCATGTATTTTTGACATTTTATGCCATACTATACTATGACGTTTTTTAGCATTTTTATAACATACTATACTATGACGTTTTTTGCCATTTTTATGCCTTATTAGACTATGTCGTTTCATTCCTTACCTTACTATGACATTTTTATGATCTTTTATGCCTTAATATACAATATTGTATTTTTGACATTTTATGCCATGCTATACTATGACTTTTTTGGCATTTTTATAACATACTATACAATGACGTTTTTTGCCATTTTTATACCTTACTATACTAAATAGTTTCATTCCTTACAATGCTCTTACGTTTTTATGAACATTAATGCCTTAATATGCTATGATGTATTTTTGACATTTTATGCCATGCTATACTATGACTTTTTTGGCATTTTTATAACATACTATACAATGACGTTTTTTGCCATTTTTATACCTTACTATACTAAATAGTTTCATTCCTTACAATGCTCTTACGTTTTTATGAACATTAATGCCTTAATATGCTATGATGTATTTTTGACATTTTATGCCATGCTATACTATGACTTTTTTGGCATTTTTATAACATACTATACAATGACGTTTTTTGCCATTTTTATACCTTACTATACTAAATAGTTTCATTCCTTACAATGCTCTTACGTTTTTATGAACATTAATGCCTTAATATGCTATGATGTATTTTTGACATTTTATGCCATGCTATACTATGACTTTTTTGGCATTTTTATAACATACTATACAATGACGTTTTTTGCCATTTTTATACCTTACTATACTAAATAGTTTCATTCCTTACAATGCTCTTACGTTTTTATGAACATTAATGCCTTAATATGCTATGATGTATTTTTGACATTTTATGCCATGCTATACTATGACTTTTTTGGCATTTTTATAACATACTATACAATGACGTTTTTTGCCATTTTTATGCCTTACTAANATACTATACTAGGACGTTTTTTGGCATTTTTGTGCCTTACTATACTATATCCTTTCATTCCTTACCATTTCATGTCTTTTTTATGGCTTTTTATGACTTAATATACAATGATGTATTTTTAACATTTTATGCCATACTATACTATGACGTTTTTTGACAGTTTTATGACATACTATACTATGACGTTTTTTGGCAATTTTATGCCTTAAAAAACTATGTCGTTTCGTTCCTTACCATTCTATGACATTTTTATGATCTTTTATGCCTTAATATACAATGTTGTATTTTTGATATTTTATGCCATACTATACTATGACGTTTTTTGGCAATTTTATACCATACTATACTATGACGTTTTTTGCCATTTTTATGCCTTACTAAACTATATCCTTTCATTCCTTACCATACTATGATGTTTTTATGACCTTTTATGCTTTAATATACTATGGTGTATTTTTGACATTTTATGCCATACTATACTATGACGTTTTTTGGCAGTTTTAT
>NW_019175129.1:3362-3534 GCF_002260705.1 Seriola dumerili
ATGACGTTTTTTGCCATTTTTATGCCTTATTATACTATGACGTATTTTGAAATTTTTGTGCCTTACTATACTATGACGTTTTTATGCCTTACTATACTATGACGTTTTTTTGCATTTTAATGGCTCACTATACTATGACGTTTTTATGCCTTACTATACTATGACGTTTTTT
>NW_019175129.1:3559-246046 GCF_002260705.1 Seriola dumerili
TACCTTAATATACTATATACTTTCATTCCTTACCATACTATGATGTTTTTGTGACCTTTTATGCCTTAATATACTATGGTTTATTTTTGACATTTTATGCCATGCTATACTATGACGTTTTTTGGCATTTTTAAACGTACTATACTATGACGTTTTTTGCCATTTTTATGCCTTACTATACTATATACTTTCATTCCTTACCATACTATGACATTTTTATGATCTTTTATGCCTTAATATACTATGTTGTATTTTTGAAATTTCATGCCATACTATACTATGACGTTTTTTGGCATTTTTATAACATACTATACTATGACGTTTTTTGGCATTTTTATAACATACTATACTATGACGTTTGTTGGCATTTTCGTACCTTAATATACTATATACTTTCATTCCTTACCATACTATGATGTTTTTGTGACCTTTTATGCCTTAATATACTATGGTTTATTTTTGACATTTTATGCCATGCTATACTATGACGTTTTTTTGCATTTTTAAACATACTATACTATGACGTTTTTTGCCATTTTTATGCCTTACTATACTATATACTTTCATTCCTTACCATACTATGACGTTTTTATGACCTTTTATTCCTTAATATACTATGGTGTATTTTTGACATTTTATGCCATACTAGACTATGACGTTTTTTGGCATTTTTATGCCATACTATACTATGACGTTTTTTGGCATTTTTGTGCCTTATTATACTATGTCGTTTCATTCCTTACCCGACTATGACGTTTTTATGACTTTTTATACTTTAATATACTATGGTGTATTTTTGACAGTTTTATGCCATACTATACTACGACGTTTTTTGGCATTTTTGTTCCTTACTATACTGTATCCTTTTATTCCTTACCATACCATGACATTTTTATAATCTTTTATGCCTTAATATACTATGTTGTATTTTTGACATTTTATGCCATACTATACTATGACGTTTTTTGACAGTTTTATGCCATACTATACTATGACGTTTTTTGGCATTTTTATACCTTAATATACTACATACTTACATTCCTTACCATACTATGATGTTTCTTGTGACCTTTTATGCCTTAATATACTATGGTTTATTTTTGACATTTTATGCCATATTATATTGTGACGTTTTTTGGCAATTTTTTGCCTTATAAAACTATGTCGTTTCATTCCTTACCATCCCATGACATTTTTATAATCTTTTATGCCTTAATATACAATGATGTGTTTTTGACATTTTATGCCATATTATATTGTGACGTTTTTTGGCAATTTTTTGCCTTATAAAACTATGTCGTTTCATTCCTTACCATCCCATGACATTTTTATAATCTTTTATGCCTTAATATACAATGATGTGTTTTTGACATTTTATGCCATATTATATTGTGACGTTTTTTGGCAATTTTTTGCCTTATAAAACTATGTCGTTTCATTCCTTACCATCCCATGACATTTTTATAATCTTTTATGCCTTAATATACAATGATGTGTTTTTGACATTTTATGCCATATTATATTGTGACGTTTTTTGGCAATTTTTTGCCTTATAAAACTATGTCGTTTCATTCCTTACCATCCCATGACATTTTTATAATCTTTTATGCCTTAATATACAATGATGTATTTTTGACATTTTATGCCATATTATATTGTGACGTTTTTTGGCAATTTTTTGCCTTATAAAACTATGTCGTTTCATTCCTTACCATACCATGACATTTTTATAATCTTTTATGCCTTAATATACTATGTTGTATTTTTGACATTTTATGCCATACCATACTATGACGTTTTTTGACAGTTTTATGCCATGCTATACTATGATGTTTTTTGGCATTTTTATACCTTAATATATTATATACTTTCATTCCTTACCATACTATGATGTTTTTGTGATCTTTTATGCCTTAATATACTATGGTGTATTTTTGACATTTTATGCCATACTATACTATGACGTTTTTTGACAGTTTTGTAACATACTATACTATGACGTTTTTTGCCATTTTTATGCCTTACTATACTATATACTTTCATTCCTTACCATGCTATGATGTTTTTATGACCTTTTATGACTTAAAATACTATGGTGTATTTTTGACATTTTATGCCATACTATACTACGACGTTTTTTGGCATTTTTGTGCCTGACTATACTATATCCATTCATTCCTTGCCATATTTTTACGTTTTTATGACCTTTAATGCCTTAATATACTATGATATTTTTTTGACATTTTATGCCATACTATAGTAAGACGTTTTTTGGCATTTTTATAACATACTATACTATGACGTTTTTTGGCATTTTCCTAGCTTAATATACTATATACTTTCATTCCTTACCATTTGATGACTTTTTAAAGACTTTTTATGCCTTAATATACTATGATGTATTTTTGAAATTTTATGCCATAGTATACTATGACGTTTTTTGACAGTTTTATGCCACACTATACTACGACGTTTTTTGGCATTTTTGTGCCTTAATATGATATATGCTTTCATTCCTTATCATGCTATGACGTTTTTTTGACCTTTAATGCCTTAATATGCTATGATATTTTTTCGACATTTTATGCCATACTATACTATGACGTTTTTTGGCATTTTTATAACATACTGTACTCTGACGTTTTTTGGCATTTTTGTGCCTTAATATACTATATGCTTTCATTCCTTACCATTTTCTGACGTTTTTATGATGTTTTAAGCCTTAATATACAATGATGTATTTTTGACATTTTATGCCATACTATACTATGACGTTTTTTGACAGTTTTATGCCATACTATACTACGACGTTTTTTGGCATTTTTTGTGCCTTCCTATACTATATACTTTCATTCCTTGCCATTTCATGACTTTTTTATGGCTTTTTATGCCTTAATATACAATGATGTATTTTTAACAATTCATGCCATTCTATACTATGACGTTTTTTGACAGTTTTATGCCATACTATACTACGACGTTTTTTGGCATTTTTTGTGCCTTCCTATACTATATACTTTCATTCCTTGCCATTTCATGACTTTTTTATGGCTTTTTATGCCTTAATATACAATGATGTATTTTTAACAATTCATGCCATTCTATACTATGACGTTTTTTGACAGTTTTATGCCATACTATACTACGACGTTTTTTGGCATTTTTTGTGCCTTCCTATACTATATACTTTCATTCCTTGCCATTTCATGACTTTTTTATGGCTTTTTATGCCTTAATATACAATGATGTATTTTTAACAATTCATGCCATTCTATACTATGACGTTTTTTGACAGTTTTATGCCATACTATACTACGACGTTTTTTGGCATTTTTTGTGCCTTCCTATACTATATACTTTCATTCCTTGCCATTTCATGACTTTTTTATGGCTTTTTATGCCTTAATATACAATGATGTATTTTTAACAATTCATGCCATTCTATACTATGACGTTTTTTGACAGTTTTATGCCATACTATACTACGACGTTTTTTGGCATTTTTTGTGCCTTCCTATACTATATACTTTCATTCCTTGCCATTTCATGACTTTTTTATGGCTTTTTATGCCTTAATATACAATGATGTATTTTTAACAATTCATGCCATTCTATACTATGACGTTTTTTGACAGTTTTATGCCATACTATACTACGACGTTTTTTGGCATTTTTTGTGCCTTACTATACTATATACTTTCATTCCTTGCCATTTCATGACTTTTTTATGGCTTTTTATGCCTTAATATACAATGATGTATTTTTAACAATTCATGCCATTCTATACTATGACGTTTTTTGACAGTTTTATGCCATACTATACTATGACGTTTTTCGGCATTTTTATAACATACTATACTATGTCATTTCATTCCTTACCTTACTATGACATTTTTACGATCTTTTATGCCTTAATATACTATGGTGTACTTTTGACATTTTATGCCATACTATACTATGACGTTTTTCGGCATTTTTATAACATACTATACTATGTCATTTCATTCCTTACCTTACTATGACATTTTTACGATCTTTTATGCCTTAATATACTATGGTGTACTTTTGACATTTTATGCCATACTATACTATGACGTTTTTCGGCATTTTTATAACATACTATACTATGTCATTTCATTCCTTACCTTACTATGACATTTTTACGATCTTTTATGCCTTAATATACTATGGTGTACTTTTGACATTTTATGCCATACTATACTATGACGTTTTTCGGCATTTTTATAACATACTATACTATGTCATTTCATTCCTTACCTTACTATGACATTTTTACGATCTTTTATGCCTTAATATACTATGGTGTACTTTTGACATTTTATGCCATACTATACTATGACGTTTTTCGGCATTTTTATAACATACTATACTATGTCATTTCATTCCTTACCTTACTATGACATTTTTACGATCTTTTATGCCTTAATATACTATGGTGTACTTTTGACATTTTATGCCATACTATACTATGACGTTTTTCGGCATTTTTATAACATACTATACTATGTCATTTCATTCCTTACCTTACTATGACATTTTTACGATCTTTTATGCCTTAATATACTATGGTGTACTTTTGACATTTTATGCCATACTATACTATGACGTTTTTCGGCATTTTTATAACATACTATACTATGTCATTTCATTCCTTACCTTACTATGACATTTTTATGATCTTTTATGCCTTAATATACTATGATGTATTTTTGACATTTTATGCCATACTATACTATGACATTTTTTGACTGTTTTATGCCATACTATACTACGACATTTTTTGGCATTTTTGTGCCTTTTTATACCATTTTGTTTAATTCCTTACCATACTATGACTTTTTAATGACCTTTTATGCCTTAATATACTATGATGTTTTTTGGCATTTTTATGCCTTTTTATACCATTTTGTTTAATTCCTTACCATACTATGACTTTTTAATGACCTTTTATGCCTTAATATACTATGATGTTTTTTTGACACTTTATGTCATACTACGCAATACTATGACATTTTTTTGCCTTACTATACTATGTCATTTCATTACTTACCATACTATGATAAATTTTAAGACCTTTTATGCCTTAATATAATGTGATGTATTTTTGATATTTTATGCCATACTATACTATGACGTTTTTTGACATTTTTTTGCCATACTATACTATGACGTTTTTACGACCTTTTATACCTTACTATACTATGACTTTGGAGTTCTAACGAGTAGAGTTAGGCAATACTTACACTTGTACAACATTAAACACACCAGTAGTTATATTCAAAGACATTTATTCATAATACAACAAAGTAAAACATACAATGTCTAATCTTAAATATATACAGGAGTGTGTGTGTGTGTGTGTGTGTGTGTGTGTGTGTGTGTGTGTGTGTGTGTGTGTGTGTGTGTGTGTGTGTGTGTGTATGCAGGTGTATATCAGGGGACACAGCATAGACTGTATATAAAGATGTATGTAGCCTCCGTGACATCACTCATAGGTTTGTGAAGAGTGGGTTTGAACCTCAGAGTGGGCTGTGCAATCGTTGCAATCTTGCCAGTACCTGACTCCGCCAAACTCCCAGCTAATCCAAAAATGGACAAAGAGAAGGGGCACGTGTGTATCAAAGACATTGGTGCATGCCAACTTGTTGCAGGCACATGTTCACCTGCTTGTCACTCAAAGCAGCACGCCCTCAATTATGCAGAACTTTGAGCCTCAATAAAAATTTAAACGAGTGAGCTGTATAAAAATTCACCCCTCGTAGAGTTGGCATGAAGGAGGAAATTAGCCCTAGAAACCAAAATTGTTTGTTGAGGTGAGTTCCTTAGTTAGCCTAGTTATAAGGAGGTTAGTTGCATGTGTTACACCCATGAAGTTGTATACTCCAGGGATGACATACTTTAAAAAATGAGTGCCTGTGAGTACAAATAACAAAGGCACTGTGGGTGAGCTGGTTTTCAGTTGCTTTACTTACAAAATGTTAACTGCCAACTAAATCAATACAATCATCACAATTATCAAAATAATCACATCAAAATTACACTATTTCAAAAATGCAATAAAACTATTCACTAGATATTTCTGTTTTATTTATGTTAATTCTATATCATTTTACTATTTACAATTATTATCTTTCCCTATATAAACAATTATCTTATTCCCCTTTATACATTAAATCACAAAATAATCATATTTACAATGTATCTATAAGAAAATCTCCCTCTTCCTATTTCTGCAGCACTGCAGCCTGTGTGCTTTCTGGTTGCCTAGCAAAGGTACACTGTGCTGTGCTGTTAATCAGCTGCGGCCCTTTATGTAAGATCTGTAATATGAGACAAAACCCAATATCTGTCTGAGTTCCCCTACAGTGGCTGGTCTCCTCTCTTTGAGTGCCTGGACTGGAGCCAAGTCCTTACGGTCAACAGTATAACCCTCTCCACTGACCATTTTCCCCAGAAACCTGACATTTCTCTTGAAAAGCTCACATTTACAGGGAGGGAGTTTAACACCATGTTGCTGGTACCTCTTTAACATCATTTTCACAGGCTGAAGCTGGTCCTCTAAGGTGGAGCTGTGTACAAGATTGTCATCAAGGTACGGCTGGCATATTGTGTCTCTGAGACCTGGGGGCGGAGCCAAGGCCAAAGGGGATTCTTGTCCACTGATAGAGGCCCCATGGGGTGATGAAGGCAGTCAGTGGGCGGTTTTCAGGATCCAGGAACCCCTGATGGTAGCCTTCTCCTTGATCGAGGACAGAGAACCATAAACTGCCACTCAGGGAATCCAGCATGTCTTGTATGCGGGGGATGGGATGACGGTCTGGCACTGATTTACTGTTCAACTCCCTTTAGTCACAACAAAGGCGAAGACTTCCATCCTTCTTTCTTACACACACCACAGTAGAGTATGGGGACCTAGAGGGGGTGATCCAACCTTTGTTCAGCAGATCTTGGAGATACTCCTTCACCTCTGCATGGAGCAGCTTCGGGATGGACATGTATGTTTTCTGCACAGGAGTGGGATCATTGACTGTGATGTGCATGTTCGGTGTTGGTATACTGTTGATGAATGAATGTTAATAAAAGCCCTTTTTTTCCCAGTGTTGGTCTTTACCAGGCCCTCCATCACTTCCAGGCCGTCTGGTAGTGGGTGCTGGTCACTGGGGGTAAAGAGAACTTCTTGACCCTTGAGCATAGCTCCCAGATGAGCTGGCAAAGAGACAGTTGTCACCTTGTTGGCAGGCAAGCGGACTTTTCTGCAGCCCGTTGTCACCACTCCAACACTTTCACTTAGGTCTGGGGTTTGAATGAGTTTCACCACCATCCTTGCTATTCTGGGTCTGATGGAGAAGGTAGCACTGACAGTTGCTATAGTTGCAGGGTCTACTCTGGAACCAGGGCTTTGAGCTTTAACCACCTCCTCAATAACATTGTACCCTATTATAGGTTTCTCTGCCACACCAGGGTCATCTGACACAAGGATGGGGACAGCAAGGGCCTCTGTTTCTACCTCCTTATTGCACAGCTTAAACTCCACTTTAACCCAGCAAATGAAAGGAATTTCAGTCTGGTTAGCTGCTAAACCAGTCAATGTTTCTGATCCCAGGAGTTCTTGAATGCTGAGGGTGGTGTTCGGCTCTCCAGGCCTCATTGATGACAGTAGTCTGTGCTCCACTGTCCCACAGAGTTTCCACTGCAGCGTTATCTATCCTGCAGTTCACCAGACACTGTTTCCCGATGAGGATCACTAACTTTGTCTTTCAGTGTGGTTTCATATAGTTTACATGCAGGGGTTTTGGTGCAGATGTGGAGGGAATGCTCATGAGCTGTGGTGTTCTTTTGTGTGGGTTTATGCCTGTTGGTTCTACCTCTCTCTCTCTGGCAGGTTTTTGTTGGGACCTGGGGTGTGGAACTACTGGTGGTCCCCTCTCAGCAGCTCATTCTTGTCTCCCATCTGTCTTGGCCTCCTACACCCACGAGAGACATAGCCAGACTCTCCACAGTGGAAACAGTGATCACAGGGATCTCCTCTATATGCCTGCTGACATGCTTCGCAACCCCTGGGTCTTGCCCTAGTTTCTGGCCTTGCTCTCGATGCTTGCCGGTAGGTGGTTGGTTGAGAGGTGGGGGTTGTGGGTGCTGGGAGGTGGCTTCCATGGCTGCCAGGAACACTTGCCTCATTTTATAGACATCAGCCTTAAGTTGCTCCAACATTAGATGGGTGGCGGAGTCCTGGGCTTGGGCTTCTTTGGACTGAGGCTGTGACACCTTTGCTGTCTTTGGGGTGGGGCTTTTCACCATTGGTGAAGCTGTATTGGGAACTTCTGCCTGTATCTCACACATACAAGCTTTCCTACCACTGGTGGATTTCCTCAGCTTCTTTTCTCTTGCCTCTTGCCCTCCAGACTTGCAGCTTCACTGAGCTTCTCTATGAGGATTTCATCCCTCACTGTGACATCACTCAGAAAGGGTCTCATTTGAAACTTTATTGAGTCACTGAGAAGACCTGTCTCGATTGCCTGGAGAAACTTTCTCCGCACTAATTCTGGGTCATAGTAGTCATTAGCCTCTCCATCATTTGACTTCCACAGTAGCCTCTCTTTCAGCTCAATGGCGTGGAACAGAAAGGTCTGAGTAGTCTCCTTGGGCTCTTGTGAGAGGTTAACCAGCTTGTGGTAGATGTCAGAGGTGCTTTCTTCCTTGTAGTGCCCCTTCAGGATGGTTTTGAGAGTGGAGAGAGTTAAATTGCTCTTGATTTCAAGCATGTCTTTGAGATGGAGACCTGGGCTGACTGCTCTTATTACTGCCTCCATCACCTCTACCTCTGAATGTCTTTTACGGAGGCCTGATCAATCTGGTGGACTAGACTGGTGTAGGACAGCTTGTCTTTTTGTCCTCCTTACCCTATCTGTCCCATGATCTTAAATTCCCTCTGGAGTGTGACTTCAGGCACATTGGAGTGATGAGGGGTGCTGCTTCTTACTTCCCCAGTTGGATGCTGGTTCAGGGATGAAAACTGGTCATTTAGGGGACACTCACCTGCTGGTGAGGTATCGTGGTGCTTGCGGCTAAAAAGGTGGCTTTGATCAGGTGTAATGTTGCTTGCTAATCTTTATGCGCCCTCTCTTTGTTTTGCTGGAGAGTCACCCTTCAGCAGGCATAGAATAGTTTGTGTACTCACATATCTTAATAAGTGAGTGGTCCAACTGGTATAAGGCAGCAGTGACTTCAGTCAGTAAAAACTCCATATCTCTGTTCATGTTGCTGTGATGCTACTGATAATGATGAAGATGATGATGATGATTATGATGATTTGAAGATCTGGTTCGTCTAACTGGAAGTGGCTCTTGCTGATCTCGGATTTAAGAACTCACTCTTGGCTGGCTTGCCAAAAATATGTTACGCCCAGTCTGTAAAAATATAAAACATATATACAAATAAAACAACATACATTAATGAGTGGGCAATTAAATTCATAAATAAATAATATTAAATAACTATCCTATGTGCCACACATGCAGGTTCTAGAACTGAGATGCACTACATGTACATGTGTGAACATAAAAGTACCAAATTAACTGTGTGACTAACCACAAATGAAGCAAACATTACAACAACAAAACATTAACCAACATGTACATGTACATTAACAAACATTTAGAATTCTGCTGCTCAGCTATTCTGTGCTATGCTGTGCTAGCCCCTGAAGTAAACTTGTCCGAGTGCTTCACTGCTGTTAAAGAGCATAGTTTTGCAGTCTGCTGGGGGCAGGCATGCAAGAGAGCTGTTGTCTCATGTAGCAGTGCTGACCTGGGCTGGGAGCCTTGTTGCTCCCTGAAGAGACGAGAGGGAAATGGAGCTGCTGCTCTTGAGCAAGCTAAGGAGAGAAGAGAGAGAGAACAAAGAAGGGGATCTGGTTTTGTTTGGTGACACCTTGGAGGGTCACATGTCACACACTGACCAACATTGACTGTTTAGTGAGGTCCTTGGGGGAGGGTCATCCCCAGGTGTGAGCAGTGAGGAATTGTGGGGAAGTGAGTTCTTTGTCTCTAGAACAAAAGAACATGTGGTCTCAGTCCCAACAATATTTTTTCCCAACAACATTTTTTTGCCTCACTGTACTATCACTTTTTTGGGACTTTTTATGCCTTATTATACTATGACATTTTTATGACTTTTTAATGCCATACTATACTATGAGGTTTTTATGGCTCACTATAGTATACTGTTTTTTTATGACTTACTTTACTATGACTTTTTATGCTTTACTATACTATACTTATTTATGGGGCGGCATGGGGATGCAGCGGCTAGAACTGTCACCCCACAGTGAGAAGGTTCTGGGTTCGAACTACGGGTCTGGGGATTTTCTGCGTGGAGTTTTCATGTTCTCCCATGTTGGTGCTCTCTGGGTACTCCAGCTAAAGACATGCACATTATGTTGATTGCTGACTCTAATGCCTTCCTATACTATGACGTTTTCATGCCTTACTATACTATGATATTTGTATGCCTTAATATACTATCACATTTTTATGTCTTACTAAACTATGACTTTTTTTAGACTTACTACAGATATAGACATACTGAAATACATACACACACCAATAACCACAGTTGTTGCTGTGTCTACCAGACTGAAAACTTAAAGATTGTAAATTTAAGTTGTGTGAAGGTTATTCTACTTTCTGTTTTTAAAGATAGACACCATATCTATCTCTGTCTCTCTCAGTCAATACTGCCTTGTGTGGTTCTGTCCTCTGAGTAGCTTACCATTGATTCAGTATAGATTGAATGGCCATCACTCGTCAACATACTGACCAAGCACTAACGGACCTGTGCCTTTGTGAATGTAAACTACTGTTATTGGAATTTGACGGGAATATTGTAAAACAGATTTGTTTGTGCAAGCAACCACCACTGTTTCGACAAGCTAACTGAATTATTAACACAAACAAATCAAGTATAAAAATTGCATACTTGTTCCCTGTGTTGATGAGACAGTGTAGTGTGTTTTTCAGAATAATTGTCAAAAGACAACAGGCATGTAAATAAGTGTTAACATGGGGTCATGTTAAACTGAACACTCCATGACCAATGGATTGTTATTGCCGGTGTTTGTAAACTGCGTAATAAATTAAACCAGAAATATAAAAACCCGGTGTGAAAACCTGTAGTGGCTGTAAAAAAATACCTTCAGAAAGAAAAAAAAATAACAACAGCAACTTGGTGGCATCTGTTTATAGAGGGATCATTGGTAGTCTACAGCTGAGTTAGCAGCACAAACTGGAACAAAACAATAAAAGGAACAATAACATGGACATTAACAATGAGATAAGACAACAATCAAGATACAAGAGAACAAGAGAAATGCGATGAGGCAGAGAGATGGGATTTGAGCCAGCTAAACCAGCACAAGCATACACAGCAGCGGCAGGCTGAATCACTTTATATACTTCCAGCCAGGCTACTTCTGCCATGTGAAGTCACTGTGTAACTTAGGATAAGACTACAGGCTCAGAGCAGTCTCACAGTAGTAAAGCAGGTATACACACTCATATAGAGAGCAAAGAGACGGTGAGATAAAGCATGAATGGACTCCAATAGTCATTTTGCATATGGATTCTGTCTAAAGTGTCAGTGCCAAGGTTCTATGGATGGTAAAGTTGGTATGTCATGGGTCAATTAGTCCACCACTTTGGTTCAGATTGAAATTTGAAATTTTCCAGTGCAAACAACTTTTGGATGAATGATCATGAAATTTGTTGCAGACATTCACGTCAACCTCATTATAAACTTTGGTCATCGCTTGATTTTTCTTCAAGCCCATCATGGGGACAAAATTTAAATTTGTCAGTACTCTAGTGTAACACCTGCAAAAATAATCTAATTTGCCTCATCTGTAATTAGCAAATGTTAGCATGCACACACTCAATTAAGATTGTGAACATGGTAAATATTATATATGCTGAACATATGCATGTTAATATTGACACTTTAAGCATGTTACTATGCTGAAATTCCATGTTAAAGCACTGAAGCCTTTTCTATAGAGACACTGACAAATGCTGCTCACTGGTATTCAAAATAATATGGTCCATCTTTGTAGCAGTGTTTGAAATTGTGATTAAGTTACTTCACAGTTTTAATCTTTCTTCCTCTGCTATTCTTTGAACTATAACTTTCTTGATACAACTGGTACTGCCAAAGTAAGATATGGCACATAAAGGATGGTAAGTTACAAATTATGTTGTAAGTTGGTGTATTGAATTACAATACACTATGTTCGTACAGGCACTTTAAAGTTAGAGTTAATTTGAATTGGGAGCTGGATGAAGACAGAATGGGGTCAACGTTAACAAATTAGTAACTTGAATTAAAGGTGGCACAACAATTTGGGCAAGTTGAATGTGTTTAATACTGTGGTTGTGCTGTTGTGCATGAGAGCCAGCTTGAATGAATATATGATCTCACTCAGCAGCTGGACACAGTCTACAGAGCCTGCAGCTCTCTGCTCAGTACTAATCACTAATGTCCAGTCACTGTTTGTGTTGCTGCAGTTCCCTTTCTGTCCCTCGTCTGGTTCTTGGCTCACTGTCCCCTTTCATCCTCACACTCTCTTTATTTTCTAATTTATGTTTGTGTGCTTTTGTTGCTCTGCCTGTTTTCCAACATACCCACTGAAGCATATAAAGCCCTTGTTTTCTCAGTATGTAAAATAACTGTCACTCTTGTTGTCATTGTCTCTTTGCTTTTGTTCGCTTCCCTCTCTTTTAGTTACTATAATGCTAAGAGTCTGACATATGGAGTTTGATAGACCGCATCAGAATCAAATGGCCTCTTACCGCACATGTAGAGTTTTTTGGTTTTTTTTATTAGTACAGATTTGAATGGTTATATGTTCTTCTTTATATTTGCAGAACTCCACTTTCTTCAGCTAATGATTGTTGTGACATCTGTTTGATGTAAATTAGTGGGTGTAGCAGTGTTTATTAACAAAAATATGAATTCATTTCTCAAATTTCTGTTGTTCTTTAATTACCTTCAGAATGTAAGTTATTTCTGACATGTTTGCTTGGGCTGATTCTCACCATTTTTATTGGTATATTTAGTTTTTGTAATGTTGCTGTTGGTTGTTGTGGCCTTTGTTTGTCTCATCTACACACTTGTATCTGCTCCTGTACATAATAATAAAGATAGTATATAGAGTGAGTAGTGACATAACATTTTCAGGTCTCTATATAGCAGTTTGCTCATACAATTCAGAGAGCTGATGTCCTGGGTTTGACCTTTATCACATATCATACCTCCTCAATCTCTCCATATTTCTCATTGTTCTCCACTATCAACTGTATAAAAAAACAAAAAGCCATAAATACAATCTTTGAGATAATAATATCTGTGTCAGGTCAGTATGATAAATTTCTCCCTGTATTTTTGTTGAGTACTGGTGCAAAATTGTCAGTTCAAAAATTAGTTGGTTTTATTTGATAAGTACTAACACCAAAAATCTGACATTTACAACTGCTGCTGCTGCTGCTGCTACTGGAGGAAGCAGAAATATGTCCTGCAATAAAAATCAATCACAGCTTCACTGGAGACACTTGTCATCCAGAGCGATATGAAAATATCTCCAATAAACAACAGCGTTGAAATCTTTAAGGTGAATCCTCGTCCGTGTAGGACTTTCTGCTCTTTCCCAACTCTGTGGAGGGACGAGATCTAAATCTTTTATATAACTGACGAAGTAATGAGGGGTAGTAAAGCCCGCAGGTGGAAGCAGGTTGAAGGTCACCTGACGCACACAGTTGAGTTTGTATCTCTACCAACACCACATCTTTGGCTGTGAGAAGGATGCAGAAAGAGAAAACCTTCACAGCAGCAGAGTATGAAAGAGATTTCCTGGCCATGTCCAGGCAGAGGATAGATGTTTAATGTTTCTGAAGGTTGACTTCCTCTGTTGCTGATCAATAAAGAGTTTACTTCCTATTCTACCTCTGCACATTCCTCACTCTGTTAATTACTGTAGAAACAAGGGCCATTTGCACATGCCAGTTAATTAATTGGTTTTCTATTTTTTTATGAAATACAGCGCAAACAGTTACTTATCTTCACTTCAAAAATGAACTGAATGTGGAGTCTCCAGTAATCCTTTTTATTTCTAATATGAAGAAATTTCCATGATGGGTGCCCTTGTGTGTCTTTGTCGCTCTCCCAGATCAAAATTAAAAGAATGCAAACAAAGATGGAGGTATGCACTTCAGAAACATCCTGCTGGGAGTCATCATTGCTTGCATTATAACGAGAACTGCAATGATTTGAAAATGGTACCCATAAGCAATCAAAATCTGTGTATTTGACAAAAGAAGTAGAATTGCACTCAAGGGGCGTCGTGTAGCGTAGTGGTTTAAGCAGGCGCCCCATGTGTAGAGGCTACAGTCCTCGCTGCAGTCGGCCCCGGTTCGAATCCCGCATCGGACGGCCTTTCACTGCATGTCATTCCCCCTCTCTCTGCCTCCCCATTTCCTGTCACTCTCCACTGTGCTGTCCATTAAAGGCATAAAAGCCCAAAAAAATATACTTTAAAAAAAAAAAAGAATTGCACTCAAGAGAGCACATACCTCCACCAAGGCCAAACAATCCTACACATGTCTTTTGTTTTCATAGGTTTATTTATTTATTGTCTAATTTTTATGCAAGACATCTGTATTGTTTTATTACCTGTTGTGTGAAATGACTATGTCAGCATTAAACAATTGAACAGCTCTACAACAGTATGACTCGTCGCAAAGTTCTGCTATTTCTACAATTTTATTAGTTGCATGTTCAAAGAAATACAAGCATTCCTAAATGCTGCTGCAATGTCACTTACTATTAATAATGATAATAATGATAACAACTCAGTGTGAGATTTCTTACATAAAGATCCACACATTATTTCCAGGGAAATTGATGAAAGTGTAGAAAAATGCCCTATTTCACAATGTTGAAGAAATTGATGAAAATAAATTCCTGGATCTGCCCCTTCACAAAATTTCTCTGGTACGTGCCTAATCCCTCGACCAAGTTTGGTGCAAATCAGTTCAGTTCTTATGCGTAATCCTGCTGACAAACAAACAAGCAGAGGTGAAAACATAACCTTCTAGGTGGATGGAACTAGAAGGGCACTCAGTTCATAGTAAAGCAACCAGATCTGCCCCAAAATTTAACATGTGAAAACATAACCTCTGACTTAGACTAAAATAGTAGAGGTAAAAATTACATTAAATTTCCTAACACAAAATATTGCGTTTATTGCCTTGAAATTTTTAGTTTTCTCAACTTTTTCCTTTCAATGGTGTTGTTCTTTTGTTTTTGTTTTTACAGGATGCTCTACAGGATTTTTGACAAGTCTTCTAGAAAAAAAGGTTTTGCACACATTCAAAGATAATAAAAAAAACACATGAAGGAGGACTTTCTGCTTTCACAGTGCGATTTTATCTATCACATATGGTGAAGACCACATGGTGATATGCATCACCTCACTTGATAAATAAATCTAGGAGCAGCTCACAACACAACTATACACAATTATATGAAACAAAAAAAGCCACAGCTTTTTCACAAAATTCCACACTAGTCGGTGAAAACAGGTTTATATTTGGGAATTAAAACTGTAATCAGATTGTCCCCATGGGGCGAAATTGGGTTTCATCCACTCACTTTGGGGAATAGCTACGATAAAACAAATTCTACAAGACAATAAACAGCACAATAAACAACACAAAGTGGACAGTGAGATAACACATAACAGAAGTGGACTGCACAGGTTAACAAGTGTTTCTTTACCAACACTATGGCGAACAGGATAAAAGACTGTTGTTGTTTTTTCTTGTAGCCCACAGACCTGGAGGCTGATTCCAGATGTCCTACAGCATTCAATCTTTCCTATCTTGATTTGACCAGAGTTGAGGTTATCACTTGGAGCCTCTCAGTGTGCATCTATGTTTCATTATCTAGTAAGCAACATTAATGTCATTTTTTTTTTTTACATATCTGATTGTGGAAGAAGACATACAGTATCTGCCTCCTCTCCAGATCTAATCATTTCTCTCACTCTCCGATGAGAGTGTGGAGATTTTGGGATATAGCTGCATGTTTATCCTGTTTATCTTGCAGACACCAATAAATATTATAATCCAACAGCCCTCTCTATGGTTTTATGAAGTGGAGTTAAGGGAGTCTGGCTCTTTGCTGAGCTACAGCAGCTAATATTAAGTTTCTGAAATCCATCTGCTTGCTAATTCTCGTGGTAGCTATGAAACTCCTACGTGGCCCTGTGGGGCTATCGATTGTATCTGTTTCTCTTGTCACTGCTAAAGAAAAAAAAAATACGATAACACCAACAGCTGCTTAGTCAGCTCTTATACAGATAAATTATCTTGGAGGTAGAGGAGGAGGAGGAGGAGGAGGAAAAGGACGAAAGAGAAAATAAGGAAGAGGAGATTAAAGAGGGAGATGGAGTGGGAAAATGGAGGGAATGTAGAATGGAGATAAGGAATGAAGAGAAGAGAAAGTGAGAAGGAGGAGGGTGAAATTAGGGAGGCAAGTAAAAAAACTGCAAGTAAAATCTTAATGTATACACCAGAACAGTCATTAATTCATGTTTTTCACTTTTGTTTTCCTAATATAATGCTTATTGTCACATATGAACAATTTCCCCAACCATTGTTAACCCCAGTCACATGCAATAGTTAAATGCAACAGATCATAAAAGGTAGAATAGGATGGTGATATTCACTGACCTCCAAAAGCATCTGTCTCAAATGTTTCTACCATATATGTATTCAGACATTTATTTAGCACCTCCTGCCGTCACACTAATACAGTAACAGATTTGTTTTTTCCCCTGGTCAGTACTTCAGAAGATGCATTAATGGATGAATTCATTTCACAAGAGTATTATACAGATTCCTTGTTATAGGGTAAACGTTACTTGTAATCTGCCTTGTGCATCACTGTTGCAATTTAAAAGTCTCTTACTGCCCTCTGTTGTTCATTTACATATTGCCACTTCAATAATGAAGTAGGCCTACACCATTTTTTTATTTTATTTTTTTTTGCACAGTTTAAATGATAACACTGCCTCTGGGGTGTGTCTTGTTTTCAAAGTGTCCTTTTTTTTTTCTTTGTCACACTAGAGAGCCTCCCCATGCCATGAAAACCATCGTTCTTTGTTCATTTTCATTACACTAGCCCTGCAAGACTCCGGGTCCCAACTGTGAGTTTTCATCCTCTTTTGAAGTCTGCTGCTGGTCTGATTTAAAATGGAGCTCCAAGGCAGAGCTAAGTCATTCTTGGCCTGAAAAACTTTGACAGAAGAGAATGATGCATGCAAGAGCTTGATTTTACAGAGTTAATTTATATAGATAGATAGATAGATAGATAGATAGATAGATAGATAGATAGATAGATAGATAGATAGATAGTAGTGCACCCTCAGTTTTTGAAAGTTTATGTGATAACACCAGTGCTGTGGTTGTGTTTTAATCATGTCTTTGGTTCTCCCCATGTCAAAAAAAAAAAACAATCCTCTGTTTACTCCCATTATGCAAGCACCGTGTGGTTGCAGGAGCCAACTGTGAAAGTTTTCAGCTTCGTTTGAACTCTGCTGCTGATCTGATTTGAAATGGAGTTCCAAGGCAGAGATAACTCGTGGTTGGCCTGAGAATTAAAAAAGGCGCACAACTGATTCACTCAAGGGAAAGTTTAATTTCAAGGCTGTTAAATTGCCTTTTCAGTTCGACAGATAAATCCCTTGTACTTTCTCATTCGAATAACGACTACACATTTCCTAATTTTCCTCTCTGAAGTGTGCAAAAATCGATCTGTATGTATGTATGTATGTATTCTGTACAGGCCTGAGCCCTGAAGGGCTAACCCGTGTTTAGCCACTCTTCTCTGGAAGACTTGACTCAGCAGAGTGCTGGGTGTCGAGACAGACAAGAGTAGGAAATACACAGCTAGAAGGCGAGAGAATGTTGGACTTATAGAGACACAACTCCAAATGAATTCTAAAATTGTTCCGTGTTTGCCGGATATGTCAATTGTTTGCTAACACGACAGCCACAGCAACTTTATAAGGTGATAATATGTCAGAGCTGTTGTGAGCTCTGGTGCATAGTGCATCTAGTCAGGGTGCACAGATGGAGTGGGAGGGTGCTGTGTCAGAGCCTCATAAAAAAGGCACTCGGGCTATAAACTGGAACAAATTGCAGGAACATCCTACAATATAATGCATAGTGCTATAATAAATAACCTCATAGTATATATCATTAAGTTATTGTTAAGTTTGAGCCATGATCCAACTATGACAAATTTTCTGGCTGCAGTTTGTGCAGGGTGGATGTTTTAAATAATTTTCTTTCAAATTCAGATTAAGTCGCTCTGTGGTGTCCTCAAATCCCGCCACCACACCCTACTCTTGTGTCTTGTGTTTCTCTCTGTGCCTCCCTGTGTTTCGCTTTCTTCCCACTTTTTCACTTTAGCATCTACAGCACCCAGTGAGGTGACAAAGGACTTGCTCACGCCTCCCTCTAATTGGAGTCTACTGAGCTGTTAGCTCTGCCTGCATCTATCTCACTCTCATTGGTCAGCCGGAGAAGAGGTTCAATTTATTTTAATAAATCATTTTAAACTAATGTCCGAAAAAACTAAAGTGCAAATATAGATATATATTTATAGATATATGGTGTGTGTGCTCACTTTATGAAGGCCTTGAAGAATTTACTTATCAGCTTCCAACTACAAACGATGGGGTCCGACTCAAACACACTATTAATATGCAAATTTGCAAAACAATATCATTCCGTATTATTTTACCAGCACGTAGCACAACCACAAAGTCCTGATGAAGCAGTTTAGGTTGCAGCTGAATGTTAAATTTTTTAATATTTATCACTTCCACGTTGCAATGCTTCTATAGTTGTTATACTAGTTTCCTACCTAAACTCTCAAGAGGGCACACTGTTCTCTAAACATCCACTAACACATTCAATTCTACCTTGCATATTTATCAATGGAAAGTGCACCCCCTTTCTCCTGTTCTGTTCTGATTTTTCCTCTAGCGCAAGAGCGAAAGCATGTATGTGTGTGTGTGTGTGTGTGTGTGTGTGTGTTGCGCTGGTAATATGTGTGGGGGGGTGTGGGCGCGGGGGGGGGGGCAAAGACTGTGTATGCTGAGTGTCATGTGTGGAGGGTTGGGGGTGAGGACAATGCATCCATTGCGTATGGATGCATTATGCATTATGCGTATTATTGCCCTTAGCATCTAATCACTACTGAATACCATTTTATATCATATCATATCATATCTCTATAGAAGCCCATTACTGCCAGTGTGATGAAAAAAATGATCCTGTAGGTCATTATAGTAGAACGCTTTCTCAAAACAATGATTTAGTGTCTCAAAAATAATGATTTAGTATCTTAAAATAATTACTTTATATCTCAAAATTCAAAGTCTTTTCAAAGTCTAAGAGATACTAAAATTTAAGGGACTTAAGGGATAAAGATATTAAAGTAAGGTAAATGACTTAACCATCAGGCATTTGAGTGCTAGTGTATGTGGCCGTGCTAAGTTTGAGCAACCCACCATAAAAGGAAAAAAATTACCAACTTTTTTTTATTTTTTGTAACACCTTTTTAAAGTATAATAAAACCTAAACCATATTTGCCCCATGTCTTTAATCACTCAAACCATAATTAACACTATGGCCTAAATATAATATAGGACACACAAGTTGTTGTGTCTTTTGTGAGTACATAGAACCGTGACCAACTGATAATAAAGTACAGTCCAATATAGCATCAGCTACTTAATACTCTGCCAGCAAATAATAAACAGAAAAAGTGTCAAAGTTTATATTGTGTTTATATATTGGAATTCATACAAGTGTTCATAATATTGTGCCCTCCCCCTGTCAACATTCAGTGCCTCCTGTAACCGCACAATGTGTTACAATGAGGAGCTGCAAATTCTGCTAATCAGATTTCATAAAGCACATTTGGCATCATTAGCTGCGTTGGGAGAACAGTTCTCTACCACAACAGTACTGGAAAAGACAAGCAACAAGAATTTGGCAGTGCAGCCAAGATATCATCCTTCCTCTGCCAGTGAGGAGATACATAGAGGTTACTCACAAACACAGACACAAACACACACATACACACACACACTCCTCACTGTCTGTGTGGAGATAGAAAGATATATCTTGAATACACACACACACAGACACATGCACACACAGAGTCTCAAAGGAGTGATGAAATAGATGAGAAGAGGATCCACGGTGAGCCTGGAGGACTGGATAAATATTGACCTGAATGCATGAGGTCTGTCACAGTACATAAAAAGGGCTATACGCTTACTCCGACTCTCTCTCTCACACACACACACACACACACACACACACAGTTATACATACACACTCAATCACCAACATCCATGCCCTCAAAGAACCTCTAAAGAACTCTATAAACTACATCTGCAAATCACAGTTCAACTATATATTTTAACAAAACCTGGAATCAATATTAATATTTATGGAGAAACGGAGATTGAGCTTGACTGGATGTGGTATAAATAATGAAAGTCTTGAGTGTGTGTGGCTGAAATGTTCCCTTACATACGCACTGCTATGCATGGTATTTTTTTATGTTTTTATGCTTGCAGGTGAGGGTGGGGCGTCACTTGCATATCAATTAAAAGAAGACGCAATAAAGGCTGATAGTAACGCATTTAAAAAAAAAAAAAAGATTCTTCATGATCCGTTTCTGCAATTTCTTCCGTAAATACAACACTGCCAACTCACAGTCAGTCTGTTCTCCACTCGAAAGCCCAAAAAAGTTATGGGCGAAAAGTGCGGCTGACAGAAATGCTACACTCTGTGTGTGAAAAGGAAGATAATTCATCATTCATTAGAATAATGAATATGAAATAAAATAAGAGCTATCTTGGGTGAGAAGCAGCAAAGAAATGCAAATTGGAGTTAAAAAAAATACTTTTCATCGTGTAATCTTGTTAAACACATTTGAGAATATTCAAGTAACAATAGAAGTTTCCAAAATTTGCTAAATATTTGCTCATAATTTAAGTGGAAACTGCTATGACCACTATGGGTTTCAATAGCTGGTTCCATGTTGGAGGTCAAACACTACGCACAAGATGGTCAGCAGTATGTAGTTGTGGGGGATGGCTATACAGCTCTGATGCAGTGCTTCTTTGTAATAAAAGTGAAACTCAGCTTTATCAAAAATGTGCGGGTGGGGTAAGGCAGTAAAGAGTAAAGGTTCCCCTTAATTGGTTTACCAATGGGAGAAATACAAAGGTGAGTTCAGACTTAAATGATGCAACTCGAAGCAACGTGAAGCCAGAACCACTTCAGTTTTATCTGTCAATATGTGGTAAACAAAATCTAGTATTCCTAGAGTAATGACAACTGCATAGAACATGCTACCTAATGATATGACATGAAGCTGATTGTCATGAGCCTGCAGGTACAGTCTCTCTGTAGTCTTGGTCCATTGAGCCTGATGTGTAGTGATAAGAGTAACTGCGGTAACTGAGAGTGAATAGGAGAGACTGTACTCCCATGAAGAGCAACCCTACATTCAGCTTGTGTAAGCAGCTTATTGAAACGGAAAAAGCAAATGTTTGGCAATTTTGGCTGAGGTGACTTCAATGATTATCAAACTTCTTGATCAACATTCTGTCTTCCGTTTGCTTTTTGCACAGCCAGCAGTCCAAAGTTCAAAATTGCTCAGTTTACAGTGAGATATTTTTGGTCAAGAGATGACTGCAACTCCAAGGTTCACGGTCTCATCTATTGCAGGTAGGATTACTCATGTAATCTGTTTTGACGGACATGCATCTTGGAAAGCCTGTTACCAGATATGACTTAAACCAGCCGAGTGCGGCTCCTTTAATCCCAATGACATGTTACAGTATATGGATAGGGAGACAGTGATCCTTCAGCACCGATATTCATTCTGCAGCACGACAACTAGCCGCCCAGACACACAGGCAGAGTCATGAAGAAGAGACAACAAGAACACGGAGTCCTGCAACAGATGGTCGGACTCCCACAGAGCCCTGATCTCAACATCATGGAGTCAGTCTGGGATCACATGAAGAGACAGAAGACACTCAGACAACAACAAGCTACCTGCCAAGTAAAAACTAGATGTGTACCAAGGGGAACTGGTGCTGTTTTAAAGACAAAGGGGTGGCAACACAAAATTGATTTATCTTTTTTTTTTTGGTTTTTGCAGTTTGTATGAAGTTCATGGTGTTACTTTTGGAAGCATCCTCTTTTGTGCAGTGCTGTGATTGTAAACCAAACTAGTATTTTAGTGCTTGGAACAAATTTTTAAACACACAGGGGCCTGTGCCAAATTGTAATACCGACACATACCTTGTCTATGGCTGCCATGATGACACCCTCATTAGCTGCGTCAAACAGTGATCCAGTTGGGACATGCATTTGGCCAACAGAGGAACAGTTGTAATGTCGGGGAATTCTGCTTTTACCTGAAACACAATGAGTGATAGAAAAAATCAGTCAAATTGATTCTTGTGAATCTTCCTACATAGTATAATTGTTACCGGGCTAGATCAGAGTGCACAACACAGGAGGAGAGGCTGGGAATTGGAACAATGGTTCATTTATTAACAAGCTGACATTATTTGTTAAGAATGGGCAGCAGAGTCTTTGTGGGCAGAGGAGAGCAAAGGCTAGATGAGGGGGAACCGGGGGAGAGGTTGAGGCTGAAAGCAGGAGTCCGAGGCTTGAGACATGAGTAGGGGAGCTGAGAAGGGCAAAGCAGGTGAAGGGCAGAGGCTGAGCTGATCTAGTGCATTTTTCAGACAGAGCAGGAGATGGACAGGCAGGGGTCGGGCCGGAGAAAGGCTCAAACAAGCAAGGATGTTCATAAAGGCTGGAATGAGACTATACTGTGTAGCTGAGTCTATGATGTGGCAGTTGAAGCCCAGTACTTAAAACAGAGAAGACTGGAGATGATTAGCAGTTAGGTGTCTTGGTGCAGCAAGACACTTAAGCACCTGATCCCACTCCTGTAATCAGAGCACAACACAGTCAGACAGACAGATAGACAGAGAGAGGAGCTCCTGGCGAGGAGGGAGAGGGGGCACAAGCTGAGGGCATGACAGAAATACATGATCTCACACCAGTTTCAAATATTAAAAACACTTCAGTCATCATGTGTGTTGGGGATTGAAACACGAGTCTGCTCTTTTCTGGGTAAATAAATATGTGGAAATGTATGTGGTTTTTCTTTTTGCTCATTCACCCATCAAAAAGGTACATCACAATTCATGTCCCTTTCTGCAAGATATAGACCTTCTCATACTCACTCATGTCCAATTTGATAGTATTTACCACTCAGAAATCTTCTGACACTCCATTAAGATATTTTACTACTGAGGAAATCCTGTTTTATCTGAATCTCACAACTTCAGAAATATGATTCTATAGGTTATAGAAAACACATCAATTGGTTTCACAGTACTGATTCTGTAGCAAAGACAGAACTTCAACCATGGATAAAAGCAAAACAAGATCTTTTTAACTGGGCTTTGGTTTTCTTTGATACATCCCAAACTAAAATACAAAGAAAATATCAAAATATTACCTTGCTCTAATAAAAAAGAAATGTTGTCCACTTGTCTCAGAACTCTGCTATGAAGGGATCTGAATGAATGGATTCCTGTCCTCTATAAGCAAAGGTTCCTTCCATTTTATTTTTGATCAATGCTGGTTCTTCTTCTTGACCTCCCACAAAAATGCTTGCCTTTCTCCCTCAGGACTGTCTTCAGCTTCACCTGCAGCTGCAGGATAATCAGGACAGTAATTGACTTTGGCGTTCTGTTGCTTCTTCCCCTGGTTTGGATCTTGGCTAGTGGTGCCTTGCTTTTCTTTCACAGCTCAACTCGGGGAAGCCAATTTACATCCACGTTAGTTTCCATCAAAGACCACCAAGAGAGTTGACCCAAGGTTGTAAGGCATGCCTCAAGAGCTGCTCCCAAGCACTCTGCCGTGTGATGACACAAAGAGATAAGTTATTTAGACCTAAAAGTTAATAGTGACATAAATTAAAGATTATTCACTGTAATCAGCTTCAGGAAGTTGAGAGTATTCCCAGTTAAGGGAATTCTCTTTTCTGAAAACAATGGTGAAACACCTTTAGATTCAAGCTGCAGCTCTTAACACAATCATAATAGGCTGTCAAAAAATTAATTTATAATCTAACATCTTACGTCCAGAATCAATCAACGTGTGAACTTTTGAACCCGTGGTATTATCTTCATCCACTATGCATATAAACAAAGTGAAAATGATGAATGACCTTGTTCTACTCACAATTTAGGATAAGACCTTTTGAAGCTGCGATATTATCTCCCACTAAAATGCATATGAACAATAGAGCGATCATGCATCAACCTGTCTTGGGGATGCTGGGAGGAAGGGGCATGGGGAAGCAGTTAACCTTTGTCTTGACCAGTCAAACTCAGATGGGATTCCAAGCATCCTTGGCATTGACCTTTGACCTAGACCTGAAGAAGATCAGGATAGGGAACATGCCCTAGCATCATAAAGGCCTATACCATGCCATCCTTGAGTGAAATACTGAGCTCCTATTTGCTCTATGGACATTATTCTGGAGTTGAACCTGACCTCTGACTTGCCTGCTGAGGGAGACAAGTTTACAATGGACTAAAAGAGGAAGAGTTTGCATTTAAAAGTTTTAGTATATGTTAAAGCATGGTCAGATTCTCAGCCTAAATCCAGGTCATCTTCCTCACTTTTTAAGCAACACTACCATCTGCTGTTGTCATGGTGAGAGCACACCTCATTAAACATGTCAAGAGTTACCTTGGCCTTTTTATTTGCATGCCATCATCTGACAAACACAAGTGAATGTTTAACTTGTTTTGAGCCATTCACCTGTAATCACTGACAGTCTGTGTGATTAAAGTTTCACTCTTTTTAGTACAAAAATCTTTTTGTGTTGCTGTCTCTCTGCCATGGCTCAGCAAACAAACACTGTCCTTTGAAGCTCAAAGAGGGTGTTTTGTACTGTAAGGACAGGACAGCTGATGCCTCATTCTAGTGTCAGCTGAACTTGAGAACAAGGATTATGGATTTTGTCGCCCATCACTAAGATCAAAATCGCTTTAGGAAGGAATCTCTTTGTGCCAAGTATGGACAAAGAAAACAGTTGCAGCAACCAAGAACTCGTTCAAAGCACATATGGGGTTGGTAGTATTGTAAAAAAAAAAAAAAAAAAAAAAAAAATGTGACCCACTACTTTAACATGTTGACTTCTTCAACGTCTCTGTCTCTCTCCACTGTGCTGAAACATTCACCTCTGGTCTCTCTCTCTCTCTCTCCCTCTCCATGGTTCTGAAGCATTCACCTCTGGTCTCTCTCTCTCTCTCTCTCTCTCTCTCTCTCCATGGTGCTGAAGCATTCACATCTGGGCTCTCTCTCTCTATGTTACTGAAGCATTCACCTCTGGTCTCTCTCTCTCTCTCTATGGCACTGAAGCATTCACCTCTGGTCTCTCTCTCTCTCGCCATGGCATTGAAACACTCACCTCTGGTCTCTCTCTCTCTCTGGTGCTGAAAAAACTCTTTCTATGGTTCAGAAATGATGAAACCCAGACTCTGTCCTTCTCTGTGGTGTTGAAACATTCAAACCCATGCTTTGACATGACTATTCCCTTCCCATTTTCAAATGTACAAAACTTAAGATTCATCATCATTTTGTGTCACCATTGACAGACTGTACAGTGTTGAATAAATGCATCAGTGTTTTGCGAAAAAAGGATACTTTGGTACAGTCTTGTACTATACAAGACTACAGGTACAGGTACAGTCTTGTACTATACAAGACTGTACCAAAGTATCCTTTTTTCGCAAAAGTTATGATAATAATGTAAAAACCATAATAAAAACTATAAAAACTATTGCAATAGCTTTCATTCTATATTTTATTCTCAACAATTTCTTATCAATATGTTTTAAACATTTCAAACCCTGACAAATGGATGGATTTTGGTCATATTCAGAAACTTAGGTGCCTAATAAGAATGCATGAAGTAAAATGTCAGGATAATACTTCCTCTTCTGCCTGTTTAATCAGTTCTTTTCTATAAAAAAAACTATGCATTACACAATCACACTCTTTTGAGCCTGAAAGCTGACAGTTAACATATTCAAGAATTGTTTTCCATGTAAAAAAAACATTCCCAAGAAACAAAATCCTTCATTTGAATCACAAATAACTCACTGTGTTGTTGGAAGAAAAAGCTTTGTGGTTGAAAGCTTTGCAACATAGCCAAACCACAAGCAAAGTTTGTTTAAATTCGACAGAAGGGACAGCGGGGTAGAAAGGAAGAACGTTCTCTCATTATCGCCCAAAAACAGAGAGGAGGGGGTCCATAGCACATTTTGTTTGAGGCCCATTTCATAAGAGCCCAGTAGCAGCTTTGTGTACACAGAAATGTATTAAAAATATATACATATATTGTACACTGTGCAAGTAAGAATATGTTTAAGCCCTGTGTTGGCATAGGCACTTTCACATGTCTTTCTTTTCGAAAACAAAAGCAATACATCAACAACACATTTCCAAAACGTATACTGTGATTAAAATAAAGCTGGGTTCCCATTTGTGTATTTCCCCCCTCTCTTCTACCGATCACACAGGTTGTTTCACTTTGACTTCTATTTTCATTTGTCTTCTTTATCTTTTCTTCCTCCCTTTTCCTGGTTCCCTCTGGTTTTATAGTGCTCTTCTGGTAGGCTTCTTAGCTTCTCAGCAGCCTAAAAACACAAACATTGAGCTTTTATACAACTGTAAAGACAAATGCAGAGACAAAGAGCGATTCACTGCAATTCTGGATTTGCAATTATAATTAGTGTGCTGGAAGAAGGTCAACTTTTTTTAATGGGCCTGTTGTAAGGGATGTAGGCCTCTCTGACCGTTTGTGTTTTCTCTGATATCTCAGTTTGCTATTTCTGTTTTGCTATTTGTCTTTTTATGTAAGCTACATATGTGTGTGTCAGTGAGTTTAACGTCAGATTCCGTTGATTCGGTCTGATAATTTTGACTGAAGATTAATGACGCCATTGCACCTGAAAAGTCATCTGTGGCAAGAACCGTGGAGAAACACCCCAGCTGTCACAAGTGAGAAAAGTGAATGAGGGAAATCTGAGGGCAAATGGAGAAAAATTAATCTTGAGAATGACTATGAGATCTACTAAGAGATGCTTCGTATTTGCAAGGCTACAGATGAGCCTTTTCTCTAACAACATCAACAAGAATATCAACATTCCTTGTGTCATGTTTTCCACTGTTGAGAAGCTAACTAGTCCCCCACATATTACTACCTTGACTTTGTGTCTCTCAATGAGCCTACTGAGCTTCTTTTTTGTGTGGTCCCCCAGGGTTCGATTCTTAAGCCACTGTTATTCAACCTGTACATGATTCTGTAACATTGGGTCAAATCACAAATGACAATGACGTTGCTTATCACAGCAGCACAGATTATATTCAACGTAGCTCTTTCACCAGGCGACGATGGTCGCTTAGACTCACTCTATCAGTGCTTAGGGCAAGTAAACGGCTAGGGACAGTTAAATTTCATTGAATTAAATAAAGACAAGACAGAAATCAATTTATTTTAAAGTTATTACAGAGCTTGTTTCCAGAGCTATAAAGACAAACACCCAAGACAGAAATCTTGGTGTCTTAATTGACTCTGATCTGAGCTTCAGTAGCCACATCAAGGCAATAACTAAATGAGCATTTTATTATCTCAAACAATGAGCAAGATTAGACGTCTCATGTCTACACAAGCTCCAGAGAAACTAGTTCATGCCTTCACCTCCAGCAAGGTGGACTATTGTAATGATCTTCTGAAAAAGGCCATTAGACAAACAGCTCATTCATAAGTTCAGAGTAGGGCTGGGACGATTATCCGATGTAATCGTCGTTGTCGATTATAAAAATTATTCGACGTGGAATTTTAGTGTCAACGTGTCGTGTAAAACCACACAGGGTAAATGTTAATAGAACAAAACCAGAACTTTCTAATGGGACCGTTTATATCCATCGTCTTTGGTTTACCCGGATACAAGCGCAGCGCAAGGGCTGGGACAACGCAGTGATGTAATTGAAGTCATTGACTATGTGAATGATTTGTGTCTGTGTAATCTATTTGAACAACATGGCGGTGTCTACCAGCAGTACGACGGAGCGTGTGGAGCAACACGCGGCAAAAAAGGCTCGCACGCGGTCCTCCAAAGTTTGGGAATACTTTAATCTTGACACCAACAGTGCGGTAATCTGCAGACTCTGCGAAGTGCATCTGGCATATCACTCTAGCACGACAGTCATGCACGAGCACATAAAGAGGAAACACCCTGGTGCAGCGAAATTACTGTTAGGTTAATAAAAAAAATAATCGTTAGATTAGTCAAATAAACGAAAAAATAATCGCTAGATTAATTGATTAAAGAATAATCGTTTGGAACAGCCCTAGTTCAGAGTTCCAACAAGAACCAGGAAAGGTGAACACATCACTCCTGTTAAATCCTTAAATCTTTACAATTGCTCCTAGTGACCTACAGAACAGATTTTAAAGTGCTGCTGTCAGTTCCAAAATCAGTCAACAATTTGGGGCCAAAGTATATTTCTGATCTCAGAGTAGGGCTCTTAGAGCTTTGGGAAGCAGTCAGCTGGCAGGACCTCGACAGGGTGGAGCTGCTTTTAGCTGCTATGATGCACATAGATGGAACCAACTTCTTGTTGATGTTGACTTTCAAATCTTAATGAAAGGCCTTTGGTTGATTGGTTTCTGTAATCCACTTTTATTTCCTTTGTTTGCCTTTGGGGCAACTTTTAACTTATTACTGTACTGTAACTGCACTGCAACTGAATCTCTGGTCTACTAATATCTTTGTAGATTTGTATTTCATTTTAATTGTATGTATTTTATTTTGTTTCATATATTATATTCTGTTTTATTTGCTTTTATTCTGTTTTTTATTCTTATTTTTTTAATGTTATTCCAATGCTTTTGTCTACATAAAGCACTTCTGTCTGAAATGTGCTTTATAAATAAACTTGCATGGCCTTTTCCTTCATAGTCTCTGTATGTAAACAATAATACTAACTTTGTATCTCAAACCTCACTACTATATAACAGTGGAATTGTACATATGTTATATTACTCACCTGTTCAGGGGTGAGGTCTCTCTGCTCCAGAGCAAGCATCTCATACCCGACCATAAACTTCTTAACTGAAGCTGAGCGGAGCAGAGGAGGGTAGTAGTGAGCATGCAGCTGCCAGTGGGAGTTGTCTTCCTTTAAATAGGGACCAGTGGGGGCTCCTGGATAAAGAGAGGGAAATATTTGAGTGGAGACACAGGACTAGTTTTACTCTAAATGGAGAAAAGGTCAATCAGAGACTTTGATTAGCAGCTTAATCTAATCTAACCTAACTGTTAATGTGTGTGTGATACTCTGTCAGTTCCTAATTATCCATTTCAAGAATATTTCAAAAAATGTATTTGCAATCCATAAAATGAAACAGATTTTATTATTACATTCATTTCATTTTGTTCAAAGTAATTTAAATTGTTTGACAGTTTTGGGTTCAGTGACCATTCAGCTGAACAATTGTTCTAAAATCAGTATGTAAGGTATCTAAAACTGTAGGCAACAATGGCAGCTATAGCAACAAAACCTTGTGCAAACTAACTAGTTATGTTTCACAGGTGAAACAGACCAAAACTTGAGTTAAACTGACTGAAAAAAAACTTGGGAAAAAGGAATACTTGTGCTAAGTGGTAAAGGTATAAGCACAATAAAACAGTCTGAGGTGTTCTGATATAGAAAAAAACAAGACTTGGACTCACATATGTCTGGTCTTATATATTTGTCTACAAGGACACCTTATTATGCGTTATATAGGGTTCAACACTAATGTCTGCAGTGCAAAAATTATATCATTCATGCTGCAGAATAAATTTTATTTCCTCAATGTGTCTGCAAACAAAAGTGTGAGACAACCAAATTTCCCATAGGTGTCCAACTGGTTTCAGATCTGGTGACTGTGAGGCCCACATGATTTACATCATTTTCATATTCATCAAACCATCCAGAAACCCACCCTTGGAAGCATCTGCCTTCATCATGTTTTTCTGCTTCTTTATTCAGGTTTTTTACTTTGTCACCATCTGCATGTGTAACTTCACAAAATCCTGCATGAAAAATTGCATTACTGCAATAGTCTCTAAATCCTCTCGAGAGGGTCATTCCAAAGATACATTTTCAGTGATTTGTGACTGTATTTTTCATTTAAATACCTCCTTTGCTGCCTGTTTGGCTATCTGATCTTAGTGGAAGGTAATGAGGTGATCAGGGAGGAAGAAACTGCTGCGACATATCTGTCTTAAAAAAAAAACACAAAATAAGTAAAAAATGGATCCCTGGAGGTATTGTGAGCTTTTCCTTTAGAGTCGGCTTTCTGACAATGGGGGCTGATCAGACACAGATAAGGGCGACAGGAGGGAGACATAAAGGAAACTAATGGATGGCAAAAGAAAAAAGAAGAACAAAGCAAAGACTAACGAGTCTAGATAAGGAATGGATAGAGATGGATGCTCCTATTAGTAGACAATTACATAGTTTTAAATCGTCCTTGTGTTTGTTCTGCTGCAAGTGTGTGGCTGCATGAGTGTGTGCATAATTTTAGAATTAACATAAAAGTTACAGATATTCCTAGATAGGGGGCCACCTGTTGTTACTGGTGTAATAATCAGAGACAAATCATAATAAGGAATAAGCAGGTAGCTTTATCTAATCCCTGATTTCCCAGGTGACTCCAACACCATCCAACCACTTCTCCCTCTCCACTCTGCCACTAATAAACCTAGCCCTAAATAAAAACCGGCTGCCTCTAAATGAGCTAAAATAAAGCAGAAACACAGATGGGGAGATAAAGCAGCTCATTATGTGGTCAGTGTGTACAGTATGTGTGTAGTGTGTGTTTGCGCTCAACAGCAAAGTCTCGTTTCCCTTAATCCCCCTTGATGATCTTAAAATAACACCAGTATTTTGGGAGTTGAAAGTTCTTCTTGCAATTGAAAAAAACAGTTGGAAGTAGTGCAGCAGTGGAAAAACACTAAGAAAGTGGTCCACTGCTAGATGTTACAAAAAAAGGGAAAAAAAAAAACCTTAATTCCACATAGTCAGAGGATCTTGAAACAGTTTTGGCAGTCGATATTTAGGGTTATTTGTTGCAATAGTGGGAAGTAATTCCATTTTAATTTGAATTTTTAGCTTTGATTCATACTACAGATGGCATATTACACTAACTGATCCATCGGAAGAGTGGTGTAGTGGTGTAGTTTATTTCTGAAACTGCTCTCCTCCTCTCTGCTTCACTTGAGGTGGCTGAAAGAGACTCAACTGTGGGAGGTAACATGTCTCAAGCTGACGGCTGTGTGACGGATTCTTGATGGAAAATAGCAGCTGCAGGTGTTTTGACACAGAGAATGAATAGAGGCAAACCTCACTTTGCACTTCTTTCCAGTAGGTTGCAGTTGTAGCTCAGGCAAAGCTTGTTAGTTCACTTTGGACAAGGTAACATTACCGTACCTCAGTTAAGGTGGTGTGATATGAGCAATGCCTTGACATTACCGCAGACTGTCAGCCTGAATTTGTATGTGCGCGCGTGTGTGTGTGTGTGTGTGTGTGTGTGTTTACTACAATGTTTTCCTCCATAACCTATTTAGTTTGCCACTAAAAAATAAGATGATCCTGCTGAATACCTGCTTATAACCTTGAAAACATGGCTGTTACATGACCTATGAGTTTAATGTCTACATATGAAATAAAATGGACTAGCAGATTAAAGCCAAAACTTAACACAAGATCTGCAGGAGGCTTCACTACAGGCAACTCTAGACTGAGATTTTGCTTCAAAGATTGGATATCTGATAAAATAAAAAGAAGAAAGTGAGTCGATGACTGTGTCCTCTCCTGCCCTCTGTCCTTCTCTCCGCACTACAGTTTGGGGGAGAGTGTATCATCTCTCTTTTTATAAACTATCTTTCATGTGGGCTGCCTTGCTCTGAGCATGAAAAAGCAGCAACAGACTGACAGCAGCAGGTCAGCGACCCGGGTATAGTGTGTTCAAAAAAGATACAGATCTTCATTCTCTGAAATAGATGAGAGGATATAATCATGGCTTGAAAATTGTCTCTCTTCAACATCTTAAATTTTGATGAGTTACTTTCTGTCTGTGGAGCCGTGGACTCAATTAAACAAGATTTATTTCAACCTCATGGTGAGTTCTTATTAGTCGGACAATATGCGGATGGCTTTGGCCTGAGGCTACTTATGAAAAGTGAAAGAAATATGTATATTACAAAATATATATTAATTTGGAGAAAGTAAGAAAAGGGACAAAACAATAGAGGAGGAAAAAAAAATTTGTTCTAAAGAACATTACCAAAGATCAGTGTCCCTGTTTTTGAAAATCGTTAAAACCATTCTGTCAGAAAAACAGGCATGTACTTATGTTATCTTGAATTTTCCTCTAGTTCACGCAGCAGTGAGGTTTCCTTTGTCTAAAACAACTCGGCAGGATGCAGCTGCAGCCGGGATTGAACCTGCAACCTTCAGCCTCTATAAGGATCACTCTGACCGCTCAGCCATGATGACACCGCTCTCCTTTCTGTCACAAATCACTCATCGCATCACCGCACTCTGCTGAACCTTCATCCCACTTTGAACCGGCCAAAAGGTGTTTCAGTGACATCGCTCAACGAAGAAAAAAAAAAAAAAAGGTTTTTCCCCTCACTGTCTCAGTGCAGGTAACTATCAGAAAATGTCAGTGCTGAGCTTTAGATTCACACGAGGGACAGCTGCCTGGATGTCAAACACCTTTCTGTCTAAAGCTTACAGCCTTGTGTGTGTCTGAGCAAATTGCCTCTTCACGTTCACAACAGGCCAATTAAATGCTCGTCAGGCCGTCAGTGAGAGAAGATTCACATCCACATCTTGACTGATGTGATGCAAGTTATTTCAAAATAGATTTATTTTGGATGTTATTGTCTGAGATCTATGCAAATGTGTTTATCACTCTGCGTGTTCTGTCAAAATGAAAAAGTAATTTGGCGCTTGTTGCAAAGGTGACAAGCATCCAGGGTTTTTGCATGTGTGCTTGCTCATTCACTTGCTCTCTGTCTCATTACGGCTACTTTTCCTCTGACCTGTGGTGTTTTGCTGTGATGCAAACGTAATGGAGCCAAAAATTATTTTATAATGGTGACATTATGCAAAAAATCTGCATGCATGTATTCAGAGTGTTTAAATGCAGCCTTTTTCAGAGTTCAAGTTATGACATAAAATGTAATTTAATGTTACTATTTACAGGTTCCTGTTCAGTCAGTGTCGCTTTCTAAGAGTCCTTGACCAGTCTCTCATTTAAATATCGAAAAGACGAACGCTGTGCAGCTTTCCTGTCTCCCCATCCTACTTTAACTGAATTACACCATGAGTGCTCTTTTCCTGTGAGAACTCTGGCTTTCTATAGGAGACACAACATTAAGTATTCTGATGTGTATGAGTGTGGGCTGAAGGGGTAATGAGAGAGTGGCATTAAAGCTGAGAGTTTCTTGTTTGCCAGTTTATTCCAGCAGAGATGATGCTAATGCAGCGAGAGCTTTCTAACCTGTAGAGAACGAGTTCTTTCCTGTGACATTGGACAATCAATATTCATATGCGATATTAATGCCATGTTGGTGCATGATGTGAGCTAATATAAAATTACATTGGACAGAAAAGATTGGAGCATACTGACTGATGAGACAAGACGATGGTGGAAGATGAGAGGAGAACCCCTCTGTGTGTAAAATTATATTGATCTTATGTTGTTACCAGCATAATACAGAGTGAAAATTGACTTCAAGGACAAAAGGAATGAGAAAAGGATGGAAGGATGGCAACAGAGTTAAAGAGAGGATAAAGAAAGGGAATAGTGTGACGAGATGGAGGGAGGGAATGGGCAACGGAAAGCGAGGAACACAAGAGGTGCAAAGAGAAAAGCAGGAGGTGGCATCTTTTCTGTTGCTTGACATGAAGATGTGGAGGTGGAATGTATTTAGAGTATTAAAAACCTGCAGGGTGTCAAGCTGTCATAAAAACTTCAGGTGATGTGTGACAACATTTTAATGCATGTCTTCCCTCTTTATCGCTTGTCATTCCTGTTTAGGAGTATTTTACAATCCTGACTGTGAAAAGACTCGATTTCACATATTTCATCACCGACTCTTGCAAATTACGGTCACAGAAGAGCACACTGCCTCCAGACTACTGTCAGCGAAGCTCATTCACATATCAAATTGACTAAGAGCACTAGCTTACAGCCGGCGTGATATGTGAATAGCCCCCAGTTTGTAGCTGTGCTCTTGGGTTCCAATGCACCACCAATCCGCAGATTGTCATGTATTTAGACTGAAATTATCTTTAATCTTTTCCCCCATCTGTCCCTCACTCCGTCTGTCACTCTACAGAGGAGACTTTAAACAGGTTACCACATTTAAACCAAAACTTTTTTGTTTTTTTTCAACCCTCCTATTCTCCCACTTTTTGTCTTACCGTGCCAGCCCATGGAGTAGGGGAAAGAGACTTCAAACAGATTGTCATACTTGGTCAGCAGTCGCTTCATAATGTCTGCCAGATCTGACAAAGAGAGAGAGACAGAAAGAGATAAAGTGAAAAGAAAAAAAAACAATACAAAAGTGGAGGAAGCAAGATGATATTCGTTATTGAGTATTGTTAATAATGAATGACTTGAGGAAGGGGAGCTGAAGAAAGTCCATGTAAGGGTGAAACCTGAAAAACAGAAACTGAAAACTGAGCGAAGACTATACGGCTGGAAAAGTTGGAAATTGAAAAGAAGATAAAACTTTCATTCATCTTGAGGGGGAATGAAATATAAAAGAAACACCTGAATATATGATGAAAAAGTCAGACAGACCAAAAAAAACAATGTGCATACTGTAGTTACATAAACACGCACACAAGTTTCTCTGTTACACACAAACCCTAGACAGATCTACCATAGTTATTTGAATTATCAATTAAATTAACATAGTAGTACATTATTTCAGTCATAAATAAAAAAAATAATAAAATTGAATAATGCAGATAAAATGTAATAAAATAACCAAATAATTACTCAAAGTGTTGATGATTTGACAAATGCCCAAACCCAATTGAGCGTCATGGTCCATGAAACCATGCATGACGATTTATGTATGGTAGAAAACCTACTGAAAATACCCATAGGAACAAGTGTCTCTGGGATACATAAGTACTGTTGTGCCAACTTTGCACGTAATCGGTTAAATACCTCCTTGATTGAGCAAACTCTTAATGGTAATTAAGTCATCATTTTAGGCATCAGGCACTAGCATCAACAAATCAACCTGCTGCTCTGCTGGCTGCAGGCAAACTACTGGCACAAGTTGTGACTCCACGGTATGAAATGACTTGAAGTGCTGGATCAGAAGTTGGTTCAGACCACAAAAACAACATCCTTTCTGGAATCTGCCGACCACAGGAGCTGATTTTGATTTGTTTTTCAGAGCTGATGCCTCTCCCATGTTTAGAGTGAAATAGCGCTGATGGGCTGTGTCTCAGAAGACACCAACCCACTGATGCTTCTTTTCTATGTGCCTTAGGCTCCACATCTTGACTTTACACAAGATCAGTCTGCTAAACAGTCTCAACTGTCAACATACAGTAGGTCTTCCAAGTGAGTCCGTAGTTAATTTGCAGAGGCAGTGGTGTATGTTCTTGAAGGAGAATGGGTTACCTTACTAGATCGTCTCAATTTTAAGAGAATTAATTTTCTGAGAATAACATCTGTCAGAGTGATTTAAACCCCATACTGTAGGAAAAGAGGGAACTGAACAAAATAATCATTTTTTTTAACTATCAAGGTGCGTTTTTATGGTTTTATAAATTCTATAAAATTGGGAGGGCTGACAGGGATACAAATATATGTTAAATTTCATTAGTCTTTAGATCTGACTGGATTCATTTTCAATTTCTTTTATTCAAACACTATAAGCACCACTCCATGAACT
Source organism: Seriola dumerili (assembly GCF_002260705.1). Classification (NCBI taxonomy): domain Eukaryota; kingdom Metazoa; phylum Chordata; class Actinopteri; order Carangiformes; family Carangidae; genus Seriola; species Seriola dumerili. The sequence goes on from NW_019175129.1 coordinate 39,810, forward strand.
GAAAGTTCACTGTTGGTCTAAAATAAAGTGATTCCTCCTCCCCAAGGCGCCCTGAGTGGGAATCAAACCTGCAGCCTCCCCACTGAGCTACTGACTCACCTTAGACAACTCAAAATTGCCTTGTTTTTCTCTTAGTCACTCACTTGGTCAGTATCTTTGCACAACCACACACACTCACCCTCCCTCTCATCTGCTGTCAGGTCGCCGAGTCTGAGGATGTGTCGTCGTGGTAACAGCAGCATCTGGTAGGGCCACGTTGCCCAATATGGAACCACCGCCAGCCAACGAGAACTCTCCACCACCACACGCTCCTAAGAGAAATGACAATGTTTTTGAGTGTCAGGGGAAGTAATACCACATGTTTATAGATTTTATTCTTAATTGTGATTTTTTTCTTTCCAACTAAGCCTAAAACACAATGCTGAAAAGAAACCAGAACTTTTGGGATCTGTTCCAGAAGGAAGCGAACATCATTCAAAATGCAGATGACATAAAAATCCAACTTTATACTCTGGTGCAGCAGTGTGATTCACTCAATTCATCTCAAACATTGTATGGTTTTAAAAAATTATGCATAATTGTTTTAATATGGCAATATACCACACCAGCTTGTTGAAACCAATTGGAGCCAGTGAACCTGAATCTTGGGCATCTATGCCAATCATCATTCAATTGGTTGAGCTCCTTGAACACATCTCCTCTGTGAATTTAAATTTTTCAAAAACAGTTGAAGCATTTTAACAGTCAATTTATCCACCAGTAGATTACAGAGGACAGCTGATCTCACAATATGCTACTGCTTGACTTGTCTCAGCTTTTCTCATTTCATGATTTTGTTCCTCCTTTTCACATTTTGCTTTTTTACAATCCTTCTCTATTTAGCTCTGCTCTGTCTGACAGATATCCTATAGACAATACAATCCAGCATATGTCAGCTGTTTGTTGCACGTAATTACTGTGCGACAATGTAAGCTGTTTTACAGATGAATGGTGATTGAACATGCTGATGAACAAACCGTACTTCACATTTACCCACCTAATGTTAGAAGTGACATGCATATACAAATAAAGAAAGACAGTACGAATTAACTTGATCAGACTGCTTTTGGCTTATGGACCCAGAATCAAAAAGACAGAGCAAAGGTTGACTGATCAGGTTTTCACTGAGTTTAAAATGGTAATAATACAGGTCAGTCAAGATTGGCTGTTTGCAGCAAGAAGCCTTATTATCATAAACTGTTTAAATGCAGAAAGTGGCAGAAGCTGAGATTTAACAAGCTGATGAGCGGGCACAAACACGACCTAACCTTAGTATTACAATCCATTAGAAATAGATTAGCTCTATGTTAGAGTGTGTGTGTGTGTTTTTTTGTGTGTGTGTGCGCATTTTAACATATAATATCATACAATAACTGTTATTATAGTTATTATAGATTCTTGGCAAAATCTGAGGCACTCAAGAGGGTGGTGATTATAAAGTCTTTATTTCCTCATGGCTTCATTATAACAATAAAAACATCCGTATGCATTTCAGCCATTAGGCCTTCAAGTATAAAATGGCCACCTTTGGCTTCTTCCATTTATAAAGTAGCATTAGTCATATGATCAGAATGGACAGAGAAGTTGTAACATGATAGGTCCAAGAATTTGCCAAGAATCTAGAATGATTTAGATCCCCACACTGAAGAGCACCAGAGCGACACTTTTTTTCCACACTCAAGCAGCACTCCTAGCACTTTTTTTTAACTGTTATTATATATTTCCTAACACAACTCCCATCAGTTATAATTAGAGCATATGATGCACTGTATTAATTGATTTTTTTTTTTTGGCCATTTGAGAGAGAGGAACTCTAAAACAAGCATACAAAACACACAGTCCTGACAGTTAATCAAGTTACTTAAAGGGGCTATTTGTAGGTTTTCTCTTCCACCAAACATAATTTCTTGCCAAGAGCAGTTGGTGCTGATTGTCGCTTGACAAGAACTTCAGCCATTGTTGTCTTTATAAAACAAGAGGTTATAATACGCCCTCTGAGCAGCACTACATCAGACTGGAGGCTACAGTGAGCCGCTAGCTGGTTAGCGTGCTAACTTCAGTAGAAGAAAAGACATCATAGAGACAAAAGTTAACATTGGTGTTGCTTTCCATCTCTGGAGACAGCTCTTGGTGAGTAAAGGAATGAAGTTTCATGCGGAACATCAAAACATTCTTCTAGACTGGTAAGAACTGTTAATGCTAACATTGGCTATGTAGCAATAGCAAAACTTACAAATAGCCCCTTTAAATAATGTAATATCAGCATTTCAGCTCAATCAAACACAACCTGAACAGAGGCATAACTTGCCACAATGACTGAAACCACTTGTGCTGGTGTGCAGGGCCAGAGGCATTTACCACTGTCATCTCACACCATTTAATCCTTGGGATCACAACTCTCTAAAATTTGTGAATTTTACATGTATAACCAACAGAAAGTATATACTGGGAATCCTTCTGCCAACACTCATGGTGCTGGGCTCAGAACTGGAGTTGTTCCAAAAATCCACTGGCACATATTTCCACATATTTTTCAAGATGCTATTTGGCTTTACATACTATGTCTACAAAGCATTGTACTGTTGAATGATGAGTCACTGCTTTATCTGTCAAGATGTCAAAACAAATTCCTCTCTTAGCCTGGATACCTGCACATCATTTAAATATAAAACAGATTTTGTTTTAGATGGCTCTACTTTTTTTCTCTCATTCTTTCTTTCACTCTTTCCTCTGATTTTCTTATTTTTTATTTTATTACATTTTTTTGTCTTAACCTTGCATTTTTATGGTATGTCAGACAATTGTATTTAATATTCTTGCGCTGTGTCAATAGTATGAAAAATAGTAAAACAATCTGATCATCTGTAATCAGACAAAGCAGAAAGAGTAAGAGCATCCAGGGCTATAATCTCCCAGAGGTTTGAACAAACTTGTCCAGCAAGGCATTAGTGCATAATTAAGGAATCTACAGGGAATGCTGTGCTGTTTAATAACTGTGGAGGAAAACAGAGAGTAATCTAAAAGAATCCCAAAGTGTTCAGTTCTCTTAATGAACTGCACTTGCAGTATAGAATTCTACTTAGTGCCTGGTACAATAACACTTTGACTAATGCCTCCCTTTCAACAAATAGGATATTTTGAGGAAGGAAAATGGGATGAAAAGGCATAAATATTATGTGTATCTGCAAAGTATTTAGTGACACCACTGTGAACAACATTTTAGGTGGTTATGCATTATTGATCGGATCCATTATTTTTACTTAAAGACAAAGATTTTACCATTTTTATTCTGGTGAAGGTTTCAGCTTTGTGCTCCTCTGCCTTTAACAGTATTATAGAGGAGAATGAAGATAAATAAGAGAGAACATGGATGGAGAGGAAAGATTGAGGAGGAGTGGGGTGAACAGAGAGAGAGGAAGCAAGTGTTGGATGTCCATAAAACACACACCTCACACGAGGCAAATCCTGCAGTTTTTTCATTCAATTAGCTTTAGAAAGTTTTTGTTTCAAAGTCAAGTGTGTCACCTGGGAGCCCGAACCCCAATTCAAACTCCTCCAGACACTGCAGTGTGCCAATTTACGGTCCTAACCTTGGGTCAGACAGACAGGAGCAAAAATACAAGCACACGTGCACGCGCGCGCACACACACGTGCATGTGTGTGCGCGCGCACACACACACACACACACACACACACACACACACACACACACACACACACACACACACACACACACACACGCACACACACACGCACACACACACACAAACACACACACACAAAAATGCACTAACGGACAGGACCAAGTAGTTTAAGGTATTCTTCCAAACAGACACACACTTCTGCTCCCACTCTGATTTTATAAAGGTCAGTCCCCATGAGCAGCTGTCTAGGAGATTCTAAGTGTCTACTCTGCTCTTCTCAAAACCTTAATGCTATTCTCTCACACCCACACACACGCACGCATGCACGCACACACACACACACACTCCCTGTAGAACAGGTATCAGCTCATTCCCTGAATGAATCAGTGGTTCTCTGATTTCCCTTTCCTTCTTACCTCCACATCTCTTTCTCTCTCTCTCTCTCTCTGACTTTGTGTCTTTGTTTCCGTCTTTACTTGTCTCTCTCCATCCCTTCGTCTCCTTCTTTTGCTCTCTCTCCTTCCCTTTTCATCTTACCCCTCTGCCTCTGTCTTACTTTGTGCTTCAACTCTTTTCGGTTAATTTTATACTTGCTAATCAAGCCCATTCTCTGCCTCCAACTATTCTTGAAGAGGAGTGAAATACTTTTTCTATAGACACTCAAAGAATCAGCTTGAACTCAGGAGGAGAAAAAGTAGAAAAACCCTCCTATTGAGATAGTCCCCAAGTGGATTTCAGCTTCGTGTGTAGAAAGTTCTAGGTCTTATTTGGTCCAAACGTCTGAAATGGGATATTCCTTGGTCTTACAATACATTTTTTTAAATCACGGTTATGTTTTCTAACAATATGAATGCTTAACTCTGCATATCAAATGTAAAATGACATTGAGATGATGTTTGATACATTGATAACCCTAACCAATGTCTGATGAGTGGATCAATACCAACTCTGTGTTTTGAAGAAACAGTCCACCATTTTGGGGAAAACTTGTCTTCGCTTTCTTGCTGAGGGTTTGGTAAAAATATCAATACAACTCTCATGTCTGTGCGGTAAATATGAAGCTCCAGCCCGCCACAAGTTAGCTTAGCTTAACATACAGAGTGGAAACACAGGGCAACTGCTAATCTGACTCTGTCCACAGGGTAGGAAATCTGCATACCAGCACAGTGTTTTAGTGCTCGAGTCCAGGACTAAGACTCAAGTACAACCTGATTTTCAGGACTCAACTTGAGCATTGACTGCTTTCGGACTCAGAAGTTCGAGATGTGGACTCAGACTTTTATTCCTAGTTTTAGTGGCTCGACTACAACACTGTACCAGCACCTCTATAGCTTAATTATTAACAGATTGCATCTTGTTGTATTAAACAGAATGGAGTCTCCAATCCTGGCCAAGATAACCACAAACAGATATAACATGTTTGTAAGTGGATTTTGTTACCTTTGGACAATGCCAGGCTAGCCGTTTACCCCCCCATTTCCAGTATTAATGCTGAGCTAAGCTAAACAGCTGCTGGCTCTAGCTACATATTTACCATACAGACATGAGAACGGAACACAATGCCTCCGGCCCTGGTGAAAAAAACTGGCATCAAATTATTGCTGTATAACCGCAATAACAAAAATCTGTTCATTACTACTTAAACTCAAGGACGATTTAGAGGTTTAGAGGTCACCTAAAAAGTAAGGTGACAAAGTGCTTCCTGTTAATCTCATTAGATAAACTGGCAGCACATTTTATTGGCTTCTCACTGGATAAACACACATGAAGCCAGTTTCAACAAGGGGTTTTAGCTGTGAATATAACCTGAGATTAAGTATATTAAATAATTAAGTAGCATAAGTAAGACATCTTCCTACAGCTTCAGGCACAGAGAAAAAAAATTTATGGCTCTGTCAAGTTTAATTCTCCTGCAGAAAGTTCATGGTTTCCACTAAATGTCTGCTTACTAATAAGACATTTGCCAGCATGGTAAATGTGCTCAGACCCTGTCTTTTTTTTACTGTTATTGAACCTTCACACACATGACTGGAGAACCACTCAAAAAAACACACACACCCACACCCAAACACACACACACACACACACAAAGTTGGTTTTCCTTCACGCAGGTTGAAGATGTATGCTGCAGCATTATGCTAATTAGCATCTCTGCTGTCCAATCACACGGTTCACTGACTGAAAGACAGGCAGAGGATGCTGATGGGAAAAAGAGAGAATGATGAAGTAAGAGAAAGAGTGGGAAACATGGCAGGAAAGGGTGGAAGTAGATGGATGTGGGGAGAGGCAATGAGGGCAATCACAGTGAGAAAAATATGATGCCACTGTTCCTCTGATGTTTATTATAAACCACAAACATATAATTATCTAAAATGAATTTGATGTTCTCTTTATCACTGATTATATTACTGATATTACCCATGTTCATCAAATCCAAATTTCAGTGAGGTAATTCAAACTAAGTAGTTAATTTATTCATACATACCTTTTAAATCACGTATTACCCATTATTCATTTACTGTATCTGGGCCCAGGTTTGTTGCGTATCTTAAGGTTTATTCACTGTATTACCCTAATTGCTGCAAATTGTCTGTTTTCTCCCACAACAAGGGGGAAAACTGCCTTCTCTAAGCGATTGTTGAAAGGTATTTAGGTGAACCCAAACTCAAGTTGGACTTAATGAGACTGGAAGAGAAGTAAATTACGACTTTCTGAGGGTAAAATCTATCTTTAAAATTCCTTTTGAAGTATCATTTGCCGGTGTGTTTGTATGTGTATGTGCTGTACCTTTTTCTCAGCCTCTTGCTTGGCGTACTGCAGCAGCAGCGGCTCTCCATGTTTCTGATAGTACGCTCTCTGACAGCGGTCTGACAGAGCCGGCTCATTAGGCAGGAAGTTGCTGGCCCACACCTATAATGTCACAGGGAACAGGAGGAAGATGGAGGAAGTTGATGATGAGACATGACAAAAACCTCTAGAATCTATCTATAAAGTTAAGAGTTATGTACAGTAATACTGCACTTTATTTAGAAAATTAAAAGAACCTGTCAACTTTTTCCCACCGCCCTGATTCCAAATGGTCACATTATACCTGTGATTTGATGAGGTTATATAACAACACCACTCAAATAAATATTTCACAGATGCTGAGATTTTTGGGTTTCAAAACTCACTTTTATTTTTCTCTTTCAGGCTTTTTAGATTGATAAATGGGTTTTCTGCTGCAGCCACCACTTTCATTTATTTCAGTACACTGTGAAAATCAACCTGCAGACACTAAAATGTAATTGAGATGGGTAATTCATCACAGTGAACAACATCAGGTTGGTTTCATGTACAAGCATAAATGGCCTTAAAAATATGTGTAGGGTCAGTAGACCCACTACACTAGATAAACTACAGTAGATGAACACAAATCATCTGTCAAACTTGGAACAGTTGTGCTGATTTCACATGAGACATTTTCTGTATTTTGTGTTTTGCCAAGTGCTCAGGTCACTGGTCTGAAGTGAAGGCGAGTCTCTGCTGAAAAAAGGTGATGTTATGTGCTTCTGTATATAAATCGCAACTACCAACATTTGCTGAGGTTTTTGGGGCTATTTGCTTATGTTGCCATGCAAGTGTCAATCAAGTCTAACCATTAGGAAGCAGCTTAGTTTTTTGAGTATTATTACTTATGAATATTAAATGTTATTCAGACTTCAGTTTTCAGGGCTTTAAGCATATAGTAGCTCTTGGATTAAAATAAAATTCATTGGACATGCATACTCTGAATTTATTTATCAATGCATGTCTATTGTGCATTTACATCTGCACGAGTATCCTATTTTTGATCATATTTGGAATATGGGGTTTAAATGGATCATGAAAAACCTGGTTATTTCAAATCCCTGTTTACATGATCATAACAGTATCCAGGTTTCTGATCATGCGATTGCAGCCGCGTCTTGATTTCTAACCATATCAAGTTCTCGAGGTAGTGTATCCAGTTTTCTAAAATTGGGATATGATGTTCACATGTACAAAACATGAGCAGGAAGCTCCAAAAACCCGATCACAACATGGATACTAGTGAACACACTCAGTCTGTCCACTGTCCTCACTCTGTCCAGCAGTTCTCTGATTCATTTACTCAGTAAATCCCTTAATGTACTGTAAGTCTGCCACTTTCTCCCCTCAGTCACATCTCTACCAGATACAAAGTAAAACACTTTAAAAAAGGGTGTTGATCTCATTTACAATTACAAAAACAAATACTCTCAATAATTCTGTTGTGCACAACATTAAAGTCACACCAAAATATAGCTGTAGCAATCAGTGTGAAACTGTTTATTAAACCAACACAACAACTGATTCAGCTACAGTTAACAAACTGTAAATGTCAGAGCGACATTTAACGTGCCCATAGAGACAGAAACACACACGCACTGACAAAATCAGCGTCCTGATTGTGGTTAATAACATCTATAAAAAAAAAAAAAAAAGATTTACAAGTTCAAAGCTGCTGTTTTGATGTCTAACTGAGACAAACACATTGTTCAATCTTTGCTCTCATCAGCCACCAACTGGCATTCTGTACCACACACTATTCACACAACATGAGACAATGGTATTAACTGTGACTGAGGAAGTAAACATCCCTGAAACAATAAACGTTTGATGCCAAAAAACAGACAAGATACTGTAGGTCATTTAATTTGTGGAAACCATTCATCTGTGTCACTCACCTCGACAAACAGCACTGCAGCCCATTTTAAATCATGTTTTGGAGTAAACACTTTTAGGCTGCAAAATTAGCTTCATAATGTACTTCTACGGCATTTCAGAACGCTTTTTATGGTCTACAGTGAACATCACGACAGGCATTAAAATAATTTATTTTGCACTTTATGGTATTTTAATGGACATAAAAACAGGCAAAGACTGCCAAATGACTGGGGTGTTTACATATTGGTTTGTCAAAAGTGGCACCCAGAGTATGAAATTATGCAATGTATATTCATGCTCTGAGCGTCAGACCTTCACCAAAATATTGATTAGTGATGGCTGCACTGAGGAGTATAAATATGTGTGTATGTGGCCTACAGATGGGTTTCTTGTCATAATTTGTGCAAGCTGTCCAGGTTAGGAATTGCTGCAAACTGCTTTGTTTTGATTTCTAGAGAGATTCTAGGCCTTTTACAGTATAGTTTTACTGAAAGGAACATATTTGTGCCACCAAGAGTAGTTTTTCCAATTATTACATTCCATCGCATCATGAACAGAGTAATAATCAGAGGCATTCTCTGCTGCTTTGAGCAGCACTGCTTCAGGCTGCATGGCAAATTGTTTTCTGATTAAACACTCCTCTTCTCACCCAGAATGCAGTGCAGGAATCCCACTGTCATAGGCTGCTATAAAAGGAAAAGGGAAAAATAAGCTGCATTAACTTCATGGGGAATGTAACAAGGGTCCTCTTGATGATTAGCACCTTCATCATTTTTTTATTTTGAGGCAGTTTATAAGTGTCCTGCTGGCCTTGCCTCACGGGCACGTGTCATATAATGCAGTTGTATCCTCCTCTGTTTAGATTCATGAATAATACTTAGTATGTAGTAAAGCAACTGCAATCAGATAATTGTTGAAAAAAAGCTGGGAATTAGTAATGTTTCCTGGTAGTTTTGCCTTAAGCCTTGGTAAGATTCTGTACACAATTGCTGCAATGACAGTAAACAATCAGATTAGCGTAATGTTAATATTAATGGTTTTGAATATTGGCTAAAGGCTGTGCCATGTTTATAATCATGATCCTGGAAAGACAAAGATACAAACACTGTGTGAACTGTGTGAATATGCGTCAATATTCTACATCTGCAAGCCTCCACGCATTTTTAATAGTATCTGCACGCCTGCCAACATCTGTAGCTCTGGGTCTATTTGAACACCTGTTTTTTTGTATACACAGATCTATCTCCTTTCCAGCAGCAGACTGCTGATTCACAGAGAAAAGTAGAAAGAAGTAAAGATAATACACTCTATTCCTATCAGAGAGAACTTCTGAAAATGACAAGTATTACTCTTAACAGCTATTATGACACCATCTCCGCTTTTAAATTCAGCATCCAAGTGCTCTTCAACAGTGAAATACGTAGTTAGGGTGTAAGTATGAACTCGATAACCGTCTGCTCCTGAGAGGCAAATGTTTTCAAACACATTCTCTGCACTTCACAGAATTAATACTGTATATACTTTGGGCTGCTTATATAAAAAAAAGGATATTTCTATTCCAGAGGCATAAGTTTCCCTCCTTCACTTACATGAAAATACATACAACTCCATTCCTCTGAGACCAAAGTTATCAGAAGCAACACTGCCTCCAGAACATGATTAACATTTTCTGTTCGTTATTCTTCAAAGTTTTAGATCTATGCTTCATACGTTTTGGCCTTGAGGGTTTGCCTGGCTGTACTCACAGACAGGCACACATTAACACTACTCCTCTCTTGGACTTTGATGTTGTAAGAAAGGGAAATCTGGACTGCAGGAAATATGAAACAAAACCGCTAAAACTTTTAAAAAGCTCCATCAAAGGCCGGATCCAGGTTTGATTTTGAGTTCTTTTATACTGGACCACACGAAAACAACACAGATATTTTTTGATCTGGTAACACTTATACAAGTTCACAAGACTATGTCAGCACCTGAAAATATATATTTTTGGGCTTTTAAACCATCAAAAACATGAAGCTGAATGTGTTTGAAGCAACTTTCTGAAGAAACAAATAAATAACAGCCCTTGGCAAGGAAAAAGATCCGTGATGGCAGATTTATGATAGTGTTATTCTGAGGTCACATACTGCCCTCTGCTGTTCATTTCTATATCACAGTCTCAGAAAACTTAGAAACACAAGCTTACTTGGATTTCTTTGCTCTATCTGTCTGTCTGTAGAGAGTCAATTATTTATTTTACCCCAAAAGCTTGAGGTTTCCCTGGATTTGAAATGTCATAGATTAACCAGAAAAGAGGAACATCAGCGACTAAATGCAGTCAGCTGCTGTACTGTGTAACAGCAGCTATTAAGTTACAATAACTCCTTCAATGAGCTCCTCATCAAAATGACATTAAACTTTTGTAACTTTTCCATTTCAAATATCCATTATGTTTTTGTAATGTGCAACACAACTGTCATTAGGAGCATCTTTTCTGTTTGATATTAAAAGCAGCAGCGTGGACGGCAGTGAATAATCAAGACAGTATTCTTAAAGGAATAGTTCAACATGTTGGGAACAAGATATACCCCATTAATTAGTGAGCTTTGATAGGCATCATCTTAGCTATTTGCCCCTGCTTTCAGTCTTTATGTTGCGCTAAGCTAACCAGCTGCTGGTTACAGCTTCATATTTACGGGACAAATATGAGAAATATGGTATAGATCTTCTTATGTAATTGTCAGCGAAAGAGCGCAAAAGCTTATTTCCAAAAATCTCAAACTATTCCTTTGAACATTTTCAAAAAGCACTCAATAAAAACCATCAGCTCTTGTTTGAGCGCTGTCTTTAGCATGAATGAGACAGGCTATATTCTCAAAAGGACTGAAAGTGGTTTTCATCTGTTTAACATATTTTTCCATCTCTATCACAATGAAATTTGTTTACATTTTGCTCAGTCAGTAATATTCTGATCATAAATACAGTTAAATTTGGTATAATAGCCTCATTCAGAGTGGCATCTGTGGCCAAAAAGTCATCTTTATTTGCTTGGATAACATATTATTCTGACAATATTGGAAATTCAATATATCACTTTGTCTGCCTCAACTAACCATCCTTCTGTTTTTGTCGTTCTCCCTCCTGATTGTGCTGTTTCTCAGCATCACACTCTGAGGTAATAGTCTAACAAGAAACGTCTCTGTCTTTCCGAGTTGTCAGTCTTGCTTGAATCACCTTACCGAATGGACAAACACGAAAAGACAAGAAAACGCCTGAGCAGTGATATAAGTGTGACTGTCTATAAAAAGCAATAAAGGAGGAAATAACATAAACACACATTCACTGATGATTTTAAAACAAAGAGTCAATTAACAGCTTCTATGTTGAGACACGCCTGGCTCAAAAACTTTTTAACACATGTCAACGTCATTGTCACAGTGAATCTGAAAAGCCAGATGTGCAAATTGGACCAAAGTGACAGATTGTATTGTGCAAAAGTACAAACATATTTTAACAGGTGGAGCTGAAATCACTCAAAATCCAGACAAGGTTGGAATAATGTAGCAAAAAAAGGGGTGATGTGTTTGCACATATGTAGAAGTCAAAAGAACAGCTTGCATGTGTACGTGCATTTCCTACCTGACAGTGAGGATGTGGATTTGAACAACCCATCATGGCTCCTTTATTCTCAAATATCTGAAAACAGAAAATAAGAGGGCAACTTAGTCCCAACTTTAGTCCCTTTCATCCTTTGCAAATATGACATTTTACTGATCCCCTGGTTTAGAATATGAGTTAGAGAAAACTTTTTTATCCTAGGTTGACCTGTAAACATGATCTAAAAATGTCAATCCTTTACAAAGCACACACTTGTTGAATTACTGTGTAGACTGTGTTGGAATATATAGGCTAGTATTCTGTGATTGACTATTTGATCAATTTGCATAATACAATCCTTCGGTTTAATTGTCTCTTTAATAAAACACAAAAGAAAATGGATGAAACCCTTTTTTTAAACTCAGCAACTATAGTGCAACAATTTGTTAATGATTCCTCAAACTGTAATTTTATGGCTGTAGGTTGTGTCTTCTCACAGTAATGGCTCATGAGGATATCCAACACACTGAGCTGACGGAAAAGCTGTAATTTTCCTAGCTTCAGTGTGCATACACCTATTAATGTACATGGAGATGTACATCAGCCATTAACCTCTAAATCGACCAGCAAAATGCAGTATCTTCATTTGCTGTCATATTCTCTGCATGCGATATAGGAAACGCTTCAATGCTAGCTGTATAAACTTTGACATCTTATCTTATCCATATCCTTCTCTCTCTGCTGCTACAGTTTGAATTTGCGAGTCTGCCTAGAGGCATCATTAAAGTTTCAACTAATCCAATAAGAGAGGTATTAAAATGAAAAATTGGAAAGCACAGAAAACTGGATGATCAGTGACGCTGGAGCACAGGGTGAAAAGTTTACCTCTTACAATTTTACAAGTATCCAGCCCTGGGAAAAATTAAATCATAATGTGCATAATGTGATTAGGAATGTGTGTGTGAATGTGATTAGGAATGTGTGTGTGTGTGTGTGTGTGTGTGTGTGTGTGTGTAGCACATACCTGAACCCAGGGGTAGGTAGTGCCAAGCTCTGCAACAAGCTCTGTCCACTTGTCAATCACCTTAACAACCTCTTCTATTTTCATGAGAGGGAGGGTGATGTCAGACCAGGGATGGAAGCACATGACCTTACTGTAAAACACATAAGACAGAGAGAAAAGCAGCGGAAAGCATGTACACATTAGGCAGGTAACAGGTGCTGCAGTACTCTGAAACTTGAGGAAGTTGTATTTATTTTTTTATTGATGTTAAAGTGTTGTTAAAAATGTTTTTGTTGTCGCTCCTGTAATTGTTCTGGTAGTCATGAGTAGTAAATGTGTTGTCTTTCTTGGGTTTTCCTTGATGTACATTGATTCCATTCAGTTGAAATATATTATTCAGTTGTGTGTCTTTAAAGAAAAAAAAATCTACACTACAGGCTGAGAATTTGCAATGGTTTTAAGCTACTCAGCTCTCTGCTGTGCGTGTCACACTACTGATTATTGTGCATCAGAATTGTAGAATTGTAGATCAGAAGGCTGGTTCGAAACATTTCACGTTCATGACTTAATACAGCATACTCCCAGGAATAAAGATATGCAAGATCTGACCACAGGTAAAGCTCTTATTCCCTGCTTACCAATATACGGCTTCTGGGGTAAATATCACTGCACTGAAATCTATGTCATCGTAACATCTTTCTGAAGTTTTTATTAGAGTGAAACACCCCCATCTGCTGGTGGCACATTGGAAACACACATCTTAATGTATGTATTACTGTGTGTTTGTTATTTTGTTTTGCACGAAGACATCCATTAAACAAGTGGCATGCAGTGTGTTGATTAACAAAGTGAGCTTCACCAAAGAGCTGATTATGATGATGACAACCGCAACAAGTAATGAAAATAATAGTATCATTCATTAAGATACATCCCTTAATAAATTCTAACCTAATATACTAATTTATATTATATCATATTACATGTCACATTATATATTCACTGTACATTTCTTTACTATATGTGTCATTAAAACGATTGTATTATTGGTATTGTATTTATTGGTAAAGGATCAGGCACAACATCAAACATATATGTTGTTTGATATCTGAAGTTGTAATTACCCTTCATTGTCAGTCCCTCATCATGTTTCAATAAATAACGCACAAACTTTTTATACAACGAGAACGAGAGAATTCACATGAACTGTTCAAGTACTGTACAGTATGTCTGTCTGTGACATCGAGCTTTGTTCTTACCAGACACCCCTGGCAGCTTTAGACTGGAACAATGGGTGCTGAGGCGGACCTGAGGAAGAAACAGGAAATGTGAGTTGTTTCAAAAAGTAATAATGTGTGACTGTGCACTTTCAACACTTTATTTGCTTTGTAATTTTGACTGAGCAGTTTATTGGGCTTGAAGTTATCTCAAAATAAAATATTTTGTGCCAAAATGTAAACAAAATACTCCTCAAATTATTCAATTTAAGCAGAAAAATGCTCTACACATGCATGCTAAATAACAAAAAACTGAATAATCACATATATAAATGCAGCAAGCAAAGAAGTCAATGTGTAGTGAAGTGGAAGTATGGACTATGCAAACAAAAATTGGGTTTAATTCTTACATAAATATAGCAACTAGTCATTAATTTCCCATTACGAGAAGTAATGACTTGTTATTAGTACTTTTACAGTATTAGAAATTGCACTCACCTGGATCTGGAGCATCTGGCTGAAGAGCAGGGAAATCATTTCCAAAAACAAAAGTACTGTCATAGTCTGGATTTACCTGGAGGGACGGAGACAGACAGACAAACAGACAAAAAGGGGATTGAAATTCCACATTCATTGTGTTGTCCAAATTGAATACCATTAATAAGGCAACATATGTTGTTTGGTAGCTAACCATTACCAAACTAACTGTCATTCCCAGTGTAATGTAGGCCTAAGTACACATCTGCTCATTTATTATATCGACTTAGTCTTACCTCTCCATTTGCACGTGTGTTGCCAGGACAGAGTGGATTGTGGGGGTCATATCTGGGAATGTGCTCCTCAGGAGGTTTTTCTACCTGACCTGCCCAGGGTCTCTTCATGCGGTGGGCCGACACCAGGACCCAGCTGTCCCGCAGAGGGTTATAACGCAGGTGCTGATGTTCTGAGGTATATGATATATGCAATAAGACAAGGCAATTCAATTAAACACACATGCTTACAGAGAGTGCTGGTTCTCTTGATATCCAAAAACCGACCTAATCATGCTATTTGTAGTGCTAACAGCTAGATGGAATTACTTATGTGTCTTGTTGAATGATGCCAAGTATGACTTCAATTAATTATTATTTCAATTATCTATTAACATATCATTTTAAAAATTATATTTTACAAAACAATAAATCATTTAGTCTATCCAATGTCAAAAAGAATAATATACTCCTTGTTACACATAAGCAACACATCCAAACGTATTCAGGAACAAATGGGTTAAGTGCCTGTAGATTCTTCAGGATTCATTGTAGTAAGCAACAGGAACTCAAGTCACGAGGCCTCACAGCTGGCTGTGTACTAATGTAAAGCAATGAGCAACCTGTCAGTTCAGCCTGACAAATTAGCTTTATCATTACATTGTGTCAGTGGGCACACTGAGTTGACATCACAAAACATACTGATTTCAGTATGCCTGAAATCAGTATTAGCCTACCCAAAAATATACAATCTCGTTTACATGGAAACTCAACGAGACCAAATTCGGTTGAAAAATATGCTAATTTACCATTGCTCTAGTATCAAACAAATCTACCTCATTGTAAAATATAGCTAAAGACATTTTATGAATTGCTTTGACCTACCAGTAAATTTGGCTGGTAAAAATTCCACGAAGCATCACTTTGGTTCGCAATATTGTTCATTTTTAATCATTTGGTTACAAGTGTGATACGTTTTAATGTAGGGTAATGGAATAGTAATTCTAGAGACTGCCAATATCGATGGAAATGCTCGGTAGAGTAATGAATCCGAGCAGAGTTCAACAGTGTATCCTACTTATTTGCAAATTGTCTGTTCGTGTGTATTTTGAAGTTCAGCAAGGTAAAGTAAAACTGCCAGACTTTAAATGGAGTTTGGAATTACTACCTTTGCACAAACGTTAACAGTATCTGCTGCAGCTACTCCTCCTCAACTTTGGTGATAAAACTCCATACCTTTAGGATCAAAACTGACTTCTTTTCCGCTCATTTCGGCCGTGTTGTTACCTCTGTGTTAGCTCTCTCTGAACTTTAGGTAGCTATTACTAGAGCCATGCAACGAGAGAGTCGCATCGGCGCAGGTCCAAAATGCTTTATCGTCACGTGATTCATAGATCCCGGAAGTTCATAGCGGGGAATTTGAAAACGTAAATACAGAGACACAGAACTGCAATTTTTGGTAATAAATAGTCAGTTAATTAATTGGTTTACGATATTTATACAGCAGTGACTTTCAGATAGGACAGAGGGAGACCAATGGGTGACTATCAATGATTGTCATGAATTAATGTCATTAACTTTCATTACATTTCTAATAAACTCAGAAACATGAATAACATGTTAATTAGTTTGTGCCCTTTCCTCTTTGTTGTCCTTACCTATAATCTACACCACAAAGGGGTAAAAAATGGTTAGCTCAGGTCAGCAGAAGCAACCTTACCATCACTAAAGATGCTAACAACAAAAAAATATGTGAGAAATTCACTTACCATTTGGAAGCTTAATGTTTGGCTCATTAAAAATAAGAAACAGGGTAAGGCTTTTAAAACCTCAGTGAACTGAGACACAGGGTGAGGATACTGTCTCATTGCATGGATTCTTCAGGCTCCATTGAATTTCCCTATGGTTCTTGTGGTGAACGAGAGGGGAAGAAAAGACAGAGAAAGAGTTAGACAAACCTATATGTACTCTACATGTGATTACAAACCTATATATAGCTACTTATACCAAAAGTATGGGTAAAAACGACCAACTAATAATAACATGAAATTTAAATCTTCGTTTTAAATAAGGTGTCTTAAAATGTATCTTTGTGCGTTAATCTTTTTCATATGAATATGCGCAATAAATCAAAACCACCTAAAGAGGGTTTTACAGTGTGCTGGCAACCCAGGACTCGCTGTTGCCGACACGACAAACTCGGCTTGTGATTGGCCCATCAGCCACATCCCGCCCCCACCTGAGCAGGAAGAAGCTGTCAGCTGGACTCCACGCCTCCTCTGCCGATGGCGTGTTTGGAGTAACCTGTCTTCCCCCGTGTGCACATGTAGTCAGACCTGCTGCTGTGTCTCTGTCCCTACGTGTTGTTTCAGCCATGTCTGTCGTCAAAACGAGTTTAAGACTGTTTGTGTTCGCCGTAGTCACCGTCCTAGCCGTGCTGCTGCTGCGGCACTGGATGGCCACCAAGCAGTACGTTTTCAACAAAGAAGACGTCGCCAAATTGGCCAAACAGTACGCAGGTGAGTTTGGTTATGACGAGTCTTATGTCTAAACTGAGTCAAGACCACCCTGTAGGTCACTTTCGTAAAATATAATAATGAATAAACACTCGTCCGAGCCCTCTATATTTACTGTAAATGTCTCTATTCTCAGGGCAGGACCATGAGCAGGCCTTCTCTAAAGTGGTGGTGGAGCTCAGGAAGAGGTAACAGTTGCATTGTTTTGCACTAGAAGGAGGACACTTACTATTATGGAAACACTCAGAGCTGCAACTAATACAACTTTCATAATCATAATTTGATATGAACACTTGATTAGCTTCAACTAAGAAATGTGTATCAGAATTGTGATTGACCCGTATTCTGGCACTTGACTTACCATGACTTCCAGCATTAGACTGTTATAGTATGTTCAGTTCAGCCCCTGTTTATAGTCAGGTGATATGAGGTATTGTATAACTGGGCCCCTGTTTACCAAACCTGCTAAAAGTAAAATATTGGACTTGTGTGAAAGACAAAAGTAAAAATCCTCCCCTTTACAGCTTCTCAAAAACTTATGCTGTTGTTGACACTTTTTCCTGACAAATTATCTTAAATGTGAGAGAGCTCCAGAGGTTGTTACAACTGGATCCTAGATGAGTTTTTTCCAGTAATAACAATACTAATACATAAGCTGAAGCAGTCTAATTAAGAATAGAGTATATTTAGTTTGTTATTTGCTTTTGAACATTTGTTTGGATGCTATACCACTTTTTCCTCTTTTGTGCCTTTATTAGGGGTTCAAATGAACAACAAAAATACATCTAACATTGGTTTTAATTGGAATCACTGTCTAGCATCTTCATTGTCTGCATTTGTCAGTGTGTTTCTAAATTCTCCTTATCATATGATCTCTCTGATGTACCTCATCTACCAACAGCAGAATGTCCTGCAGGAGAATTTTGTTTCCATTGCAGTTCATTTCCTATTGTTTCATCCCTATTTGTACATTCAAAAAAATACTAGATTGTTGTTCATTTGTGCAAGATTTTGCACATATTAGAAAAATTAATGTTTTTTAAAACAATGTAAAGTATGACAGATGTAGGCAAAACTGTGCCTCTGATTGGCTATTCCTTCTCTGAGCAGACATGTGATCACTTGAATTTCTTTTAAAAGTTACTTTTACACTCCCCTGTAAGTAGGAGGACACCACCTGATAAATGTCTTATTGCTCACACTAAGCAAAGAACTTTCTTAGTCTTAATTTGGTACTTTAGAGCATCCTTGTGTAATTCTTTGACTCTTCGTAAATGCCACCAATTCCTCACATTTCTGAAGCTGGGCCAAGTGAATATTCAGCAGTTTTTGCTTGATCAATACCCTAAATGATTAATCAGTTATCAGAATTGTTGATCGACGAATCCTTTCAGCACTACTTGCAGATCAGCGATTTATTCGAAAGGTCTTGTAGGAACCAGCTCAGTTTTACAAACTGAAGCAGACAACAGCTCTGCGTCTTTGCACTTAATCCCTTGCTGGAACCCTTGACTTCATCTGGACTGTGATTGGTGGAGATAATCATTCATCACTCTTCCTTAGGCAGTGTTTCAGTAATCGATATGATGTGTCTATGTATTGTTTGGTCACTAGATGAATGTTTTAAGCTGTGTTGTGTCACAAAAAAAACAGCTAACAAAGTGTGATTGAATTAGATATCCTGGCCACATCCTGCCAGATGAGGACCTCCAGTGGGTGTTTGTGAATGCTGGAGGTTGGATGGGCTCCATGTGTCTGCTCCATGCTTCGCTTACAGAGTACTTGCTGCTGTTTGGTACTGCAGTGGACACAGGAGGACACTCAGGTGAGGAAGCAGGGGGTTAAAAGTCAAAATAAATCAAAATGAAATGAAGATCAGTTGTGGGGAAACTTTAATTTTGAATTCAACAACTTCTGTTGTTGTCATGCTATGATGGAAAAAAATGTCTTTTTCTTGGCAGGTGTAATGTAGATCCCCTTGTTCTTTTCATAGGATTTTGTGACCAATCTGTGTAGAAAACTATATAAATTTAACTTTATGTCCACTTTGTGCTTCTGCCAGGTCGTTACTGGGCTGAGATTTCTGACACCATCATCTCTGGCACCTTCAGACAGTGGAAAGAGGGGACAACCAAGAGTGAAACTTACTACCCTGGTAATACCTTAATCATTGTTAATCTGAATTGTTGTGTTTTTATATAAATGTTTGACTATTTAATTATTGGGGTAAATGTATCTGAATGACAGAAACAGCCAGTGTATTTTTTCTGTCTTTTGTCACACCACAGGTGACACCATCGTACACGGTGTAGGTGAGGCAACGTCAGTCCAATGGAGCGCAGGGACATGGATGGTTGAATATGGCAGAGGTTTCATTCCCTCCACGCTGGGATTTGCTCTGGCTGACACCCTGTTCAGCACCCAGGACTTCCTCACAATGTTCTACACTGTACGTGTTTACGTCAAGGGTCTGCTGCTGGAGGCTGGTACACTACTTACAGACGCTGGAGTTTTCTGAGGCATGGTTGAGGCTCGGAGACCTGCACATGGACATCAGAAGTTCGCCTTGTCATGCCATTTTACCCCTGACCACTAAAATCTAGCATGGGGTGAAATCTGTGCAGAATAATTCCAAGTTCAAATATTAAAGAATTTTTACCTGAAATTGTAGACAATGCAAGTTTGCTCCAGCACAGCTGATCCCGTCATCATTCAAGTTCTCTCCCCTCATAAAGGCTTCACAAAAGAAGGTGTTCGACTCCACCTCAACTAGTAGTCTTAACATTTACTCTGTGATGTCAATTTGCTGTACTACTCAATCAATACCACCTGAGAACATATCATTCTGAATCTAAGCCATCACATAGTCCCTCAGTGATACTCAACATCTTAATCCACACAATAAGCATTCCCAAGAGAGCACAAACTGCCTAAATAGTCAGGTACCCATGAAAATAGACATTATCCAATTTAGGATCCAGTTTAAGGAATTGAGGCCTAAAGACCTTACAACTACTCCTGCCAAATCTGAGATTCTTCTGAGAAAAATAAGGCAATAAATGTAACCAGGTTTAACTTTTTCAGCAGCCAACAACATTTACAAATAACTAAATATCAGAAAATATAAGTTCAAACTGGTTGTTGTTGCACATTTGGGGACCAAGGAAATACTTTAAAAACGAATATGCAATGCTTAATTTGGCTTGTAAAACAAACACAAAATATATAATGAAATGCCAAAGCCACTGTTTTCTTAGTTAATACTCATTTCATATTTATATGCATGTGGATTCTCAGTAAATGAGGAACTTGTTTGAATCTAGCTTTACGAAGATCTGCCTCACTGATGTGTTG
Organism: Seriola dumerili; assembly: GCF_002260705.1. Lineage (NCBI taxonomy): Eukaryota > Metazoa > Chordata > Actinopteri > Carangiformes > Carangidae > Seriola > Seriola dumerili. The sequence goes on from NW_019175129.1 coordinate 60,615, forward strand.
GTACTATATATTTTTAGAAAATGTTGATGGGGTGATATGTTGAAGAAACCTGCCTGGATGATGTGTGTGTAATGTCCCATCTTGGCCAAATATGAGCCATTTTCAGATCCGTACCAGCTCAGAGACAGCAGTGTTTTTAATGATTATAGTTGTTCTCAACTATTTCAGATCTACTGTGCAGCAATACATTTATTTCAGTGGAGCAATTTTCACGTTTCTCCTTTTTCTTTCATTTTACAATCCCAACATTTTTATCTCAATCCGTAAGGGTCAAATCCTGTTTTTTTTCCCTCCCAAACCTTCTATAGAAGTTATCAGTTAAGTCTAATTATATTTGTAAACCTAGACTTTTTTTTTAAACTATAATGCAAAAACTTACACCACAAACTTTAGTAACTTAGACCTCTGCTGTGTTATACTGTAATTGTACATATTTCATTCATTCATTTAATTGGATGGATCAAATTTGTAAAATGACCTCATTCAAAAACTGGTTTTATGATATTAAATAGACTTGGCACAATATCTTTTTTGAAAATGTAACTGTAGAGATAAACTTGAATGATTTTGACTAATCTACATGGCTACAGTTTCTTTGCACTAGCCCCACAGGGCAAAAACAAAGCACTATCCACAGACCTTGTCCTCTACAGTTCCACATTTTAATATAGTACTGAGCAGAAAATCCATCTGGAAATCTTCTTAGTGAAATTGTACTGTAAAAACAAATCACTGCTGCTGTATCTCCCATTTCCAGATAAAACAGCCTTATTCTCGGACTGATGCCTGAACCCATCAATGACCACACAGGGTTTCCATGGGAGTGAAAATATACAGTAAAAGAAACTGAAAGATGGACAGAACACCTGTTACTGTACCTTAAATGCTGATGTGCAGATGTGCAATTTACTGTAAGGTGAAAACTGACAGTGCCAGAAGAAATAAATGTTTTTGAAGGAAAATGATACAAGACTGTTTTAATTATTATTGCATACATTTTCATCAAGATCAATCTAAAAGAACTCACCTGTACTGAACTTCCACTGTAGCCATAGCACCACTGGCATGTAGAGGTCAACTGCTGCCATGGGGACCACATGTTACCACAATGCTGTAAGTAAAAAACAGGAGCCTATAATCACAGTATTGCTTTTCAGTGAACTATTATCACAGCATGTAATTCATCACCTTTGCCCTTGCCTTACAAAACAAACAAAAACAAACATTAGGGATAATCTTTAGCAGGTAAACAGAAGGTGAGTGAAATCACGAAATTGACCTTATACTCTGGAAAAAAACAGAAGATGAGGTTGGAGATGAGAATAGGGATTGTGGGAAGGTGGAGGGATGGTGTTATTCAGTAAAACAGGCCAACAGAAGAGAAGGACACATCCATCCTCATCTCCGTCTGTAAATGTCAAGAGGATGCAGACAACCTGATCTGTTGTCATCATATCCATGGGAGAGGACTAGGTGATGATGATAGAAGTGTGTGTATTTCATGTGGGTGTGTGTTAGCTTATGTCTGTTTTTATGTGTGTGTGAAAGTTAATGTTTGTGTACACGTTCTACATACCATCACACGTGCCATTCTGTAATGTTCCTGCTCCCTGCCTATCAATCCATCTGTGCATGTGTGTTACCATATTACCCAAGATATGGATTTAATGTCAGCTTAACAAACTGGCCCGACCCCGCTGCCCTCCTCTTTAAGCCCTTTAAAGGAGATGTATTCAGAATCGAAGACAGGCGGCTGGTGCTGAAATACCAGCGTGCTCAGGAAGCAGCCACACCTTAATGGGATAGACGACGGCCTCTTTGACTAATTGCCTGGCTTCTTCCAGGCTGATGATATCCTCCCACCACATGTTGGGACTGTGCAAATATATCATTTAGGGGTGGGGTGCGGCGCGCACACACACACACACACACACACACACACACACACACACACACACACACACACACACACACACACACACACACAGAGTTTGGGATGTAAGTAGAAAATATTACATAGGATGCATACATGGAAAAACCACTCCCAAAAATTACACACATGCACATTCAATCAGACAACCAAAATAAACGTATCAATAAACAAAACAAGATTCGCAATCACACAGATGGAAAACCAGTGACACACAGCCTTGTCAACTAGGCTCACGTAAATAGGTGTCCATTAGAATGAAACATCTGATCTGGGAAATGGATAGAACCCCTAGGGCTTCATTGAGGCTCCAATTTACTCACAACATAGCTCTTTACTGCTCTCTACTGCTCATATTTAGTATCACATCACACACATTTGATAAGATAAAAATCTTTTTACATAACCTCAACAGGGGCAAGACATGAGCTCCAAAGTAGGTTGAAGTGAATTCTCCACTGACAGCAATATTTGTGACTACAAAGAAGTGAAACTGAAATAGGATTACAACAACAGTGCAATATTCTCTTTGTCATTATGCAAGAAAAGGAAATGGAAATGTGCTCTGATTTACAATGCTGTGAGTAAAATACAGCCAGAAAAGTTATTGTTATTTAATTGTAGTTTATTAAGACTTATCTGTTCTAATTACTACTCTCATAAACTATTTTTCTTTGAAAGGAAAAAAAATAACTAGAGGTTTTTGCCAGAGCTGTCAACATCTCATGGTCATTTTCTTTTCTTTCACTTATAAATATCTTTGGCTTTGTAATTATGGATATGATAAACTATTTCATTTAATTACTCTTATGATTTCAGAGGAAATTGTGTACATTTTCAGAAAAAAGTTTTTTTGTCTAAGAAATATAATCTTAATATTATTATATAATTTTGGCAGCTCTGTGGTTCTGTGGCATTGTCATTGTTAAGCAGTATTTAGTCCTTTTTTCGGTATTTGTATTCAACCTTTTTTTATACACTGTGTGGTATTCATACACACATACAGGGAAAATGTACACCTGTTAAGAACGGAAGCCCTGACGGGACAGCGTAAGTCCCCATATAAAAACAAAGGGAATAGACTAAGAAGAACAACCAACCATCAAACGAAAACTGCCAGACTTGCTGTCTCACTAATCTTTCAGAATCATGATGGAGCTTTCATATCAATCCATGAAAATTGCTCATCAAGCCCGGGAGGCGGTGAGTGTATAATGGCTTTAATTTTTTTTTGTATTTTCAAGCAGATTTGACGGACAACTGCTGGTAAGTTGACAACTTTTAGCTAACTGGGTCATGAAAGCTTATGGCAGAATTAGAGAAGACGTTACTTGTCCCATATGACATGTAACGTCATACTGATTAATAAATGTATCCACTGCCAAGTCAGTGTGCTTTACACTTTATGTCATGCAGCAAACAGCAGCTAAACTGTCACAACTAAACAGTAAGCAGCTAGCCGTTGAGCTAATCAGGCTAGTTTTGCATGCAGCTAGAGACACAAATACTCAGCGTCCACTGGTTGCCTAGATACCAAGTCAGGTGGTTGTCATTAGTGGCAATTTGTCTCCCTCTACTGGCAACTTGTCTCCGTCTACTTCCCAGTTAGGGTTAGACACCGCAACGACGCTCTCCACACTTGTAGGAAAAGTGTAAGCTACTGTAATACTCAAGTACTGTAGTACTACTATACTATACTACTGTCTTCAAGTACTGGGCTTCAGCCCTTTTTCGCAGCAGACATATTGATTCGTTAAACACAAGTGTTATTAATTACACTGGTGCTGGCTGTGAAAATAAAGAAAAAAAAACTTTTCTGATTTCACTGTAACAGCAGACTAGTCTCTTATTTTCTTGCCTTTCCAAAATATCGGGCAACAGCACTTCTACTAAATCAAATATACTGGGACACTAAAATAGGAAAGTTAATGTTATTAGTGACACATGCTTTTCCTACTATGACAAGTCAAAATGTCTGCTGTGAAAACGACCTAATTCTAATAATATTGATAATGACAAGAGTACTTGTTATAAGTTATTTTCAAACAGATAATATCACACCCTGATTGAACCAAGCTTTAAATTTGAGCTGCTTCTGAGTCTCTGTGATGAAGCATGCTGTGTGATGTTGTCCAACAGGATGAGCTGAGGACTGAAATGAGGAGGAAGAGCCTTCTCATCCTCATCTACCACCACCTGCTGGGGCAAGGGTCAGTATGAAGTATAACAGCAGCAACTTCATGATATGTGAGGTGGATCTGGTCTTTGTTGCAGTTGTTACAGTTGCAAGTGAGAGAACAAGTATGAAATATTTACATTTCTGGGTCTATTTGCAATTACTGTAACACACATTGCTGACGCAGCAGGTGTGTGAGTAACATTAATATAAAGGTTTTGCCAATTTGTATTGGATGTGTAGTAACAAGCCTACAGATGGCTGGAAGGAAGTTTGTCTCTGTGTGTGTATACACAGAAAGTATAGATACATGCAATTAATAGACAAAACAAACAAAATCATGTTGGATTCCTTAGGCACACAAGACACAAGACAAAGCAGAAATAGTTGGTTGTGTTTCTTTTTTGATCTTTACAATGTGTGTGCATGTATGCCTGTCCACCAGCTATGTGGCAGCAGCAGTGGCCTTGGACCAGGAGACAAATGGAGGTGTGAGGAAGTTCGAGGTTTGCGATAACATCGATCTGGAGATGGTGCTGATGGAGTATGAGAGTTATCACTATGTCAAGTTCCAGAAATATCCCAAACTTATCAGAAGAACAGTAGAACCAGGTATATGACCACTACTAAATCACTGAGCAACATACTCAATGGGACAAATTTGCTGCTAAATTTTGAATTATTGGGATGTGCTTGTTAATTCTCAGTGATAGTTTGTCTTCATTGTCTGTTGTATTTCTGTTTTTTTCTGGTCAAGGTGAAAACAGAATTGCAAAAGGTGGAGTAAAGAGGTAAGAATGTACAGCTCTCACACCTTTATTTTATTTTATGTTCAAAACATAATAGTCGTACCTTGTCCTTCATGCTGATGGTATATCTGTGTCTCTCTTTGTCCCTCAGGAGTCCTTGTTCAGCTGTAAAGCCTCTTCCCAAAATCAATCCGTCCCAGAGGCCACAGTCTGGAAACGGAGCAAAGAAGGCAGCCGCCAGTGTAAATACACATATACAGCATTAAGCACATAACAAAACAACCAAAATAAGTATATAAGATAAAAAGTGATTATTCTTACATCCTGATGACTGCGTATCATCTCCCAGGAGAATGGTTCGTCTGTTCCTTCAGAGTCATCAGAGTTTGGTCTCAGTGTTTCCTCCATTAAAAATGGACCAGCAGGGGAAGTAGCCACAATCAGGAAGGTACTGGGGAAGTTATTGATGGTTATTTTTAAAAGATATTTCTTTATTTGGATTTCAGACATTATTAATGCTATGGTTTTTCACCATGATCACCCACATTTTTTATTGTTTTATTGTTTCACTAAAAATTGTATTTGTATCTCCTGCTTCCAAATCTCTCATAAATAGAAGACCATTCCTCTTTTTATTTCAAATTACAATTTGAAACTGAATCGCTAGTGTCTGTTTTGTTCTTATTATGCCTGTGTTCACCTACATGTGTCAGAAAATCATGTATTTTCTGTTTTAGGGACAGGTGACTGATGGTAAGGGTTTAATCCAGGATGCTGTCAAAGGATCTGGCATTGACTCAGACCACATGGTAATTACACTGGAGTGTCTGAACAACACTGCAAAAACAAAAATAGTAACGATCCTCATGATGAGCAGATAAAACCATCTGTAACCATCTGTTTTTTTTAGTTTTTGTTTTTTTTAAATGGCGCAAAATACTCAAAAACTTTTTTTATGTTGTTTTTGCAGGAACGGCTGCTGAAGCCCCTCAGTGGCTTTTCTGGAATGAGTGGTGAAATGACAGAACTGGCTGCAATCATCAGCAGGGTACTGCACACACTCAAAGGCTATACAGTATACACTGAACAAAAACAAACTTGTAAAGGAGCTGACTATATTCTAAAAATGTGAAAGTATCCTTTAAGTGATTTTAATGATACCAAATATGTCCACTAGAGAGCAGTGAGAGCTTTGTTGTGAATGAATCGATCTGTTGTATTAATGAAGGCCCAGGTTCGATCTATTTCCCTTATCTGATGTTTCATTCTAAAGGACACCTATTTACGCAAGCCTAATCGCACCAAGAGGTGTGTGTGTGTCCATTTCCAGCTGATATCTTCCACATGCAATCCTTCACTCTGTGTGTTTGTGTGTGTGTTCACCCCTAAAGGACATCTATTTGCACAGCCCCAACGTGCGATGGGAGGACATTGTCGGCCTGGAGGACGCCAAGCGATTAGTCAAAGAGGCCGTCGTCTATCCCATTAAGGTGCGTCCGCTGCCCAAGCACGCTGGTATTTCAGCACCGGTCACCCATCTTCGATTCTGAATACATCTCCTTTAAAGGGCTTAAAGAGAAGGAGGGCAGCGGGGTCAGGCCAGTTTGTTAGGCTGACATTAAATCTATATCTGGAATAATATGGTAACACACATACACAGATGGATAGATAGGCAGGGAGGGAAGCAAACGCACATGGAATGCCATGAAGAATTTATATACGTAGCTACATTAACACACATTTGCCTCTGCATACAGAAAATTCTCAAACAAATAAAAGCAGGCATGCAACCACATTAGTACACAGACAGAAAATACATACACACACTTCTATCATCATCACCCAGACCTCTCTCATGGATATGATGACAACAAATCAGGTTGTCTGCATCCTCTTGACATTTACAGACGGAGATGAGGACGGATGTGTCTATCTTCTCTTCTGTTGGCCTGTTTTATTGAATAACACCGTTCCCCCACCTTCCCACAATCCCTAACTTCTGTCTCCATTATTATTCATTCTCTGAGGTATAAGGTCAGTTAGGTGATTTGAGTCAGCCCCTGTTTGCCACCTAAAATTCAAACTGATTTGTGATATGTTGTATTTGCAGCACTGATTCAGCCATACATCAGCCTAATCTGTTTCCTTTGCACACAGCTCAGCTTCTTAATGGTCTGCAGAAAATGGAAATACATGTTACGTTGCTAGAAGTTGGTAATAATTTCAGAGCTATAAATGCTTTTTATATTGAAATATAAGATGATTTGCTAAAGGTTTGTGTCTATGCTGTTGTCATTTTCATAGATTCACTCACTGCACTCACTTATGACCCCCTCTTTTCCTGCCTTCTCTGCCTTTTTTCTTTCCTTTACTAAATTTATTCTCCCCCCTCTGTCCCTTTTATCTTCCCCTCCTCCGTCTTTACAGTACCCACAACTGTTTACAGGCATTCTGTCTCCATGGAAGGGCTTGCTGCTCTATGGCCCCCCAGGTAAGACCTCCAGTGCTGTATTCCTTCTTCAGGTTCCCTGAAGGAGGAAAAACATGTTGTTTTCTTGCTGTTCACTGTGTCCTACTACAAAGAATTTTAGGTCCAACATTTTGGAAATTTACCTGACATGTAGTCTTGTGACCATCTGGCTCACATACACACAGGCACAGGTAAGACGCTTCTGGCCAAGGCCGTGGCCACAGAATGTAAGACGACCTTCTTCAACATCTCAGCCTCTAGCATCGTCAGCAAGTGGAGGGGAGACTCTGAGAAACTGGTCAGGGTAGGTTGCTGTTCAACACATAAAACAGATCAAATACAACAAATAAGAAAAAAAACAAGTTTACACAGTCTCCTGTACTTTTTTTGTTTGGATGTGTGTAAATCTATGTATATATATTTCTGTAGGTCCTGTTTGAGCTGGCCAGGTACCACGCCCCATCCACCATCTTCCTGGATGAGCTGGAGTCAGTGATGGGCCAGAGAGGAACCAGCATGGGGTGAGCTGAACCACAGTGTGGTAAATGCAGATATGGGAGTTTTACCAGTTTTACCAGCGCTGCTAGAATACTGTACCAACACTGTTTCTCCCACAGAGTTGACCCTATAGTTATTGTGCACTAGTATAGTATAGTGGACTGATGTCTGTTTTCAGAGGAGAGCATGAGGGCAGTCGCAGGATGAAGACAGAGCTGCTGGTTCAGATGGACGGACTGGCGAAATCAGAAGACCTGGTGTTTGTACTGGCTGCCTCCAACCTGCCTTGGTAATACTTAGCATAAACACATACTACTTGAATTTATATTTCATAATGATAATGACAACCAATTAATATTTCTGTATTGTCTCACACACTTGGAAATTTCCTGAAACAAAAACATGCCATTATCGTTGTAACATCTGCAGTTCAAAAACACCAACACCACTTCAAAAGGATGCTTAATTTGCAGCCACTGAGAATCTACTTCAAATATAAATGCATAAAGAAACAAGTTAAAAGAAAATGACTATTTTCCTTTCTTCAATCCTCAAACAGGAACTTAATTTTTACAATTTAAAAAATGCAAATTGTGAAGAAGACAGTAATGGTATTTAGAGAGCATATAAAATGATAACGTAGTGAACTGCTGTCTGTACAGATTTGTTACTAGTCCTCTCCTCTCAGGGAATTGGACCACGCCATGCTGAGGAGGTTAGAGAAGAGGATTCTAGTGAGTCTTCCACAGTCACCTGCTCGCCAGGCTATGATCTCTCATTGGCTGCCTCCTCTCAACTCCACAGGAGGAGTGGAGCTACGAACTGAGTTGGACTATGAAACCCTGGCAAAAGTGTGTTACAGTGTGATTTTGAGATAACTAACTAACCCTAAGCCTAAATGTTTCATTCATTTATAATCATTTATCTGCTGCACTTTGTCATTAATATGAGTATTTTCATGTTTGGGGTAACTTTTTCAAATCCGTCTTGTTGCCCCTGAGGAGAAAGAATATATAATCACAATACACTGGCTCTGAGTTAGGCCTTATCTGCCTGTGTTTTTGTGTGTGTGTTTCAGGGCATGGAGGGTTACTCTGGCTCTGATATCAGATTGGTGTGTAAAGAGGCTGCCATGAGACCAGTCCGCAAGATCTTTGATGCTCTGGAGTCACATCAGGATGGTAGGACTACATACATTTGCCAAATGAATAGAGGACCTAAATCCACAAAAGGAGATCAACTCCCACAACAGCCATGTCTTCTGTAAGTGTCCCTAAATAAAACACTGTAGCCTCACTGTCATTTTCCTTCACAGAAGACACTGACTTGCCAGCCATCCAACTGGAAACTGTGACAACAGCTGACTTCCTGGAAGTCCTCGCACACACCAAACCCTCAGCCCGAAACTTGATGGACAGATACACAGCCTGGGAGAGAGAGTACGAGTCTGTCTGAAGACTGAAGAATAAACAGACATGAAGAAAAAGACTTTCACACTAACACTGCAACATATCTGGATGAGATTTTTTTTTACTGCATACAAATTCACCTACTGCAATTAATGTTACACTTAGTGGGAGCTATAGCAAGAGTTGCAATATTATGCTCTCTTTTGGCCTATGTTTTTTAAGCTTTGGACATGTGTCACATATTACAAACCTGGAACTGTAGGTTGGGACAGAACTGGTCTGACAGCTTAAAGCCTTTCAGAAACATTGTATGCACCAGTACTTTGTGTGTCAACATTATGACTTCATATTTGACACTGAGGAAAAAGAGAAACTTAAGACAAAGCAGCAAAATACTGAAATAATGTGTAAATACAAAGGTCCTGAGCCAGTGTTACTAATTTTAATACTGTCTTTCTTAATTTTGTTGATCTGTACGATGAGCATAAGCACAAAAAATATTAAACAATAAATACCAGCTGAATATTTTCATTCAAACTTAAATTTATACATCATGATATAACGACAAAACATTGTGGCACGTTATTTTGGCAACGGATGGTTGGCACTTCTAAAACGCATGCTTTACTTTTTATTTTCAACATTTTAGACCTAAAGAGAAGAGACAGTCTAACACTCAAATGGACATTTTTTACATAGAGAATATTGGGACAGTTAGTCAAACTTAAGAACTTCAAGATGGGTATTTTTACTTAATCATGACAAGGGGGTGAGGGGAATCTTTTTACTCCCTTATGTCCACTGTAAAAACACCACTAGTCTACAACAGTGATAACCGGTGCCTGCAGTGTTTCTTGTGCATATCAAAGCCTGTATACAAAAATGAAACTGTAGAATTCTATTGTTACATGTGGCTTATAGCAGGTTCGTCAGGATGTGTTCAACAGCGTCGGGAAAACTGTCACAAGTCAGGTGGGGAGGAGGGTTGATTTTACTCTCATCTCCTTCTCTGTATTTACCTGAAAGATGGCAGGAGGAGAAGTTGGAATGGCATCAACCACAAAAACAGCAATAATAATCATCGTATTTGGTTTAGTACATAGATAATGAGATCAGATCCAATGAAAGGCACCATGAATATGTGGTTACAACGAAGACATGATAGTGGAAGAATAATTTCTGGTTACTGTGCAACATGTAAATTTAGGTAGGGACAGGAAGAGGAAGTGAAGCTGGTGGAGGGATGAGAATAAACTTGAGGAAGATGTCTTTTTTCTTACCAGTTCTGACTAGAATACCCAACATCCCTGCGTTCTGAGCCCCACCCACATCATCTCTTGCATCCTGTAAGAAAACAACAAGGGGACGCAAACTATCACAGACCAACGTGATAAAATGTACAGTTGTTACTGTTGTCTGTCAGATAAATGTTGAAAATTAACTAAATGAACTTGCTGTTAATGAATCACAGTTGAAAATATACTTACATCTCCTATCATGACAGCTTCACTGGGGCTACAGCCTAAATCAGATAGAGCCTATTTGAGGGAAAGAACCAGAGACCAATGAGAGGTTAATCAAGTGTGTTAATTTAGACAATGCATACTAAAACAAATAATTTAAATTAAAAAAAACAAAACAAATATAATAGAAGCATATCATGAGGTGTCTGAAATATTCATGACATGTACTTGGGGGGAAAAGGTGAACAAAGTAAAATTGAATTTTTAACCTGTGTGAAGAAAGTCTTTTCTGGCTTTCCCACCACAGTGGCTTTACAGTCTGTGGCGTACTCCAGTCCCGTCACAAAGGGTCCAGGACCAAGGGCCAAACCATCCTTACGTTTGTAGTACCGAGCCTTATGGATGGCGATGAGAGGTGCTCCATCCAGAATCATTCTGAGGAGAAATGCACATGATTAACAGGCTGCAGTGACTGTATCAAAAAAAACATTCAGGGGAAAACTAGGAAATTAAGCATTGTAAAGTTTAGAGGGTAAGAGCCTGACTTTGGCAGGAAGTTCGTTCTATCAATAATCCTGTATCTTTTACTGGTTAAAAGGCAAGATTATGGGGCATCGTGTGGCGTAGTGGTCTAAGCAGGCGCCCCATGTATAGAGGCTACAGTCCTCGCTGCAGTTGTCCCCGGTTCGAGTCCCGTATCGGACGGCCCTTGCTGCATGTCATTCCCCCTCTCTCTGCCTCCCCATTTCCTGTCTCTCTCTACTGTACCATCAATAAAGGCATAAACCCCCCCCCCCCAAAAAGCAAGATTATTAAAAGGTTAAATTATCAAAAAAAAAAAAAGGTAAATTAAAAAGCTGATTTTGGTTTTTCAACTGTTGCATCATTTGACCTGATGGAAAAACATCTCAGCTCAATCCCCCATACCTTCACTGAAAAATAAAAATTTATCATAGACAAACATGTCTCGTGATTCACTGATGAATGTTTCTTATAAATGAGTTTAGCACCTGAAAGCTTTGTTGAGTGTTTGGTAGTTGAAGTGATCAGGAGCGAGTCCAACGACGACAGCGTTTGGTTCTGACGTGTTAATACCTGTAAACAAAGCGAAACCTACAGTAACTGTTTGAAAATTATTAGTCGGGTAATGAATTTTAAGCTTGATATGTCTATTCAGTTGTCAAGTCATTTATTAATTACAATCAATTACAGCTTCACAAATGTGAAGAGCTGCTACGTTTCTTCGCTTAATGTCATTTTAAATGGAATACTGAGGGTCAGAATTGATTCTGGTCATTTGGGCCTTTGTAACTAATTTTAACAACAAACTAAATGAGTAATGGATCAATTGAAAAGGTGATGTGCAAAGGGGAGATCAAATATGAGTGTTTTTTCGTCTTCATCCAACAACTGAAGCAAGGTATCTCTTGTTGTATCCTTGGTTCAGTTCATGATTGATGTTCAAATGGTGTTGGAAATACAGTTGGGGGTGGGATTGGGTATATACAGGATTCAGTTGTGTGATATGTGGTGTGTTGCAGTGTGAGACCACGGGGTGGCGCTCATTCATTTGCATGTTAGTAAAACAAGAGATCTTCCCGGGCAGTTAGTAGCCGATGTGAGTTAGTAGCCGATGTGATGTATCGTGGATGCATGTTTTCGTCAGTAAAAACCCTGGAACGACATCGAGGAGTCCTGCTTCATTTTTATGGAAGTTACAGTTAAGTTCCCACATTTTTTGGTGCCGAAACCCGGGACACGGGAGACGAAAGAGTGACGACGGAACAGTTAGCCGATAGCTGCAACTAGCCGAGCAACGGCAGGAACCGGGACAATGACGGAACGGCTACAGAGGCTAAAACAAAGGCGAGGTATTGTGAGAGCCTCGACGACGAAGCTGATACGGGCTATCGAAGATGAGTCATCTAATGAGGATGTGAGTTGGGAACGCATACGAGAGCTGCTGTCCATGTTATCGGTGAAGGAAGCGAGTCTCCTGGAGCTGGAAAAGGAGATAGAAGAGGAGATACCGATGGACGAGCTCGAGGCGGATATCGTCAAGGCTGTGGATTACCAGGACAACCTCACCCTCTGTAAGACTCGAGCTATGAGAATGATTGAAAGACAAGGAGCCGCCGCGGGCGGAGGGATGTCGCCGCGGCTGAGCGACGTGGGCGCCCACTCGAGCAGAATGACCAGCAGACCATCGGTAAAGTTGCCCAAGTTGTACATCAATAAATATGGCGGAGATATATCGATGTGGCAAGAATTCTGGGACCAGTTTCAGACTGCAATCCACGAGAATGGTGAGTTAAGCAAAACTGAAAAGCTCACTTACCTGAAGTCATATTTGGTGGGTCCAGCAGCCAGAGCCATCGCGGGGTTAAAGATAACGGAGAGCAACTACGACGCTGCAATAGACATGCTCAAAGAGAGATTTGGAAGAAAGGACCTGATCGTGAGTTCACACATGTCTAAACTGTTAAACTTAACACCAGTTAAAAGATCTTCAGACATTGTTGCTCTCAGAAGACTTTATGATGAGTGTGAGGTCCAGATCAGAGGCTTGGAAGCAATGGGAGTAGTGTCAGACACATATGGAGGATTGCTGTGCCCCATATTACTGCAAATGATCCCAGACGACCTTGCTCTTGCTTACACGCGTGAAGTAGGCTCAAACCATGAACTGCAGATTCCAGAGCTCGTTGCCTTTCTACAGCAAGAAGTTGAAAGCAGAGAGCATGCCATGCACCTGACCAAAGCAGGAAGCCACAACAAGGAATCGCAGTCCCCTAACCAGCACAGACACAGACCTGAATCAGCAAGTGGAAAGTTCAGGAAGCCAAGTCTGCCGTCAGCTGCCATGCTCTACACCAGCAGCTCACAGTCCCCTCCAGGTTGTATATTCTGTGACAGCACAAGTCATAAATCTGAACTGTGTACCGACAACACACTTAACCTGCGAAAAGAAAAGCTGAAGAAAATGGGACGGTGTTTCATATGTTTAGGACAGCGACACATGGCTAAATTCTGCAAAACAAAGGGAGTGACATGCAGTGTGTGTGGACGGAGACACCACCCCACGATGTGTGAAAAAGCTGAAACGAGTGAAACCCAGAACAGCGCTCCGGAAACAACTTTGGCTGTCATTTCATCCGTGGCCCCTCACACAGTCAAGACAAGCACAGCAAAGCAGAACACAGTTCTCCTGCAAACAGTAACAGCATTGGCAGAGGGAATACGAGGAAAGAAGAAGGTGCGTTGTCTGATGGACGGAGGAAGTCAACGGAGCTTTATCCTGGAGAAGCAGGCAAGGGCATTAGGATTACCTGTTAAGAGAAAAGAGACTTTAAAGCTCCACACCTTTGGCAGTGACACACCAGTGACTATGGAACGAAACGTTGTGAAGTTAATTCTGCAAAGCATCTGTGACAAGGAGAAAACCCTTGAGATTGAGGCTGTGGAGACGCCGCAAGTCAGCTCTGCCATCATGCAGGTTCCAGGAGAGCAAATCCAGCAGCAGCTGGAAAGAAGAGGACTGACATCAGCAGATGTCTCAGGCAGCACTGACCAGGAGCTGGAACTGTCCGTCTTGATAGGTGCTGATGTCTACTGAAAGATGGTTTCTGGCAGAGTTGAAAGACTGTCAGACACCTTAGTTGCCATAGAGACTATGTTTGGCTGGACTGTGCAGGGCCCAGTGTCCATGTTGAGCATGATGAAACTTTCATGCATGAAGATCTGCACTGAGGAGACCATGCAGGTTTCAAAACAGCTGCGAGCATTCTGGGAAATAGAGTCTCTGGGCATCTCCTGCAAAGGTGAAGAACGAGCAGCAGACGCTGAGGCTCAAGAACACTTCAACAGGTCAGTCAGCTGCAAAGAAGGGCGATATGAAGTTAAGTTGCCATGGCATCAGGACACAACAGAGCTTCCAGACAACCTGAGAATTGCCCAGAAAAGATTTGAAGGTCTGAAAAGAAAACTGAAAGCTGATGTGACACTGTTCAAGAGATACAACGATGTGATAGATGACTATCTTCAACAAGGAATATGCAAGGATGTCCCAGAGACCAAAGACACAGCTGGAGCAGAGAATATCTACGTCCAGTACTACTTGCCTCACCATGCTGTGATAAAGGAGGACAAAGCAACGACCAAGCTGAGGGTCGTCTTCGACGCTTCTGCACATGAGGAAGGCTGTCCATCTCTTAATGACTGTCTGCTTCCTGGACCAAACCTGAACCCAGACCTCCTCAACGTCCTTGTCAGGTTCAGGTTGCACCCTATTGCATTCACGTCAGACATCACAAAGGCTTTCCTACAGATATCCGTCGCAGAAGAGGACAGAGATGTGTTGAGGTTCCTGTGGCTCACTGGACGCCCTGATGACAAGAACACAAACCTGCGCGTGCTGAGAATGGCTCGTGTGGTGTTTGGTGTGACTTCAAGTCCGTTTTTGCTGGCAGCCACAATCAGGAAGCACCTAGAAAAATACCAGGCAAGTCATCCACAGGTCATTAACACTCTGAAAGACTCCTTGTATGTTGATGACTTTATTGCCAGCTCAAGCAGTGTTGAAGAGGCTCACGTGTTGACAACAAGTGCAAAGAAAATAATGTCTGACGCCAGCATGAACCTCTGTAAGTGGACAACAAATTCACCTGAACTGAAAGCAAGGTGGCAGCAAAGTGACTTTGACTTCGCCATGAATCCTGAGACAAGCGGCTGCGTGTTAAAGGTGCTCGGCCTAGTGTGGAGGCCAGAGACTGATGACTTTGTTTTTGACCTGAAGCACCTCATGGACATTTTTAAGGACAAAGAGAACACAAAGAGGAGCGTCTTGCGCTCTTCAGCCAAGCTGTTTGACCCCATGGGCTTTCTGACACCATTCACAATCAGAGTAAAATGTCTCTTTCAGGACATGTGGCAAAGAGGCATCAGCTGGGACGAGGAGCTGCCAGATGATCTCTCACAAAGCTGGCAGCAGTGGTGTATGGAGCTCCTTCAGTTCCATCAGATCGTCATTCCCAGGTGGTATGGAACTGTCATGCTGCAAAACAGTCAAGCTCAAGTTCTTCATGTTTTCAGTGATGCAAGTGAGAAAGCGTATGGGGCAGCGGCTTATCTCCAAGGACAGACAGCTGAAGGTGAGTCCATGACAAGACTGGTCATGTCCAAGTCCAGAGTCGCACCCATTAAGAAACTCACATTGCCACGCCTTGAACTAATGGGGGCTCTGATTGCTGCGAGAATGGGAAACAATCTGCTTCAAGCACTGAACATGCAGCCGAACCAAATCTGAATGTGGACGGACTCCATGATTGTGATTCACTGGATTTCCAGTTCACCGCACAGATGGAAACAGTTTGTTGCCAACAGAGTGATGGAGATTCAGACCCTGACCCCAGCGGAAACCTGGTCCCATTGCAGTGGGAAACTCAACCCAGCCGATCTCACTACAAGGGGCCAGACAGTCACCAGGCTGAAGGAAGAGGAGCTTTGGTGGTCAGGGCCACAGTTTCTGACTTCAGCAGCGCAGCATGAGTCTCCTGATGAAAGGCTCTGTGAAGAGGAAGTAAAGACTGAGCTCAGACCAAGTCATGTCACAGTCCAGCTCAACAACATGGAGCAAACATCTACAGATCCACTGTTACAACTGCAAAACTACAGTAAGTTGAGAACAGTTTTCAGAGTCACAGCATGGATTCAAAGATTCACGCACAACTTACGCTCACGTGAAAAGAGACAAGGAGAGCTGACAGCTGAGGAGTTGGCTGAAGCTGAAAGATACTGGATTCTGCAGGCACAAAATCAAGGTTTCCAGAGAGAGAAAGGTGAATTAAAGGCAGGAAAAGACATTCACAGAGGCTCGAGAATTAGAGATCTGAAGCCATTTCTGGATGAGCACGGTCTGATCTGCCTCGGAGGAAGACTACAGCACTCAGACATGAGCTTCGGTGAGCAGCATCCATACATCCTGCCTTCAGACCATAGACTCTCTGAAATGCTGATCAGCTGCTGTCATGAACAAGTGATGCATTCAGGTATGAGAGACACTTTAATGCAACTAAGAGACAAATATTGGATTCCACGAGCCCGACAAATGACAAAGACAATCATTGCAGCCTGCACTACATGCAAAAGATTCAGAGTAAAGGCAATGCAGCAGACGACAGCACCCTTGCCCAGAGATTGTATAACAGAAGCACCTCCGTTTGAAACTGTTGGAGTGGACTTTGCCGGCCCTCTGTTTGTCAGGGCTAAAAAGGACAAAGTGGAAAAGGCATATATAGCACTGTTCACCTGTGCTGTGACAAGAGCAGTCCACCTGGAGCTGGTCTCCGACATGTCAACAGAAACATTCCTCCTGGCATTCAAAAGGTTCATATCCAGACAAGGCCCGTGTAGGACAGTGTATTCAGATAATGCACGCACCTTCAAACGAGCAGATCAAGACATCAGAGAGCTCTGGAAGAGCATCAAGGAGCCTGAGCTCTTAAGGTATTTCACAGAAAAGGGCATCAAATGGAAGTACATCGCAGAGCGAGCCGCCTGGTGGGGGGGGCTTTTGGGAAAGACTGGTGAGATCAGTTAAAACATGTTTAAAGAAAGTGATGGGAAGAGCTTCACTGAGCTTCGAGGAAATGACGTCTCTACTGGCAGAAGCAGAAGCAACAATAAACTCACGACCATTTACCTTTGTTTACAACGAACCTGAAGAGCCTCAGCCCCTCACTCCAGCTCACTTTCTCATTGGAAAGCGACTCGGCTCCCTGCCACCCAAACCCTTTCATGCTGCCAGTCGCACCCCCAGCTCCAGCAAAGAGGAGCTGACACGGAGATGGAAATACCGCCAGCGTCTTCAAAATGACTTCTGGACTCGATGGAAAAGGGAGTACTTACTGGAGCTGAGATCTGCCCACACCACGAAGAATTCACATTCTACCCCTCTCAAGGAGGGAGATCTGGTGCTCATCGGGGAGGAGAGGACACCGCGCCAGATTTGGAAGACTGGGATCGTCCAACAGCTCTTTCCAGGAAGAGATGGGCTTGTGAGATCGTGTGCTGTACGCACATCAGACAGGGCAATATTAAGAAGACCAGTTCAACTGTTGTACCCCCTGGAGCTTTAATTCCAAGAACTGTCTTCATGGGGGGGGGGATGTTGTATCCTTGGTTCAGTTCATGATTGATGTTCAAATGGTGTTGGAAATACAGTTGGGGGTGGGATTGGGTATATACAGGATTCAGTTGTGTGATATGTGGTGTGTTGCAGTGTGAGACCACGGGGTGGCGCTCATTCGTTTGCATGTTAGTTAAACAAGAGATCTTCCCGGGCAGTTAGTAGCCGATGTGAGTTAGTAGCCGATGTGATGTATCGTGGATGCATGTTTTCGTCAGTAAAAACCCTGGAACGACATCGAGGAGTCCTGCTTCATTTTTATAGAAGTTACAGTTAAGTTCCCACATCTCTCTCTCTCTCTCACACACACACACACACACACACACACACACACACACACACACACACACAACACACCACTTGGAGCCCAGTACCAGTGAAGTCTTCCAGTGCACTGTCCTCCACCAGCAGCAGTGGTCTGTGCTGTTTCTGCTCTAACAGACTCCTCGCTGCACTCAGAGACGTGAAGATCTCCTTTTCCTGCACAAAGTAGTTCATTTTCAAAGGTCAGGGAATAAGGCAGCACTCCTGAGATCAACATCAGCACAAGAATCTACTTTTTGGAAAATAAAGACATTGCTGTTTCTTTCTGAGGCAGAGCACCCAGCAGAATCAGACCTGTTTCTGCTTATTAAGTTCATGTCTTTAGCATTACAATAAAAGCATCTGCACTAAATCAAAAGTCTTTGATCTTTTACCTGGAGATCGAAGTTGAGACGTTGCAGTCGTTCCAGTAAGTTCCTCTTGCTCTCCTTGGTTGTGTTGGTCACAAATTTCACAGCTACAGACGCCTGTCGTAACCTCACGGCACCAAAACACAAAAGCAAACATCTTAAAATCTAAAATACCAAAATTATGATGCAGTGACACTGGAGAATTTGTGGTCTTTAAAAGACATGACAATGTGGAGCAGTGATTACACTTTCAACCAAATAATTGTAGATCAGTGGTTTTCAGTCCTGAGTCCTAAGGACCTGTCCTGTTGGTTTTCATTCATGCAGTAACATTCAAACTCTTGACCCTCCATTTTAAGTCTGTCCGTAGTTTGGGGGCTGTTTCCTACCTGTTGAGGGCGTCCTGCGCCCCGGGTACCGCTGTGTCCTCTATATGTAAAGTTCCACTCAGGTCAATAAGCACGGCCTTCAGAGCTCGTCTGCCCGCCATGCTGGAAACCTGCAGAAGACATGGTGAACATGACCCAAGGTTAGGAAAATGTTTCATAGCTTGTAGGGATGCAGTGGCATGTGAGCATGATAGCCTGTTCTACACCTGCATCTGTTCCGACACTCTTTGGTTTTTGATCGTTGTTAGGACATTCACACGCTTCAACCAAGCATAAAACAGCCAAACACTCGACAAACATTTTTGCTGTTAGATAAGCACCGCTTCTACTGCAGTTTCTGATTCTGATTTTCTAAACCCCTAAATATGACCAAGGTCCACTGTGAATGGAGCTTTACTCAGTTTAAAAAAGCTTATTCTTTCAAAATAATTTATTATTTTAGAGATTACACATTCATAATCATAATTCACATCGGTAGTGGCAGAACTGATCAGATTACTGCGTTATTCAAACCTATATCAGGACAAACTGAGAGGATTATTGACTGGTTTGTCTCAAGCATTTATGGTTTCCTGCCTAGAATACAGATTTTAGGATTCTATTTTATTGGTATTTGATTTCTGACTGTGTGATCCCCTTTTATTTAGATATGCTTGGATTTCTGTCATGTAGTTATCAATGTGAGGGTACAATTAATGCTCTTAATACCCACCTAAAATAGCTTAACCATACACACTCACACTCAGCCTGTAGATCCTGTATCTATTATTTGTATTTAGCTCAACTAATAACAGGAAATAGGAATAACAGGCTATGCCAAACTGAGAATAAGCTTTTTTCTGAGCATGTGTGTGTAGCAGGAATGTTAACAGGAAACTGGGGCTGTAACAAGCTTCACAGTTCTACAGCTGACTACTAGTGTGTCTGTAGTATTAAACTGCCCGGTTTCAAAGCTTTCCAATAATACTCAACAGTATGCAGCGACATTATGTTGTGTGAACAAGTATAACATAAATTAGAAATCCCAATGTTTCCAAATATATAAAATATATTGGGTGGATTTTAGGGAAATGTTTATAAGGCTCAATGGTTTCTATTTGATGCACCGTTGTTGCCAAAGCATCTTAGGTTATAGACCTTAATCATGGCAGAATAAGCACAGGTGTAACTAATGACATTAATTACTCTGGCCCTTCATCATCCTGGGATGCAGCCATCGTTAATGTTATAAATTACACCTGTGTTTTTCCTACCATCACAAGACAAATGTGAAAAAGTGAGAAAGGCACCACTAATCCTACAATACCTCATCATAATCATGGTATTATATTTATGTTCTTTACTCACTGCTGTCACACTTAAAGGTTCTCATCTCTTATTTAGTAACTCCACTTTATTTCTACAGTATCCCTGTGTTATTTCTACTATGGCTTTGCATTCTTTCTGCATTACTCAACAATGTGGTGGAACAGCTTGTTAGTCTTGTTTTTAAGGCTATTTGCACTTCCTTTAGTTTTACTGCAGTCTCACTACTCATTTTTATTAACCTCTACTGTATCACTGTAACATTCATGCTGTAACTGTGATATTTAATGGTTTAGCACTTCTCAAGCAATTTACTAAGTTAGAATAGCATACTTTTCAACCGCTATTACATGTTTAGCTGGAAAAGGCTGTAGGTTTGCTAATAATAGTCTAAAAAAGCTTCCTCTTCCACTGTTGGACCTACAGCTTGTGCCACACATGAATGATAAGGACAATTCACGTAGCTGTTAAATTAAATTTTAAATTTTCGCACATATAGCGAGTTCATTGCTGTTCGTTGCTGTTTCAATCCTTGTGTACAATATTGTGTGCAATAACTATAAAGTCATTATGTTTAGACAACCTGCCTGGCTAACCTTTAGCAACAGCAGCTGTCCCTCCTGCTTCCTGTTGATGTTTTCTTCTTCGTCGGTTTAAATTGGACTTATGCTGCCCCCTGCAGCCCATACACTGCAACTGCTCCCACTCTCATCAATTTCTGAATCATGTTAAAAGTATTATTTTCTCAATTTTCCTCGGGAAAAAAAAACTAAAACAAAAAAAACAATTTTAATATGACTCTCTCTTTTTGATATCACCCTCTCTTCTTCTCTCTATTATTATTTTTCCAATTTATATGTTGTAATCAGATAAGAGGGTTATCTTTAACCACTTAATCACTCATTAGAATAATAAAAAAAAAACATATGTGTCCCATCTCACTAACAACCAACAGATGTATCGCATTAGAGCATCTTTTAGGGCATTCAGATAGATTTAATGTGGTGGGAGGTATTATCAAAACATCAAAAACCTTCTCTCTGCACGATGCCAGATAACACTGATCAAATCCTCTTTTCATGTTACCTCCACATAGTGAATAACACTGTTTCTTTTAGTTTTCAGTTTTTGTGTCTATATAGTATGCAGCTCAGATGATGGCTATGGAAAACACTGTGCTGCACAACAAAATATCTAAATTAGGACCATCTTTGAACTCCCTTCTCATGGCTTCAATTCAGTGTTATGGTTCAGATTTTGATTGTTTTCTCTCTCTCTCTTTTGTTTGCTTTTTATGTTTTATATGTTTCTTTTGGTATATTCACTGGCCCTTGCTATTATTAGAAACAAACCTCTGACTTTGTGGCATGCTTTGTGGTCACATATTTTCTATTCTGGATGTTTATACATTTTGTCTCCACATTTTTTCGCATTTTTATGTTCTTGAACTTGTTTTTTGGAATTAATTAAACTAACAAGTGGCACAAAAAATCGAAAACTATATGATTGAGCAGCTAAAATGAAGAGGAATTATAAAGCTGCTTCAAACCAACCTGTCAAACCACATTCTCAAGATTTATTACTGTCAGACCACCGACCCAAAAAACACATAACCTATCCTGTGGAGAGCAGATACATATGCATGTTGACTCGCCTGTGATCGCTTACAGATTTTACGGTGAACCCACAGCTAAACTCCGACTAATCACAGATCAAAGTGGCTTTACTGTGCAAATCTCCCTGATAAACATATGCTTTTAATTCCAGCAGATCCCCTTTTCCCTCTCACGCCCCCTCATATGCATTTAGGATCAAAACTAGTGTTAATAAAAATGTTTGTGGAGCTTAGCAGGGGAGGTAATGGTGATAATTCACAACATATGGGGATTATTAATGAAGTGGAGCACAAACATGGTGTATATCTATACAGAACAGTGGTGGAGAAGATACTCCAGCATCCTACTCAAGTGAAAGTATTGCTATTTTGTCAAGTGCGAGTAAGGTACTGCTGTAAAAGCAAGAAGGGGCTTGTTTCAAATGTACTATTTATCTATTTAGAATAGATGAAAAGTGGTAGCAGAGGCTAATTTAAATGGGAAACAGCAGAAACTCCTGTCCACATGTTCTCTGTTCCTCTGCCACACTCAGAAAGAAAAGATGATAAAAAGAATTTCATTATACTGAATAATACATTTATGGGTGTGTAAACAGTACAAAAGTACATTGTTGCGAGTTGTGTTTGGCAATAATGTTTAAAATTTACATTACACATATTTAACAAAATTCTAACAGGAGAAATAAAACACTGCCCATTTTACGCTTCAGTGGGTAGAGATTACTGAGAATGAAGGAGCTCTAACTGTAATTTCTGTTCAGGCTTGGTTTTGTGAAACTCTTCAGTAGGTTGTGAGTTTCCTTCACTGTCACAAATGAGGACTGCAGGACCATTAGAACTATAAAGTAACAGTCTTTTTGACAACCAGTCAACAAGTGTTGAATGTCTCCTTGTGTCTGTCCCCAGAAGTCCACTGTTTAAACAAAACCCTTCTTCTGACAAGGATTACGGTTATAATTTTAACAGCAGGCACTAGCATAATTTCTGATTTCCAAACATTATCTATGAGTCTTCACTGGTGACCAAACTGTACACCTGGAACATTGCATGGTGAGAACCAGTCCTGAGCCCCATTTAAAAAATACATAAACTGTGCACTGCAGCTGTCCATTATGATGTTATGGGAAGTGAAACTGGAAATACCGTCCAGACCTACTGCTAACAACACTTTGCCATATCTATAAAAAGTGACAAGTTCCTCCTTGGTCACACTAAAATAAAACATGACACATATCATCATGAAATCATTCAAACTGATTCCCTTCAATGTGTCTGTGACCAAATATGTGATGATACAAGTGAAGACAAACACTGTGCAGCACAAAAACAAAACTCTGGGATCTATTTTATCTATTTTGTCCTTTTGGTGTGACACTGACAGGGATGTTAGGGGCCAACACAGGCCATATTTTTGTCCAAGTGATGAGTTCTCTCGTTTCAGTTTTGAAATTGATTTTGTTTTGTTTCTTTTTTTTCCCCCTTTCATCCATTCCCCTGCCAATCGTTATGGGAAAACTTTTCCATACTGCTGAAGACTGGCAAAATGACACACAATACAGTGTGTGTCTGTGTGAGCATGTGCAGTTGTTCCTTGGCACGTCTGGTCCCCTGGCTTCATACTGGCGCGCAGTGTTAACCAAACAGCAACAACAGGACGATGCAGGCTGAATTCACTATGATTAAAGGCACTGGAAAAAACAAAACACATAAACAAATGTTTCTCATTGGAAACTTTAGTTACAAAATCCTCATACTCTGAGTAGTAGAGCTGGGCATTTGTGCACTGACCAGAATGTGTCTGTAGCCCTGAGTATTAAAGACTGTCAAGTACTCAAATTTAGCTCAGTTTCTTAGTCAGGTGACCATCTTTCTGATCAAAACAAAATTAAACCTTGATCTATTTTCATGTAAATCAAGAAATCGAACAAGACAGTATTATGATGTTATCAGGACATTTCACAGGACACCCAGCCCTACTGAATATGACATTCACACAATATTTACTCTTAGATTATTAAACATTGTCTTTTTTTTTTTTTTTTTAGCTTTCCCACCTCTCATGACAGTCCGGACTGAACGGATGAGATTGAGGATCTGGGCTTTGACTCCTGGATCATCCCCAAAACCTCCGACTCCCTGGTCAACACCCCAGCCGACTGAAGACAGTGATGAAGAGGGTAAAGACAAGAATGTAGAAAGGATAAAGAAGACAGGAGGTGGCAGTGGGTTAACAGAGGAAAAATAAGACAGAAGATGTGTTTATGTGGATTTTTAACCATTTATCCTCCTCTTATTTTCCCTTAAGTAGCTGGGTGTAGTAGAAAGCAGCTAATATCAGCTAGCTACTTTTAGCAGGTATCCACCGTTATCTCAATAAAGTGTGAAGTACGTTATATAAAATATGGCGGAATACTTACTCTTGCTGAGAAACCGCTCCTCATGTAACACAGCAATTGCATTTGTGCACAGAATAGCGGTCTGGATAAGGGAGTACAGTGTAAACGCCATGCTGGCAACTTCTTCTTCTTCTCCTTCTTCTTCGTGCACCACTCCCAGAGATGGAGATGCCGTAAACGAGCAGCGGAGGTCGCGCAATAGAAGAACAGGACGTCCCTCCCACAATGCATCCATGGTCCCTCTGTTCACTTCAAAGTGGTCTTGTTCAAGGGCTGCACCCTCCGTGTCAGGACCTAAGGAAGGGAACTTGTACTTAAAAATTGTACCGAAATACGCTTCTTAAAAAATATTTCAAGGACAGTCGTAATTAGAATTGGCCGTAACATTTTTTAAAATTTGTATTTATGTATTTATTTTCTTATTTACGCCAGATTATGTATTTCGCCTAAAGAAAAGAAAAAATAAAATAAAATAAAATAAATTATGTAAAAGGCCAAGTAAGATAAAAAAAAAACAAAAACAAAACAAAGAAAAACATAATTAATTAATTTCACTTTAAATGATTTTTCTTTTCTTTTTTTTGTGAAGATTGATATCGCAAAATAAAAAGCTGTGGTCATGTATAAATGTCTTTTATATCTCTGTATCTTATCATTGTATAACTGAGCTACACTGTTGTTTGTGACATCTCTTATTTTCCTTTATTTAATTTGTATGTACTGTATACATGTTTTTATTTATTTATGTATTTTGTTTAAATACATGTGTTTTATATTATTTATTTTAATTATTTTTTTATTTGAGAGGAGGTGGTCCATTAAGTGTATGACCTTGTGAGCTCTCCTGTTTCACTTCTGTTTTTATGTTAAAATGCAACTAAAGCACTAATTAACATTATTGTGTGTTTATGAAATGACCTTTCATTTTCAAGAGCATCAAATTATCAAAATTGTAAGCTATAGTATCATTAAATTCAGAACAGAAATCCGTTAACATCAGCTTAAAGAATTTCATTAACATAAACAATAAACAGTCCTAATCGTGAAACCAAATTCTGGTTGTTGTATAGACTTTTAATTTACACATAAATAGTAGAGAAACTACAAGAACATATTTAAATACATCTGCATTAACAGTTTATAATGATAACATTCTTCATCAGTAAATGACCACTTTATCCATTCATTCATTTCATTCTATTAACAGGATGAGGGTAAGTTCTCATTTTTATTCTCTCTGACATACACTGGACTGCACCGTCATCATCGTGTCTCTTTCTTTTTCTTTTAACATTGTAATAAATAATATTTTCACAATCAGGGTCTGATACTCAAATAAATAAACAAACAAACACATACAGATAGACATGACTGTGGGGTTCAGTGTTCTCACTTATGACATTTTATACAGTCAGGTGAAATCATTTACAGGTAGATATACAACACTGACAAACTTTGCTCCTTGTGGCCCAGACATTCTCTTGGAGAGCAAACAAGCAAACTGAATTGGCCTGTAATTGTCTGTTCACCATCTGCTAACACCCCAAATATATTTTAAAGGCAGATACAGCAGCTGATTGTGGCAATTTTAACCTCACCTTTGGGTGGAAGTGAAGCCTGTAAGTTGATGGTTAGAAAATTTGAGTGGAGGTTAAAAAGTACCTTCAGGGTGCCTTTAAACAAAGGAGTCTCCAGCTGTGCTGTTCGATATGCTCAGAGGTTAACATGAGGAGAATGTTACTTAATACACACTGTAGATGGGACAGGATGATGTTTTAAAAAATGCATAATGCATAAAAATGCAAAATGCATAATCAGATGCAGCAAAATCTGCATTGAACATAATACTGTAGGTTTTTTGTACATTCAGGAATCACTCCCAAATACTAGAACTATGGGTAAAAGTGGGAAAGCTTTCTGTGACACAAACATGTATCAATACTGGTCAAATTGCACCATTAGGTTTAAAAACCCAACACATCAATGCTCCCTGTGCTCTGATCCCTTTTTCCCCTTTATTTTGTTCTTCATCTGGCATCTTCCTGTTAGGGAAAACTAAAAGTTCATGTGAATCTAGTCTCACCAACATCTGATGTCTTCAGTGATCATGTTGATAAACAGGGGTAATGATGATTCGTGTTCACAAGGAAGTTTGTTTTGGTCAGTAAACACAACTGGACATGAGGAGGAGAATCCCTTTGGGATCTAATGTTGACGATAAATAAAGGTTGGTATGTTTGTTTTTCTTCAGGGTCCTCATTTGGTGATACCACAGCAACAACAACATTAACAACAGCAAAAAATCTTGTGTGAAATCCATCCTCATCCACAATCTGGTGTATGTACAATTGGGCCAGCAGCGGTCACAGTCACAGACTTAACACCCAGTCTTACCAAATCTACGACTGTTCTTCTTTTAAGAGCTTGGAAAAAAATTCAGAGTGTCTTTTTTTTTTGAAGAAGTCTACAACTGCCTTCCTGGTGGTTTTCAACAGCCCTAGAAAAGTTTTAGAGTCCACAAAGGGCAAGAAAGGCTGTGGTTGCTTTGGTCCTGGTTGGGTAAAGCTTTGAGTCTGACTGCCAGTGCAGCAATGAGGAAAAGAGCAGGAGTCTCCTGATGTCACCAGTTCGTCTTCCGCTCAGTTCAGTCAGTCTGTGAAATAAATGTGACCAAGGAAACAGGGATGAATCTTGCCAGCGGCTACCCCATGGCAGTATGAACTGGTCCAAATGAGTCATTGAGAGTTTAAGTGCAGGGCTATTAACAGAGGTGGTGCTGAAGAAGCAGCCAAATACTAATAATAATCTCTCCTATATTTCTCTGTCAGTTTTCCTGTGAGCTGTTTTTTTATTCTTGGAATATTCACAGAAATCCAAGCAGCTTCTTCCTGTTCGATGAGATTTTCTTGACTCCACCTGTAAAGACGTTAAATAAATTAAAATCGAACATTGGTATCATGGTCTGGTTTGCAGAGAGTTTCAGAGATTAATAGGATTTAATAGTTACAGTATCGTCTGTTACAATGTGTCCAGAGACTGGTGTTGAGGGTTAACTTGTGAAAAGCACTGTGAATGCTTTATACTGTAGCTTTCAGATGGCTGGCCTTCGCTGAGCCAGGATAACTACTTGTCAAGTATGTTACTCAGTAAAAAGTGATTGAATTTCATCTATAAATCACCAACTGAAGTAAAAGAAAATAAAGCTAATGTGCAGATACTGTATTTTATGTTTTCCCCCTGGTCTGGCTGTGAACTGTTAAATGATGAAAAGCTGCATTATTAAATTAATAAAAAAAATAGTCACCTTTTAGCTACTTGTTGAGATGTGAGCTGATCTTTTCTTTTCTGAGGATGTTTGCGTAAGGAATCTGAAAGAAACAGAAGTTAGAGGCAAAAGTTAGATTAATCCCGAAAAGACAGGACTTTGAAAAACACCTTTAAATACTGCAGTAAATATACATATATATTTATATATATATATATATATATATTATTAAAAAATGATTGGTCACAGCCCTCGATGTGTTCCTGGTGTGTAAGCTCTGATTTTTACCAAAGATTCCAGTAATAAATATCAGTTAAAATGGTTCAACATTGACAATTATTTCTGCATTTAGTCTTAAAATAATGGATTATGTGAAGGTTAATACATTCTTTTGTCTCAGAAACTCAAAGTCTCAAAAACACATTTATCTATTTTTGAAAAGAAAGAAGTGAAACATGATTAAGATTTCATCACAATTATACTTGAAAATAAGTCAGTCCAAATTTTAAAATATGCCGCAGCAACATAAATCAAAATTTTTTGTTGGAGTTCATTTTAAAGTCTGTGTGAAATTAATGTGTCATTACGCTCAGACAGATCCATCTGCTTCTTCTAGACACATTTGTCAATTTTGAACATTTTATGTGTGCACGTGTATGTGCGCACGCACATGCTTGTAAATGAGTTTGAAAGCATGTTCAGTCGCGTGACTTTGTGGCTACATGAGTGCAGTGCGCTCTTGTGTGCGTCTCGGTGTACGTGCAGGGTTTGCGATCATGTGCGCGTGTACACTTGTGTCAGAAAGCAAAGACAAACACCGTCTGTCAGCACGTCTGCCAGCTGCTCTGGTGATTGATGCGGACGGAAACGCTCAGACGTCTGCAGAGGAACTTCTCACCCATGAAAGACAAACTAGATGACTGCCTCTGCCTTTTGATGGACAAATAAGCAACAGCACAAGTGCCCAGTTTCACTCCCATTGATGCCTTCTCTTCCTTTTCATTTAATTTCTGTTTTAGCTTTAAGACTTGGCTCAGGATTTCTTATTTATGTCTACAATCTACCGTAGTTGTAGTGTTAATTGAGTTATTATTGTCACATTTCCTGAACCATTTGGATTTTGTCTTTACTTGTTTGAACTGTGAAACTATATTTTCTTGAGTAGTGCTTCATAATTAGTCTTATCATTATAAAAATCATTACCAAGACTGTTTTTCAAAGCAATCAGTGAGGTTTTTTTTAAATTCATGTATCTATAAAAGGATGTTTTATTTGTCATTTAAAGGCGTAGAAATGATATTTATTTTCTATCAGTATTCAGCACTGATTGTATCATTAGTCGTCTTACCATCTGTAACTGTTGGACCATCTCCTCTCTGTAGGCGAGCTCTCGTTTCATCTGGTCTTGAAAATTATCTGAAATTAGTGTAAAAATCTATGATTAGCTTGAGCAGCATTATCATTTAAATAACTGATCAAGTCACTCAGCTGATGAAGGATAAAGGACAGAAGCAATAGGGGAAAAGAAAAGTAAAGGAAGAAAAGACAGACAGGTACTGAGGAGAAAGTGGAAAAGACAGAGAAGGAGACGTTGCCCTTCAGAGTGAGAAAAAGAAAAGAGCGGTGAGGAGAAAAAAAAAGACTTACGGAAGACAGGAAATGGTGAAGTGCCCTTCAGAGCGTGAAACTCTTGCTCCAGTCTCCTCCTGAAGTCGATCTGCTCCAGCAGAACCTTCTGAAGCTCCTCTGCAGGAGCAGGACAGAGCAGAAGAAAGAAAGTGAGATGAAGGAAGGAAAGAAAGACCAGGGGATTACTTGCTACCTGCAGTCAAATATTTCTGACTCTTGGGGCGGTGTGTATGCAATGATTCCTCTGTGCAATACTAAGCAATAAGGATTGGGCTTACGTTTTTTTAGTTTTTTAGTACAGCAGAGCGAGAGTTAGTGAAATGAACAGTCTTTACCTTTCTCCATGTTTTCAACATCCTTCTTCAGTGGGACAGGAGAAGCAGCTCTTTGGCTTTGATCACCTGAAAACATGGAGCGGTCTCAGTCAGAGGTAGTTACAGTATATCGGTTACATTTGGCACCAGGAGTCGTTTCGTTCAACCCTTCCACAACACCAGACAATATATTTCATTTGTAAATCATATCTGCGTCACATGAACATATTTAGTGTTATGGACTGATTCCCCACCAGTCTTCTCTCAATGTATCCTCCATGTATTTTTACATGAACATTCTGAACCCTGCTCTATTTCCTAATGCTCTCTCCGTCTTCAGTGAAGCAATGTAATTCACTCCTTGGCCTCTGGGTGTCAGTGTAAGTTTGTGGTAATGGAGAATTTTACTGCATTTACTCCCTGGCAAATTCAGTCTCTTCTTGCAGTCATCAAAAAGCTTCTTATTAAGAAAAGAGGAAAAACACTAGCACCAGGACACTGATATTGGAGTAATTGAAAGCTGAAGTGAAGGTCTGAGCTGATAAGTAAAAAAAATTTAACTGGACATTCCACCAATTTTACTTAAAAAAACGCAAAGCCTGCAGGTTACTGTGCTCTCAAACTGTTGCATTAAAATGTCAGCGACTGTATTTTTTGGGCAGATGAATTGTTGTACCACAGTAAATTTGTGTATAAGAGTATTATCAAATTTATACAGTACTTCATGTGATCTGTATTTTGTCTGTGTAGATCTACTTGTTGCTTATAAAACTTCACAGTTTCCGTTTTCCTTTTTACACAAACATCTCCATCACATGCTGTTTTCAGATGTACCAGTTTGAAAAGTGTCTGCATTGTTTTGCGCCTATCTATGTGTTTGTGCTAACGTCTGAGTTGTGACAATGAGGCATTGAACGCCTTAAATGAAGCAATCCAGCATCCTCGATGTGTATATTCTCCTCCAGTCATTTCATATCTTGGCTCCTTAAGCCTCCCTATGCTTCTCTCTCTCCCTCATTTAGAGCAGAGAGAGCTCTCCTCTCTCCTCCTCTCCTCTCTCCTTTCCTCTCCTCTCCTCTCTCTGTCTCATTTGACAAGCAAATTTGCAGACAGTGCCTGAGGATAACAACCTCGTTTGACAGTCAATTAACCGTGAATAGTCAAAGCCAAGGCGGTTTGCATTACATAAATGGAAAATTAGATTATTTTTTCTCCCTAGAAACAGAGGGAGAGTTTAAAGACAGTGGAGGGGGGGTGGTGGGACTCGGAGGAATCAGGCCTTCTAATCACGTAGAGCTTCCCACCGCCCAGGGAGACGTTTGGCAATCAGGGGAAAGGTGGTCTCATTTAATTTGTTTCGTGTAATTTTTCGAAATACATTATACATTATGCGCAGGGATCATTACGGTGTGTGTGTGTGTGTGTAGGGGTTGAGGGAGTGGGGGGTAGATATAAATGTTGGCACAGATGTCATAAAGCACTTTTAATGTCTTCCTGACAGATATAAAAAGGCAATAAGCTGTGATCTTTTTCAAACGGGAAGGGGTTTTTTGCGCTGAGGAAGGGAAAAAAAAAGGCAATTATGTCGGCAGCGATATGGGTCTAGGATGGAGATTGCCAACGCGGCTGCTTATCTCTGAGCTGATGTTTTCTTGTTGAACTATAACGGCCCCCCTAAGAGTAACAGCCCTGGTGACAATGCTGCTAAAGAGAGCAGCTGTGGCAGAGTGGCGGCAGGAGCAGCTTTCCACTGCTGTTTCATCTCTCTGTGTATTATTATGAATCCCTTAACTCACCGTCTGATAGGAGGAGGAGACTGAGGTGGATGAGGCTGAAGACTGTGGAGCCTTCCCTCACTGCTTTAAGTATTGAGTCTCATTTTTTGCAATAAGAAGAAATGTCACTGTAATTTTTGCATTAAAAAAAATCATATTTTTTTTTCATCTGAGAACTTAGAGAACTGAGTTTTGTTTGTTTTAAATATGGAAATTCATCTACACATTGTGCTACATTAAAAAAGGGAAGGAGAATTGTAGCTTTTGATGCCATTAATGCAGATTTTTTTATTTACCTTTATTATTATTCAATATTGATATTTATTTTTAAATGTCAGACTGCAAATAAATATATATTCCTATTCTGTAGATAAGTTTTTTAGAGATCGTAATTCTAATTTGCTAACTTCCATTTACAGTAAAAAGTCACTTTTGCATGTGTTCATGTTTGAGAGGTGTTTTTATTTAATTTCCTAATGTATATGTTATATCAGGATTTAATCTGCAGTTTTATTAAGACCTCAGTTAATCTGTGATATGAGATTCAAATTACTGAGGAGTGAAACCACATGCAGAAATTAAGTTAACCTTTTCATCCTAATAATTCTCTTCAGATAGTACCTAACCTGCCATTTTTACATTTTGCTGTCTTGTCTGCATTTATGTATTTGTTGTTTTCCATCTGACCACAGCTTTTCTGCAACCACTTCCAAAAAAAAAAAGAAAAAGAAAAACATAAGTGAGTATATGTACCTGAGCTCTCCCTCCAGTAGTCTGCTGCTGACGTCTCACTCTCCGGTGCAAAGAAACTATTCTGCTCTTTGTTTTCATCTGAGAGAGAGAGACAGAGACACAGACAGGACGAGAGATTCAGTAAGGCCCATTGGTTGAGCTGGTTATCCGGACACATGGAGATAACTAAGTGTGCGCATGGTGTGTGTCTCCGTTGCGTATATGGGCCATATGGCCACGCGTATGTGTATGTGAGCACACCGCTACAAAACACACAGAAGACATTTTCTTCAGCAAAAGGGTCAGAGTGGGAGATGAGAGGAGCAAATGAAACGTCACAGGAATATGAGCCTTGCAGGGACACAGAGACACTATAAAACCACTCACTCAGACAATAAATGAAACAAAGATGCTATAATACAACCGACTCAGATGTCTGATGAAACAGATAGTGTGTAACAGTTTGCTGAAATAGATTGTGTAATGCTATTTGATGAAACTGTAAAAACCTTATCAAACATTTGATGAAACCGAGACGTTGTAAAACAACTGCAGGGTGAAAGACGTAGTGTCAAGAAACCCACGCAGACAGTAGAGCGAGCAAAGTGCTTTTTGTAGATTATATATATGAAAGACAATCTGTAGTTTAGTTTTGCAAATGCTTGATGAAACAAAGAGAGTGTGTAATATATTTGAACTTTTTGCGCAAACACTATTTAGCAGTTGAAAAGGATGAATTGCATGAAACTGATAGACATAATTACACTTTTAATGCAATCAACACTATAATGCTCAGAATAATTTCCTTTCATATAATTCCTTAAATTTTAAAACTCTACATTAGAAAAGACAAAGAGAGGAAAGCTTTAAAAACAATAGATTAAAATGTCTGTGCTCACCAGAAATGCTGGAGTTGTCTTTGGTTGCGTACGCGGGTAGCCCTTCGTCTCTGTTTTTGTGAATCTGGAAATCACATATAGTCAGTTAGCATTTCATATATCGGTTATGCATCATACAGTTCAGTTACATAACAATAAGGCAGAGTAATGCCTGTATTTTTTTGATTATTTGATATGATGGTTATTTTTCGTTTTCCTTTTTCATGTACAAATAAATTTTTCCTTCAGTGTTGCTCTGCTTTTTATCAGCCAATGGTTGTATGCATTTGAAATGATCTAAATTTCAGTATATGGTTAAGTCTTTTTTTCCGCTCTGCGTCTCTGAAATCAGTGAGATGTATTTGCAGTATGTAACTCTATGAATGATTTAACTTGTTCTAGTTTAAAATGCTCCTCATAAATCTGTGTGTCGCTCCCTCCTCCTCCTTCTCCTCCTGCTCCTCTCTCAGAGGCCTGGTTAATGTGGGAGTCGACAGGTTAAAGATTAGAGTTGCCCTAACAGGCTGAGGTGACAGAGGGAGAACAAACACACCGTGGCTATTAAACAATCCACGCCTGGGCCTATTAGCCGGGATCAGAGTGGGGTGACTGTTTCAATTTCTACAGGGAGAAACCAGCCTATCAATCTGCTTATGCAGATCACATCACTGCCTGACTGCAGCACCATTTAAATAATAATTAGCTAAAGTGGCCTAGAGGGATATTTACGTTTTTGTAAGCTGGGTCCTCTCGGTGAGGTGGGTTGGAGCTGGAGAGAGGCAGGCTGGCTGGAGGGGAAGCAGGCAGGCTGGGGGACTCCTGCTGGATGGGGTCCGAGGAGGAGGGAGGGGAGGTGCTGGGGTACGATACGCCACTCCCTCTCTCCTTCCCCCTCTCCTCTCCGGCACTGTCGCTCAGTGCAGGGAAGTACAGGTTGGTTTGAGTCTGTGGCGGCCTGCTTGTGAAACTCCCTTCCTCCTCCTCGTCCTCCTGCTTCGATGACTCCACATCCACCTCCCCCTCCTCCTCGCTCTCCGCTCCCTCTGCTTCTCCGTCGCCTCCACTTTCACTGCCATAACTACAGCTGCTGGTGGGTGATAGCCTCTGGTGGCGGTCTGACCCGGCGACCACGACCCCAAAGTCCTCATCCGTTGCCCCAGTGACTCCTCCACCATTGCTGTGGAGTTTGGCGAGGCTCTCTGCATCCTTGATGACGGGGCGGAAGGCCGAGCCATAGCTTGGCTTCCTGGTTTGGAGGGTCGGGGTGTCCAGGAGTTTGAGCCAGCCCTCTGATGTCACAGGGCGAAGGTCAGGGGTTGTCGTGGTGCAGTCTGGGTCAAACAGCCCAGATCTTGGAGTGGTGGTCCCATTGCCAGAGGCCATGGTTGCACTGACACCATTTCCATTGCCAGCTACAGCTCCAGGCTCACTGGGGTCTGAGAGATCCAGAAAGGCCTGTCTGAGAGAAGGGTTGTCTGCCAGGGAGGTGAGGGCACTGGGCTGGGGCTGGAGATAGGTGGGGACAGGGATTCCTCCCGCTGCTCTTGGTGGCCAAAACATGCAGAAAGGTGGATAAAACGTGTCTTTGCGGCCAGGCCATAAAAGACCAGACAACCCTGCTCCTTTCTGCCCAGCTGAAACATCACTGTCCTCTTTTTTCTGCTGGCAGAGGCCAAATGCTGGGAAGGGGTAAGGTGAGGGGAAGAGTGATGTTGGAGGGAACTTTTGCAGCATGCCGAAGCCTTTGCTTGGGACGGGGATGACAGGGTAGCTACGTGGTGTTTTACGAGGAGACAGACTACCTCCATCCAGGTCATCCTCGTCTTCAAAGCGGGCTCTTTTCTGAGCGCCCAGGTCAGGTCCCATCATGTGAGGCACCACCGAACCTGGGAGAGTCTTCATGGGCCCCATGGAGGGACACTGGGCTGAAGAGGGCAGTGCTCTCTTCCGGCTCCCTCCATTGAACATAGCTTTGACGTCTTCCCACGCGTAAACTAACTCATCAGGTGGGTGTTTATCAGTGAGTTTGAGATGCCGTCGCCAGGAGTTAAAGTTGGCAGCATCAGGTTGGGTGTACTTGGCGTCTGGTGTGCGATGGGAATGGAAAATGAACTTATTTGGGGAGAAGTACATATTGCAGAAGGAGCACTTGATGCATTTGGCTCTGGAGCTGTTGTAGCGTGCCGGTATGAAGTTACCACGGCAACCCCAGGCGCACTCGTGTGTCACATCGAAGGCAAAGTTATCGGGCAGTTTCGGCGGCGAGTTCTCTCCCAGGAAGGACTTGCACAGGCGCTCTGCTTCACGCTTGGTGATCATGCCACAGCGGCGTGACGAGATGGGCATGGCACCAGCCCGACGGAGGATCTCCAACTGAACCGGAGTGCACTGGACACAGGTGATGCCCAGTGCCACGCGACGATTATGAATCTCATTATAACTGTAGTTCTTCAGGAGTGTGTTGGAAATCTGCGCCAGGCAAAGTCTCTCATTGTTATCGATGACCAGTGATACAATGGGAACGCCGTACAGGATGACCTGGCCAACCTGGTTGGGCTTGAGGGGTGAGGAGGAAGAAGAGGGAGAGGGTGAGGACATAGAAGAGGATGAGGAGTGGATGTGGGTGGGTCTGGGTGGAGTCATGGGTTCCTGCTGGTAGCCAGTTGAGCTCGTCATAATGATGTCATTAGAGCTTGAAAGATGGGTTTTATCCATACTTGGAGAAAAACTGTAGAAGGACCTAAGTGAAAAAAAGAAAGAAAGAAAGAAAGAAAGAAAGAAAATAAATAACTTGTCTTTTCTCTATATATTATATATAAAATGAAATAGCTGATAAATCCTTTTAATGCGCTTATACTATCAAAAACGATATAAACAAAATGTGTAGGAAAAATTGTGCACATTGAAAATACATGATTATTTTAAATTAGATGTATCTAAATTAAATGAACTGAACTCCCAGTTTACAGCCAAGCACCACAATGCTTTTATTTTCTATGTATTAAAAAACTCACTCAATTTGGAAATAATTTAACATCAATATAAATTTTAAAAATGAGCTTTGACTTCGGCTTCAAAATGGGATTGCTGTCATCTGAACTGCTCTTACAAAATTATTGAGTGCACAGAAATGTTTTAAATAACTATGACATTGTTTGAAAATTAAAGACTAGTTAAGTGAGGTGCTTGGTTCACAGCAAATGCAAATACTGCATTTATATGTCACTTTCTGCATTTATTCCTGTATTTTCAAATTATTAAATCTTGAAGATCAGTAAGTTCATTTGTTTTCCCAAAAATTATAGTCTCTGTATTTCAGAATATAGATCCCCATTCATAGCTCTAAAGTAATGTGTTTCCCTGTCTGTGTTTTCAAAAGCAGCTGTTAAAGGAACAAACCATGAAAGAGGACAATAACATACTCTTCTAAAATATTTGTTACAATAGATGTACAGTCTTATCCAGCTAACAAGGCACAACTTAATGCGTAAAGTTCAACATGTCCAGAGACCACAGTCTAGTCTTTTTTTAAAGTCTCTCTGTGCATATCTATTTAGATTCTATTCTATTCTTCTTCTATTCTAAGTAGCATCATCAAGAAAAAAGCAGAAAATTTAGTGAGAAAGCATATATAACATTGGGTGAAAGCAAAATTGACCATGTTATATTATTTCAACAAATTATTCTGCAATGTTTTTTGCAACACAAAGCACAATTTTTAACTTTATTGTAAACATCTGCTTAGTGGTGAATAAGTTATATTACTTGGATATTCGTTTTAGTTTTTCATAAAGTTGGCAAATTCTGAAATTTATATTTTAGAAATTCTCATTTTACATACAGCATAACTAAACCCTTTTTTGTGCATCACGTGTACCACCGAAAAAAGAGAGAAATTGCTTTCAGTTTTTTCCCCAGCTAATTTTCAGGAAATGTTTGTTTCAACAAATAAATTACTAATATATTTATTACTTTTATTTATGTACACAATATATTCGAGGAAACGCTATTATAATAACAATACGGAACAACATGGTATTAAACAGGCCACATAATGAAAAAAAACGAAAAGATGTCTTTCCGAATGTACTTGAAACAAATTATCGGCGCAAAATATGGACTAATGTGGTGTCGAATTGTGTGGGCTGAGCAACGACCTATGAAGGAGCCAATAAACTAATTAAGCAATTAGCCCAACGCCCAAACGCAGAGTTCATAGTTTAGATTCAAATAGTCTGTTAGTTGAACTTTTAGGCAAATTTAAGAATTTTGTTCAACCCAAGTTTAATTCAAGGCAATATGTAACGGTAGCCTATAGGCCTTCAATGAAGTACTGCGCTTCTCATTTAGTCAAGCGTCCTGTAACTTATTTATGGAACAATTTCAGGTAGACTAAACGATCTGTTTAACAAAAATGCGTTAATAATAATACGAATGGATATACTAATAATAAAATGAATAATACAACTGATAAAAGCCTAATAATACAGTCTAGTAATTTTAAATTAGGGTCAGAGATGCAACGGAATGTGAAAAATTCACACACATATTTTCAAGCATTTTCTTCTTCAAATCGTACCTGTTTTTTGCCAAATCGCTCATGTTAACACGTGCAGTTTTCATTAAGCAGGTATATTTTTACAAACATTTTAGTCAACTTTAGCGTACAGCTGAAATGGTCGAGCAGTCCTTACCTCTGACTCCCGGGAATAATCCCAAATGCGTCAAAAACAAAAAAAAAACCCGTCAAGAGAGAAATCGATTTGTCCTACACAGTTTTAAAAAACTCATTTTTATCACGTGAACGACCAGATGTAACTGAATTATATCCGGCAAACATGGAATAGGCACCAGCTTCTTTCTCCAGCTGACGAGTGAGCCTGCTCGTGAGATGTGAGTAAACTGCGACGCTCGCGCCGGCTTTATTCGCTTTTCAGAGACACCACGCGCCGTCCTGATCCGTCTCTCTCTCGCTCTCTCTCTCTCTCTCTCTCTCTCTCTCTCGCTCTCTCTCTCGACAACGCACCTGCCTCGAGTTTGATTGGCGTGTTGCGCGAGCTCAGCCCACCATCCAGGACACACACACACACACACACACACACACACACACACACACACACACACACACACACACACACACACACATTTTATTTCTCCACTTCTTCTCGATACCCCATCCAACTGAGCAGACCTGCTAACTGCCACTCAAAGGCTGGAAAAGTCAAACTAACGGCGCGGACGGACGGAAGGATGGAGAGGCGCACGAGCCTGCACTACAAACACATTCGCTTGTGCATGAAATGACCCCCCTCCAAGGGTGAAACTCTCATAAACTATAAAGACAATACAGCATATCCCAAACAGAATTTAAGATTCACATCATTTTGGCTAATGTACTCACTTATTAGTGACTTAATGAATATTAATTTTGAATTAATTTGACACTGCACACATCTCTACAACCAATTGTAACTACAGTACAAGCTGTCGCTATTAGATGGGTGTCTGCCGGTCCACTGAACACTCTTAAGGGGGTGGGGTGGGGGGGACTTTGACATTTAATAGCCTAGTTTGGAAAACCCTGGAATAAACAACACAGGAGCGTGACTTTTGATACACAAAGCCCTGAGTTGTGAATTAATTAACAAACTGATGTTAAAAGCGACTGCTGGCACCAGACACAGGCAGCAGATGAGCTTGGCATTGGAAATGTAGCTTTTAAACACAGACACAGTGTGGAGTAAAACATTAGCCTGACCATAGGGGCCAAGAAAGAGAAAATAAAGGCTGAGGCAGCAGTCAGACAGGCAGGCAGTCAGGGGATCAGAATAATGTCTGTCAGTACAGCTGATACTCACATTCAACGCTGAGAAGGCTTTTCTAAAAACGACTCTCTATACATGTGCAGGATGTTCCCAGGAGATAAAAGGCAGCAGGAAGCATAGTGTAGCCAATGTCATCTGTTGTAATTGTGGGTCAGGGGTGTGCAGCTAGAACCTAATGCTAAAACAGCAGAGACAATTCAGTTGAAGAGGGCCATCAAAAATTGCAGGGGGGGGGGGGGTCAGATCTCTGGGTTGGCACAGGAAGTTCTAGCTACGTCCCTGCTCCAAGCTCTTAAACCAGGCATGTTGCTCCTGCTGCTCAATTACTTTTTCCACTAAAAATATGAAAGCAAATTACAGATATGACAGAAAAGACCTAAATATGAAGTCTATAACCCAGATATTAGTTGCCTCATAGTCATCAGCAAATGTTTGAATGATGAAAGAAAGGATCTCATTTAACTCTGAATTGGAATTGAGTGAACTGTTGTCCCAAATACTGATTGTCCCTGTTAATTAAAACAACTTCATGAAGTTCTTTTAGGGACAAATTCTTTCATGACCCATGGAAGAAAAACTTTGTGCCAATAGTAACTGGCAGTGGCTGTTCAATTGGGATGCAAGTTCTAAGATGGGTAGGCCATAGATAGGCTACAGTTCATTACTGAGGAGGACTGTTGGTGAATAGACCATAGTGTCTTGTCAAACAGGCACTTCTCATGAGTTGCAGGGGTAATACATTTTTAACAGCATGTTTTTGATGATACATGAAGGCCAGAATAACTTTGATGCATATAGTGTCCCTGCTGTTATTCAGGCGTGTAGGCCTGTTGGTATTCAGAATAATAAAGAATTACCTGGGGCCAAAACAAGCAGGGATGCAGTAAAGTAGTATATATGGCTAATGTCAGTGTATTTCAGTAGTACAGCCTGTGAGCCTTACTAAACTGTTTCTTTACAAAGGTGTAGTCTTAATCGTTGCCTTAATTTGCCTAAAAAGACTTTTGTACTCTTGTAAGTGATTTAGTAAGACTTAATATAGCGGTTAGACATAATAGCCTTTTACTTCCATGTCAGCCGTTTTTTGTAAATGTTGAAGACTTTCAAAGAGATAAAAGTTACTTTAACTAAATTACAACATAGACGTTTGAGAAGAAAAGTGTGATCCAACTAATTTTTTCCTTTTTGTTAAACTGTAAATTACAAATTTCTCTGTCTAAGCAACTGTCAAACTGGTTAAAAGGCTGTTGGATATTAATATTGGGTGTAATTTATTCCCTACCAATCTTTATTCAGTAGCATCTTGATAAACATGACAGGACCGCTTTTAGGCTCAGTCTTAAATCTGTGCGTGTGTGTGTAAGCGACACAGAGGAGAACACGAGCCCCATCTGCCTCTTTTCAAACCAATTTAGCTTGTCACCGCGCGTGCTTTTGTCTCGCGGACGGACGCCACGGGAGCACTCGCTGCGATGGGACAAGAGGGGGGCCGCGGGCGCGAGCCACGCACGGGCCGCAGCTATTGAAACGGGTGACGTCACAATAGAGCGATGAGAGGAAATACTAAAAACAGGTAGAGTAGCTTTAAGAGCTAATAACCAACCATTTTCAATAGGAAAAAAAAATCAATGTAATGTTTCTAAATATTTTATGAATACTTCAGTTTTTATATGTCCAGTTTTAGAAGCTGCCTAAACGTATAGGCCAAGTCATGTTTCTGTAAGGTCCCACCTTTAGAAACATAGGTTTTTAAAGTTTTTTTTTTTTTTTGCGATAGGATATTCTCTAGCCGAACTATATATGGAATTTCCGTTAGCTATATTAATAACTTATCAAGGTTTAAGTCTTATGGCAACACTAACATAATAAAAGAACTAATGTGAATTCCCTGTGTTTTCAAACGACAACAACGAATCAGTTTTTGGAAAGCTCATAGTAACGCACAACTTTCTGTCTGTCTGAGAAAGATGTTTCTGACATGTTATCAAAAGCGGAGCATGTCTAACCCATGTGAAGCAGGAAAAGGCTTATTGGAATACAATAGCGCTATTAGCCCCTTTGGAATACAATTCACTTTTTTCATAATGCATTAGCCGGTCGCCCTACTGAGAAATTAATCATGCGTTTAAAAAAAGAATTGCTTGTGTGACCTCGGAGGGTCAAACCAGAGAGAGAGAGTGAGAGAGGGAGTGCTCCAAACATAACAAATTAAGAGCTACAACACTAAGTGAGCTTGAGACATTTAACATCAAATCTGTCAATAAATGAAACATGCCCCGGGTGAGTGATTACCATATTGAAATGCATCACCTCCTTTTCTCAAAACGCACTGGGTCCAGCCTGAATCACCAGACAGAACCAACTTCCTTTTTATCATTAAAATCTTTTCTTAAAAAAATGGAATTGGTAAAGCTTTAATCATATGTGGTTTTTAATAACACAATTACCATTTTACTTCTGTCTCTCTAAGAATATAAAATATTACACAAATCTGTATTTAACCAAGTCCCAACATATTAGGCCATCCTAACAACCCACCAGCGCTCATATTAATTTATTGTGGATTTAAAGGCAGATGTAGGCTACAATATGGTGCACAGTTGCCCTGCATGCCCCAGTTTTAATCCTTACTTAATGCTGCACGTCTTTTACTGAATGAGTCTTCTGTTCATCTGCACTGAAGATTTACTGTGCATTACAATTAACACACATCTTAAATAAACTGGAAAAAAACCCCAATGATGATTATTTACATTGTTTTTAAGTCCGCCCACTTTCCTTGATGAGGACAAATACGTTGGATCTGGACGGGGGGGGGGGGGGGGGGGGTGCACGTGCGCGTTCCGCTGTGTCTCCAGTTATGTGCATTTTATTGCAGTATGAATAAACCTATCAAAAATAATTATACATACACATATTTAGTCCTTCAACAGCCCGTTATTAGCCTACAATGCATCCTATTAAAACAAATTACCTATATATATAAAATCAAGACTTCTCTGTTTTCTTTTACTTTTTTAGCATAACATACCATAATATTTTGGTCAGTTTTCGTTTTATTCATCATATTAGGTTAATTGTTACCAGCACACACAGCATATGTGAAACATTCACAGCACCAGTAGAGGCGGGCATGCGGAGCCATGTGTTCTAATTTAGCTTTTATTTGTCATGTCTCTATTTTTACAGTGTTCCCATACCAAGACAGACGCAGCCCTGCGAACGGTGCTGTCCTCAGTTTGTTGGATGTGAGCTTGCCTGGGGCGGTTGTACCAATTAGCGCAGCAGACCAACCACTAAGATTCCCATATTTCATCAAAGATCTGGAACATTAGCCAGAGTGAATTATTAAGAAATGATCATTTTACAGAATATGATGTGATGCAATGTTCAGAGGAGCTGAGTGTTTTTAGCAGCCATACATGCATAGGTCTTAAATCCTCTATAATTGAATGCATAGGCCCCATAGGATTTTATCTATTTATTTTTGTTTTAATGTTTTTTTTTTATTATTCAAGAAAAAGTAATGAGTTTTTTCCTTGGGTGTCAGCATAATAATTAATTTAACCATATTGTAATGAAGGTAAGCTATACATATGAGTATAGCTTGTTTGTAAGTATGTTTTATTTTTTTAATTCCTCTAATGACTTAAAAATCCAGACAGCAGATCTGATTTGTGTGTGTGTGTGGGTGGGGGACTGTAGGGCTTCGTGTGTGTGTGTGTGTGTGTGTATTGGACTGTTTCCTCTCCAACTAGGCAATACATAATGACATATATACATGATTAAATAAATCAGTGAATAAATAAGTAAAAAGCTGCTGTGACACAATAATGAAACTCTTGGCTTGAGTATCCACTTTAACAATATGGGGTATCAGAAACACCATTTAGTTCATGTGGGTTTATATTATATTATAGAAAAGTCCTGTAGAAGAAATCCTACCAAGAGACTCTAACATAGGCTGCACTGTGAGGTTAACAACACTGTGGGTTTCACTTGCTGCAGACAGTTAAATCTTATACTACAGAGATGTCAGTCAGAGACCCTCACTAACAGTTTGGGTGCAGAGGCCTGTTTGTACCAATATGAAAAAATAAACAACTTCCTTAATTTAATTTAATTGAGAAAGTGTTGACCTCACTTCAATAGACAAACCTTCCTCTGACACAGCAGGTCTTAATCTAGTCTGTCTCTACTCATGTAAATAGAGCACACCAGGAAAACACTGTGTCGAAAACACACCCCTAAAATTAATAATATTATTCTTGTTAATATGCAGACATTTAAATGCCCATATTAATTAATTAATTAAACATAATATTTAATTATTTAGCATTTAATGAGACAAAGATGTGCACATACATTTCAACATAGAGGACAGAATTCAACAGCAACCAGTCCTATAATGAATAAATATCTATTTAACTTAATGAAATTAGAGAGTTTATATACCCTTGGGGTAATTTGTGATCGGTTCAACTCTACTATTGTTATTGAGATTTAAAGTGTTTTGAGTTCACAGTGGCCTGACTTGATACAATGTTTTATTATCCTATCAGTGTCATTTTTCCAATTCCACTGTGACGTTTGGA
The DNA here is from genome assembly GCF_002260705.1 of Seriola dumerili. Classification (NCBI taxonomy): domain Eukaryota; kingdom Metazoa; phylum Chordata; class Actinopteri; order Carangiformes; family Carangidae; genus Seriola; species Seriola dumerili. The sequence continues at coordinate 103,888 of NW_019175129.1, forward strand.
CCTTTGCCACATTTACTATGGGATCACCATGGTTGTATTTCATGAGCGATTTTGTAAAGGACTGAATAAGGATACAGTACACTGAGACCTGCTGGGAGATGCAACTTTACTTACTGAATGATCCGGGTTCATAATTAAAGGCTTCCTTGACTTTTAATGACCCCTGAACACAAGCAAAGTTGTGGAAGTTACTCTAAGTGGAATGAGTGATGAGACGTTAACAGTGAACACTGAGCTGAAGCCAATTAGCTCTATTGCAGACAGACTGCTGGGCGCTACAGTGTGCTTTAAAGGCAAGCAGAGAGCCTACAGGGTCAGAGAGGGCGGGGTACTGTATGTGTGTACATGAGTGTGTGTATGTATGTGTGTGAGGAGAGAGAACACAACATGCCTGAATTGGGACATACAAAGAGTCAATTTGTAGATTTACTGTATTCTGAATGTAAGAAAGTAAAGCAGACATGACAAAGGTTTTATTAAATGTTCAACCTATCTTTAGAGTTGGCCGCTAATTCTTGTGGTGCATTTTATTTTCACTGCATTGCTTACGAAACCCTTCCAAAAACTCATGTTTCTGTAGCATGTATTGGAAAAAGCAATGGGTGCTGAGTGTTGTTGGACGTGTTGTATAAAGTATTGTTTGAATCAACCATCACAAAACCAAGGACATTCTACTACTAGCTTTATGTGGTTTATTCAGATGTGTGACAATATGAGTATGATGTGAAACTTACAAACTAATTTCCAGGTTGGCGGTTAGCTGATCCATATTTCCAGATGCAGAGCAACAAATGTTGGAGTTTCACATTTTAGATGGCCAAATTAACTACAAAAATATTCCAGATTTAAAAGTTGGTTGACATGACAAATCCATCACAGTGAGTATTTAGTTGGCTTTATTTTGTGGTCAAAGTTTCATTATTTTTTGACAACACTTTCTTGTTTCTAGGTTCAAGCGCCGTGGGAAAGCTCCATTATCAACCTAATCTGGGAAATCTATTAAAGACCTTGATGCTATACTATAGAAAACTGTCAGCAGTAATGTAATGTATACAATACACTTTGAGGTTAATGGGCTAAAACATGCAACACCGTCGATATGGTTCTTTAAACGTTCTATCTTCTGAATATGACTCAGATGTGTTGATAAACATCATTTCTTATAACTTTGAAATGGGATTTAGCAGTGGGGTACCTGAGCTAGTTTTTAGACATATATCTGATACTCTTATTGATAATGATATTGAAAACTAGCAAATATATAAAAAGTCAACGGGAGCTCAGTGTTTTGCTGAAGAGCACACTCATTCTCACACCCTGGGTCTCGTGATCTTGTGGTTATGGGAAGTTCAATCTAATAATTAGGTCAACTGCTTCATTCATCTTTTCACACAATTTTGATAAAAGTTACTGTACTGCTGATATTTACAATGTTGTTTTTCTTGTTTCAGCCCTTGTATGCCTAATTATCTTTTACAGCATTATACAACACTAAACATATAACTTCATTTTCTGGATCAGATTTGTAAAGAGAAGAAAAGAGGCAGAGAGGAAGAGAGATCTTAGGCAAGCGACACACTGTATAAGACTATTATCTCTCGTCCAAGAGAATCATTCAGTTCTCCGCGGGGTGTCAAAGCGACACATCTCGGCGGGGAGAAGATAACTAACCGAGATGATCTCACAGTATCACGGCTTAATTTTCTTTACTGGGGAATATTCGGCAGTAATGTAACTTAAATAGGCCATTGTGGAGCAAACTGCCTCGTTTTATATGGGACATAAAATCATGGAAACTCACCAAAAAGGAAGATTGGCACTTAGGCCTGCACAATGCGTTGAAATGGATTCTGAATGAATTACCACAAATGTCGTCCCATAAGGCCTGTGCTCAGTATTTTCTCGCTGTGTGCATGTGTGTGAGAGCTTGTTTTTTCAACGAAAACTTCAGTTGCTCATTGTTATTAACCTTGTACTCATTGTAGAAGAACTCAATTCCCACATGATTATGAGCACATTTGAAAAGAAAAGGCATGATTAAGGGCAGGAAAGTAATTGCCTTTTCTTGTCTGTGTACGTGGGTGTTTGTACATTTACATTTTACTGGAGCTCACATGCAACAACTGACAGGTGAGGGTTGAGCGTGTTACTCGAGGGCACTTCAGCAAGACACATTTCGGCTACTGCTGTGACTGAACTTGCAACCTGTTGGTTACAGCATGGTCTTTGGTTCCTGCAAACCAACCAACACGAACAGCAGCTTGAAACAAATCTATTTATTATGCAATATATGGCTAAAAGTATGTGGACACCCCTGTCACGTTGTGGACTTTTGTTCTGGGGCTGTTTTTCATTAGTCTGTTTAGTTCCTGTTACGAAGGATCTTAATGCTACAGTGTATAATGATCTTTTAAATTCTTTCCTTCACAAAGCCAGGTCCATTAACAAATGGTTTTCTGAGTTTGGTATGGAAGAACTTGGCTGGACTACACAGAGCCCTGACACCAACCCCGTCCAACAAATCCCTGCAGGCAGGTTCCAAAATCTTGTGGAAAGGTTGTGGTTCCCGTTAAACACAGCCACATAATTTATATCCATGTAAGTTTATATGCTCTGTACCAGATACATGGCGTCTTCACTTTCACTTGTCCATGTTTCTGACTTGTTCGTCCATCTGCCCGAGTAAACAAGAGGCATGTTAATGTGAACGTTAAGGGCTCTATTAGTGCTGCAGACAGGAAGCGGAACAACCAGGGCTTTTTCTATTCGTCTATTATTAATGAGGACTGGAGGTTAATCTACCGCTTAATCACCAGGCAACATAGAGAGTGATGCAGAGAATGGAGGGGGTGAATAAAAGGGGCGAGTGGAAAGAGTTGACTTTCCGCAGAAATCAAACAGAGGAAGTGAGAGAGGAGAAGAGGAAGACATCGGTATTGGTGACCTCATCAACTATGAATCAATCAGCAACAAATATGGATGTGTAAGAAATCTCTGTAATTGTCCCTGTGACAATTAGTTAAAACATGAGATCATCCCATTAGTGCACTATGGAGTAAATGTTGTCCCATCTCAGTTAAAATGGCCTGGGTTCATACAGTAACTGTCTTGTGTTAGAAAATAAAAAATAGAGGGGAAATATTTCATCTGTCTTTTTTTTTTAGCTCTCTTGCTCAGAGTAAAACCTTCCACTCAACCACAATATACACAAAAACTGCTTTTGGTTATGCACCTTCAATTTCCAGTGCCATTTTGTTGGTTGTTCTTTTTTTATTCCTCTACACACTGGTCAAAGAAGATTTTTCTTATTCCCTAAGAAACAAAATCTAAAACACTCATAAAAGTAAGTTATACAAATCAGGATTAGCATGAATGTTTTCTATATGCATTTGCTTTTTCTCCCGAGTTGCCAAAAACGGATTTATTTTGGTTTTGCAATCTTTTAATCAACCCGAAATGAAAACAATATAGACAACAAGTTAATCAGAAACATGTGCCCAACGCTCATATGTGAAAAGTATAAAAAATTACATGATTAACAAACTTAAGACAGCAGTGTATTGTGATACTGTGTGAAAATTATTCAGTTTGTAACCGGGGGCCTGTGCACACTGTGGGGTGTTTTGTTTGGTTGGAAACTGCCCAACAATAAGCACTTCTTTCACTATGTCAAGATACACATGATTGAGTCCAGTGCATGTTTGTGTGTGTGTACCTGGTGTTTGTGTCGTCACAGTGTCACATCAGCGAGAACCCCCCCCCCCCGACATGCTGTAATTGTGTAATCCTGTGATCTGGCTTGTAATCCCTTCAAACATACAGTACAGTATCAGAGGTCTCTGCCAGATTATACTTTGTGGAGTTGATCTCCATTTATTGTTGATGTGTTGTTAAAAAATAGGCAGAGAAATATCAAACCTATGAGGAAGCCTGGTCAAACTAAAGCAAAGAATTAATATATTTTCATTTAGCTATGACCTGCAAAATTGAGATGAGTCCTCTACACTTTTAGTTTCATTTTTTAAAAACTGAAATTCAGACAAATAGATGACCAATAATCTGTGTTAATATCAAAGATGCTTCTGTTTGAACAAATTTGGAATGGAATCTCTCCACGCTCACTCCACATCATTGTAAAACATGAATTTAAAGATAAATTTGGAATCTGACACCAAACACAACCAAGAACAGTCTTCTGGAAAGAACCAGCTCACACGTTTCACTGGCAATTAATGTTCAAACACAGAAAAACAGCACTTTTATTTTTCAATTATTTGATTTTTAATTATTTGATATTTGTGTTAAATGCAGTTCCGCTCAAGGGCTCGCCATTATAGATAGAGGCTGAGTTTTAAAGAGGGGCCACCAGGCAAAATGGTAAACAACAGAATTAAATGGTAATAATTATTGTTCCAGAAAATAATTATTGTTCAGCTGCCTATCTGCTCTGGTGTTTAAATAACAATGAATATTAGCTGTCTTTTTTTTTCCTGTAACACAACTGTGTGTGTGTGTGTGTGTGTGTGTGTGTGTGTGTGTGTGTGTGTGTGTGTGTGTGTGTGTGTGTGTGTGTGTGTGAGGATGAGGTGGCTTAAGTCAAATCACATATGCAGGGCACAGATAGGTGCACACAAGTGGCAAGCACAATAACACACACAAACTCAGCTGGAGATTAAAACACACACAGATAAATAATATATTCTGCATGTTAATGCATGTTGTTCCATCAAATATGTTGTCATTTTTATAACCAAAGGGATTACTCAACCCAGTAATTAGTTTTTTTTGATTACTTTTAGTTACTTTCTGATTTATTTGCAATATTTCTAAGCTGGAAGTAATGGTACGTAATGGTACACATTGAAAAAACATGACAAAGCATTTCAATATTTTGACAGTTTTAGAAAAACTCTGACATTAACAATGTGCCAAATTCTAATTCTCAAAATGATTTTTTCCATGGGAGTAATTTTCCAAATTGATCTGTAATAACTTTTCATAAACAAAACAGATCTTGTTTCTCTGATACAACAACTTTTTGCTCCGCCTTCCAAACAGGATTCTATGCACCACATATGGGTGGATTTTACATCTGTATTGTTTTTTGATGTGTTAATCCTCCACAAGTCAGTATCAAAACAGCTTTTATCTTTATTATTGTTATTATTATGATTCTGCCTGATCTCTCTGAATTACTGCTGATCCACCGATGCGTAAATACCCTTCTACCACAGTGTGTGAACTGAAGGATTAACAGCAGGGCCGAAAGATACATGCAGGATATGTGACACTGATCTCACAGCACTAATGATTGCAGAAATGTGAGCCTCTGTTGTTTTTGATGACACCCAAACACACTTGAGTCACATGTACAAATTTATAAACACACAAACAACGCCTGTTCGCTGACGTAAGTACATACACAAACATATAGTGCCTTTCACACTACAAGATGTTTTTCATGTCTGTTTTGGTTGGATTATTTTTCCCGCAAAATTACTATAATCTATTTTCACAACCTAATGACAGATGTCATGGATAAGAGAATAAAAAAATATTTTTAATATTAACACTGGAAACTTACTTAGGTTCATTGATACACAGGACATTATCCTTATAATTACTTTGACTTATTTTTGAGTTTGATTACATTTAAGAGTGATAATCAGGGCAGTTCTATACTGTAAATCTTACACCTTCAATCATAATGGACTTTGTTTTAAACCTGTTGTTGCACATTGTTGTTGCACCTAAACTTTGAGTATATATAACTTACAGTTAGTCAGTGCATCAACTAAATGCATAAACATATAGTAAAATGTTGCCACATGGTTGCCTACCAATTGTTTTCCAGTTGACACATAGTCTACAGTCACAACATACTCATACATGTGAGGTAATGCCAAGCCACTTTTGCTCATACAGGCCATAAATCACAAATTAGCCTGACAGAGCTTTACCTGTACAAGATACAACACCCTATAACCTTAGACCTTAATTATTCACATGAATATTTAGCCATGCTAGCAGCATGGCTGTAGGGATAGCAGTATCAGTCTATAAGAACTCATTTGTCCCATCATCCATCAAGATTTTAAACAACAGCAGTTAAAAGTTGTACTGGTTGTTGGTTTAACATGCAATATGCTGTTACAATGTGCAATACTATCTTATGTTATCTACATTTTATCAATCCAATGGTCGGTTGGTCCACCAGTACTCCAGACTGATATATCTCAACAGCTATTGGATGGATTGCCATCAAATTTGGTCCAGATATTGAAGGTCCCCCCAGAGGATACATTCTAATGACTCTGGTGATTCTCTGAATTTTAATCTAGTGCCACCATCAGATTTCTTGTTGTTTATTTTCTTTCAAAATGATGAAAAAAACAACACCCTGTAAAGTGTACGTCCAGAAGAGCAGTCAATCCCATCCTCTCTAAAATTGGCTGGAAGTTGTTGAATCTCTGTTTTGAATGTCAAAGGTCGGTCAGATTGAGCTCTACATGGTGAATGAGGAGAGCTCTATCCGCAACTGGAGTAAAACGCATCTTATCTTCCTCTTTTGAAATAAAGAAATCCTCAGACTCTAATCTGAAGGCATCAGGACAGCCCAGGTTTTTTTGGGGGGCATTTTTTTGCCTTTATTTGATAGCACAGTGAGAGGTCGATAGGAAAGTCAGGAAGAGAGAGTGAGGGGATGACATGCAGCAAATGGCCGTGGATCGGATGCGAAAGCATGGCCGGTTAGGACTAAGTCCATGTGGTACACGCTCTACCAGGTGAGCCACCGAGGTGCCCCAGCCAAGGTTTCTAACCTAGAAAAGTTTCAGTGGATTGGGATGGGTATCTGTGCAACACAACACAGAAAACTGTAACATGTTCACTTTAGTTCCTGTTGCCCTGAAGTGGTCCCGCTGCCCTGCATTTGACTCTTAAAATACTCTGCCTTTACCAGCTTCCACTCTAAAACATGGATTAAAAATCATAGCTGAGAGCATAAATATGTTTGTGTCTTTGGCGTGTGTATTTGGTTTTTATAAAATCCCCACAGCATATTACACTTTCAGGGGCTCTGTGCGCTAAGTAAGAATCACCAAGTGTAAAATTGACAGATGGGGCTATCTGGGTTTCCTTTAAGTGCTCAGGGACACTCACACAGTTTGGGTGGGTCTCTTGTCATCAGTGGTACTTTGGTTAATGATGACAGCTGCACTCAGTCGTGATTTACTTATTTTAAAAGAGAGAGTTATCCTCAAACACCACCCACCTCGCCACCCTCACTCACCCTTGCTTCCTCTCTCACATGAAATTAAGGACAACATGTTGACTTCTAAATCTAAACATTAAAAACATATGCGGTCCATTAGCATAGTCCCCAGATGTTGTGGTGGTAATCCCGGGCCTTCTGCCATTCTGATTGGCCCAGAACTTTAATCATGAGATTGTTAATGCAGAGTACTGAAAACAATGAAAGTGCTCTGTGTGTCGGGAGCTTTTCATGACACATGCAAACATTGGAGTTTTCAAAACAGATTAATATAAAAAGTGGCGCAGGTTGACACAGGATACAGGATACACTATATGGTCAAAAATATGTGGACACAGCAGTATGTGCTTTTGGTCAGCTTGTGTGCTGTCTATAATTAACAATTTTTTGAAATCTGAAAATGTATGCCACAGGTATCTGTGGCAGGACTTCTGTTAAACCCTTGTGTCAAGCATAAATCCAGCTTGAGGTAGTGGGAGGGTAACAGAAGAGGTTTTTTCCTGGGCCCTATTCTGTTATATATACATAAGTATTTTTAAAAGGTACCTCCTATCATTTATGTGGATGATGTTGAATTACACATCTCATGTAAGTCGAAAAAGGTAGAAACATTGTCCATTACACATAATGGCATTAACTAAAATACTGGATGGCAGATAATTTCCTACAGCTCATAGCTGACAAAACAGAGGCTCTTATTTCTGCCCCAGCTGGAAAAAAAACCTTGATCAGAATTGGTCAACCAAAACTACCTGTCAAAAGTTTTAGCACTCCACACATTTTTCCAATTTATATTGAAATTGAAGTAGTTTAAGTCCTGCAAATAACCCTAAATGGTACAAAGGTAAGTGATGAACTGTATCATGTACATTTCATACAAAAAGGCCTTTTTCAGGGATTATGAAATTGGTTAACTTACATCTTTCCTACAGCAATGGAAGTAAATGAAACCTTGAAAGTTAATGAAAACAATTCCTACAGGTGCCCCAACTCTTTTTGATCACTCACAAATCCTCTGTTTGTACAAAGGCAGTGATGGATCAAACTGTGTTACTGCACTTTCTGATGCATTAAGAGGACAATACCGTAGGAAGTAGTGCTCTATATTACTATCAGAATGGTGAGAAAAAGGCAAGTAACAAAGGGAGACAGACCAGCTGGTCAGGGGTTCATCCCACAGCAAGATAATGAGCCAAAACATTAGAAGGAAAGAATCAGACGGTGGTTTCACATGATGGAAGACCAGCACAGTCTACGGACTTAAACCCAATGGGGCAGGTTCAGGATAAACTGGACAGAAAGTGAATGCAAAGCAACCTGCACAGGCTACACATTTGTGGGAACATCTGCAACAGTCTTTCTTAACAATATTTGAGAATGTCATGGGTGTGTTTGGCTGCTAAATAAGTACAAAAGTTAGTTTAGTTCTAATTTAATTCAACTGTTTCTATGCTTTAATTTCAGAAACACTGAATCATGTGCATTTAAATAACATCTGGAAAAATGTAGATGTTCTGAAACTTTGGTTCTCCACTTCTGGTAGTGTATACTTTAGATGATGCTTGCACACATGTACATGTCATACACTCAGTTCAGGACGGAAATGCAAGGTCATGTGGTGCAAAAAATCTTAAGGCGATTTAAAATGGTTATTTTTCAGACACAGTTTTAAGTTGATCCTCTGAGTGTCTGATCTCTAAATGAACGTTACAGATTTAAATCTCTCACTCTTTCTACTCGCTCTCTCTGATCCCAGCCTGCTTGTAAACCTCTGAGTTGTATTTGAAACCCAAAGGCCACAAACAAGATATTTAAGAGAAAGCAGATCTTTAAATGTTCCATCTACTGGCCTTCTCAGCCATTTGGTTGATGTTTGCCAACAGATTTTAAGTTGCAAATGGAAACAATGACAGACAATGACAGAGTTTTTTGTTTTCTGTTCATGTTCTTAAGCAGGAAAATTTTTACATAAGACTCCGGTACATAAACAGAATATCAGGTTGAACCTAAAAATGTATGCTATTAAGCAATTTTAAATCCAAAGATCCAGAAAACTCCTTTTAATGCAACCTGGTCTAGAGAGAAGAATCAGACAAATACAAAAGTGAAAATTCAATCACCAAAAAAGAAAATCACAAAAAAATGCTTTGAGCTGATGCATGCTTAATTTCTGCTTCCTACTCAAACCAAGACAGCTGCTCTCAATATGAAAACATAAGGTACAAGGATTATGCTTAGTCTCAATGCAGCGTTTGAGCCACAGAGGAAGCACGATAAACATCTGAGTTGTATTTGAAACACAAATGGCACACACTCGGTTTAAGAGCCAATAAAAGCATTAGGGATGCTGATAAACTACTTCGCCTTGATATTGTTCTGAATAAGGAACGGTGGAACAGATGTGCTCTGGTTGAACTGACATTCGGAACAAGAAATCAATTAACATCCTACAGAGAATAAAGTATTACATATACAGGCAACAGACAGGTAGGCATGTATGGGATTAGATTTGATTCACAATAAGTGGAAAAAAACATTAATTGTAAGTCAATAAAGTTACTGGTAGATTTTCTTCAATTCCTACTGACGCATAAATAACTCCATAGGATACTTCACCTGTTGAATACCTCCTATTCCACTGTGATTTAAAAACAGAGTGAGAGTGTAGCGAAAACATCAGTACAATATTTGAACAGCACTTTTGAGAAAGAAGAAACATATGCAGTGACATTTATGTGTGCTGTGAAAGACTACCAGGCGAGAGATGTGGGATTAGTTTCATATGGCTGTTGTCTCTCAAGCTGATGCAGGTCACAGTTTTATAAGCCTCTGAGATGTGCTTGAAACATAAAGTTCATCCTGGGCCAAAGGCAAACACATTCCAGGAATAGCTGAGCTTTATTTCACATTTGCACATGTTGTACTGTGCTGTACATTATGCACAGTATACTATATGTGTGGTGTGGAAAAGTAGACTGACATATAATATTATTATCACACATCTTTGATATCTTGAATCTAGTTAATGTGTTGTTGCTGGATTGTGATGCTCACTGCATTGATCACAACCTCATTAATTAAATGACAAAGATTTCATTCCTGATTATTTCTTAGTTGACTAATATACCTGAGAGTGTTTGCCTCGTTAATATAATGTGTGTGCTCCCTTCCATGCTTTGCCCCCAATTACAAATCCCTGTTCGTAAACACACACACACACATGTACATGCATGCTTGTCTTTGAACATGTACACATACTAAGCAAAGACCTCATGACCTAATCAAATTCTATTATTAGAGAAAGTAAGTATGCTATCTTCTTGGTTTATATATGGCCAAGCGATACAGACAAGCAAACAGGGGCTGAAATAATATATCGATGAGTTGATCAATAGAAAAATCAATCCTCCACAATTTTAATAACCAAATGATTGTCATGTGAAAATTTAACACACACACACACACACACACATACACGATGGATGACATATGGCTCCAAACATATGGATGTTGTCATTTGTAAACCTGACAGTTGTATAAAGCCAGCTTGTTAGCGACTAAGGAGAGTGTGTTAAAGGAGTGTTAACTTTCCTGAAAATGTCTCAACACTCAAAGACAAAAGTTTAATTCAAGTCTAGATTTTAAATGTTCAAAGTGTGAAAGATTCCACTGTTGGAGTTACAAGGTTTTCAACATGACAGCAGAGGTACTGCACATGTCATTTTACAGTAATGCCGCTCATATAGGTCAAATCGAGGCATCGAGTCACTTAGCTGCTGCACTGGGTAATCTGTGATCGCTGCGTATTTACAGAGAATATCAAATCTCTCGCTTTCTGTCTCTGTACATTAAGATTTTCTGGTATTTACAGCAGCTTTTAGTTATAGCGTGACATCTGTATATTGAAGTAATCGAGAGTTATAACAGGATCAGGTTCGTCCAGCTTCGGATTTCCATGCCAAGGGGTTAGAGTTAAGGTTAAGTGTTCCTTGACCTTATGAGATGTAAATAATGTCGGTGTAAGAGATTTCTGTTTTTGTAATGGTGGAGACCTTATTTTGCAATTAAAATCTTGTTTGGCTAAAATATTTCATAAATGTATTCTACTAGAATCCAGCATGAGAAACAAAAATGTAGTAAAAAAGAAAAAGAAAATCAAAACCTTATTGGTACTTGTGATTGAATGCCGTCTGCTAATCTGTTTGATTCATTATTACCATAAGCAATGTTCATCTTTGGACTATAGTGGTCTGTGGTCGTACTGGAGAGTTACCATTCATAAACACATGCATACATATGCGTATAATATGTGTGTACAAAGCTTAGCAATATCTCTCCAATATCTCTATAACTCTCCAAATGTAAGTAGAGAGAGATGGGAATTATTGCCCCAAGATGTTTCCATTATGGTTTTATTGTTGTGTGACAGAGGTTTTCAGGATTAGGATTAAAAACATATGCAGCTGATGCGCTGACATCTAACAGCTGCCGATTTCCACACATTTGCAATAAACAAACAATGTATTATGTAAAATACAATATCTAAAATTCAATGTTAATCTTACTGTTCAGAATATGTAGTCTTACAGTTCAAAAGCACAAACACTGGATCACACTTTTCTTTTCAAGACGTACAAAAGGAAATTACAATTTTAATTTGTTTGTCATGGCAAGGCTTTGAGTTTTGTATTTCAGCACCATGGACAGAGACAAAAAGTGGTATATAATTTTCTATTGTAAACATGGTGAAAGAACTTATCGGTACAAGTAATGTGATTACCATGGATCTCAAGATATGTTGCATGTCTTATCTGGAGCAGCAGGGTAAGCGAGGCAGCCCAGATTTTCTTCTTCATAGCCATGTCATCCAGCTCTGCCTGACTGATTCTACGGCATTCCCAAGCCAGGTTGAAAGGCAAATGTGCAGCAGTACCACTCTGAGCTCTTTCTGTACATTTGAGCTCCTTCCTCTGTCTCTAAAGTTGAGCCCAGCCACTCTGCAATAGAAGCTTATCGGCTACTTGAGTAAAGCAATCGTATTCATTTCGTGACTACCCAAAGCTCATGACCACAGGTGAGAGTTGGGACATAAATTCAATGGTAAATTGAGAGCTTGGCTTTCAGGCTCAGTTCTGTCATCACGACTGTCAGATGCAATGACTGCATGAGTCAATGCTGCAGTAATTCACCTGTCAATAGGCTCCATCTCTTTTACCCTTGCAGTCACTTTGATCCTAGAATGAACCATGTTTTTTTTCTGGTCTCAGACTTGGACTTTAATTCTCAACCTCTTCACCCTCAGCAACAAACCACTCCTGCACACACTCGAGGCTATTTCCCAGTGAAGGCAAGAGAACTACATCAAAAATAAGCAATGCATTCCTGAGATCCTCATACTAAACACTCTTCACTCAGACTGAATTGGTGACATGGATGACATGAGCCAACAACAAACTAGATCTGCTACTAAGACTAGAGAAACAGCTTTGAGTCTCATTTTGGCTCTCACTCTAACTCCTGGTCAGACCCTACTCCCTCTTTGCCTGGAGGCATTCCACATCCCAGACCTTTACACCTAACACCATATATGACAAACCAGCCAGATGTCATGGGAAACCCCAAATGAGTGAGTGTTTCAGAGAAGTGCTTCAGAAACCACTGGTCAGGGAAATCTCAACACTAAATATCATCAGTGTGTTATCATTACACTGTTGCACAGGGTAAGGCTAAAATTACTTAATTTGAGTGTTTGACCAAAATGTGCCTGTAGACTCTATAGGCACATTTTGGTCTTCAGTGTGGAGGAATAAAACAGGGGGAGGTACACGAAGATCAGAAGCAAAAGCTTAAACTTCTAAATGATCAGGCAACATAGGGAGTTAATCCAGCTTCTCACCATGGTGACATATTATGTCACCATAAAATTCAACTAGCTGTATGTCACAGATGCAGGGAGGATGAAGGTGATGGCAGAAAGAGGTCCATGACCCAGTTTACATCTCACTGCAAAAGGATTATAACTGGAGTTCAAATAAATAGGTTTTTGTCGTGGATTTTTCTCTGGTCTAAATTTTTTTAATTTTATTAATTCATGTGGCTCCATTATGAACTAATTTAACATCAGTTTTTATTTTTAGTAAGTTTTGAGAAACCCTGAGGAAATCCAAGCATTTTGGTTCCTAACAACACTCCTTAAGGGATTGTTTGGTTTTTAGACTTTCACTCCTTCCATATGTGTCACTGGGCGTTCCCCTTGAACCCTTGGAGAAGACTGACGCGTTAACATCGCTTTCTCTCTCCCCTCTTCCTCCTCCTCTTTCCCTCCCTCCACATTCTCTGTCCTTCCTCCGTCACGTCACACAGCGTGTCCTGCGGGATCCGGGAAATGATTAAGGAAGACAGTTTCAAATACCTTTCAAGTCTCTCCCTGATGGCACCGCAAAGTAGGTGGGCATGGAGAAGGTGGGAGCTGGCAAGAGGAGGATGCCAAGCTGTCTGATAGAGACAGGAGAGAAGGTAAATATGTGAGTATATGTGGATACGTGTGTGTGCGTGCCTGTGTGTGTGTCTATGTGTGAGTTGAAAGGGTCATGAGTCTGCATGTGCATGGGGGTGTGTGCATGTTGGTGGGAGGAATGACTGCTGGTATTTTGCTGGTGGATATAAAAGTCTGTGGATAAGTGCGTGCGCTTGTATTTGCAAGTTATAATCAGTGTGCACCTGTATACTGTATGCGAATGTGTATATGTGCGAAAGTAAGAATAAGTAAGAAAAATAACAGAGGCACAGTGATACAAAGCCTTTTGAACTCTCACAGCAAAATACATTATCTCCTTTAAACCTGTAATATACTTCACATAGGAGTGCTCATAGTGACATACATACAGGGTCCCTCATTGTGACATGCTGCTCATTGGAGTGTGTGCATGAGTGAATACATATCTGTGTCTGTATGTATGTCTATGTATGTGCCTATATATGTGTGTGCATGGGTCTTTGTGAGGGAGAGATAATGAGATCTTGTTCAGCTGAGGCCTGGTCTTGATCCCCAGAAGCCCTGGACTCATTTCAGTGAGAAACCTCTGAGTGAATACGAAACTGAGCACCTCTGGCAGAAACACAAACCTGGTCTCAAGTACAGGGATCCGAGCAGACGATAAGACCGTTATGCACCATAAGCCGACAGAAGGCCAGGATGATAGTCTTTGTTCTTTTTTGAGGATATAGCTTTTTTCTGGCATCATTCCTCAATTTCCCTTTTTCAAGGAATACAAAAGTCCCTACACGGTACCCAAACTGCTTTCTACAGTCTGTGGGGTTTTTCTTTGTGTCAACTGCCTTTTTTGAGCTGCACTTTTTCATCTCAGCTTGTACAGCAGAAAGAAGAGGCGCTGAAACCTGTTTTCATCAGCTGCCCAAGTACTGGTCAGGAGGGGGGTTGTTACATTATTTGGAACAGGATCTTGATTTTAACATCTGCAAGACAACTGAGCAAGAATAATAAAAGAACTGCACCATGTGCAAGTCTGTTGTGCATACTTTAAACACAAACTTGTTATCCCATACAGCTATTGACAATACATACACTAGTTTTAGCACAGACAGACACAAGTCAAAGTACAGTCACAATTTCATCTCTTCCTGCTGTTTGTTTCTTGAAAGCAGTCTGATGTTTACAGACAGCTGGCAAGTTAACATTAGCTACTGGCTACAAACCAGACACAGACCAAGCAAAGTAGAATCTGCACGCTATTGACTCCCATGGCTTCACCTCTTGTAACCAGAGATAATGGTGTGCCACCAAACACAAATGAAGATCTCAGATCAGTGCGTAGTCTCTTTCCAATGTCCTCCCCTTTATAGTTATGTTCGTTGGATTGCTATGATATCCAGAGCCACAACACTTGTGTAAACCGCAGCAGGTGTAGTACAATCATAGTTAATGGGTCTGTTGAGACTAAAGACAACTCACACAGTTAGAATTATGCATCTACGTTTTCATCTACAGAAAATGAACTTTTTGTGTACATTGTACACATTTTACACACATATTTTATGCAGAAAGAAAATATCAAAAACTAATCAAATTAATTCCATATATCACCGGGCCCTAGTTTGCAGTGACTCAGTTATGTAACCAAAGTTTACATAAGACTTTTTCCACATTAACATTAAAGAATATCTAATGGAGGCCCCATGGTATAAGCTTTAACATAAAGGCCATTTTGCTGTCAGTACTATTATACTACTACCACTACTGCTACTACTAATGATATTATTATTTATCCAAAAAACACCATCCATGTCACAATTTAAAAATTTAAAATACACTGCTTAACCCACACTGGTAATGTTAACCATGTTTGATAACTGCCTATAGTTGTGAAATCTTATCTCAGTATTGTAAACTGCTGTGCAATCTCTTTCTTTCTTTTCTTTCCTTCCTTCCTTTTTCTCTCTGTCCTCTTTCGCTCTCTTCATTCCTCTTTCACTCCTCCCTCCTCCCTCTCCTCTTCATTGCTGTCAGCTAGCTTCACCATGTGAGTTAGCCAAAGCTATCACTGTTCCCTTTTCTTTTTGGCATTGTTCAAACTAAATGGAAACAAGGTAATTAGCTTGTTACAATTAAAGCGAGACGAGCGGATGAATTGTAATCACCCGCAATGGAGTTCCTGCTTTCTCCCCTGCAGCCTCC
This sequence comes from Seriola dumerili, assembly GCF_002260705.1. Classification (NCBI taxonomy): domain Eukaryota; kingdom Metazoa; phylum Chordata; class Actinopteri; order Carangiformes; family Carangidae; genus Seriola; species Seriola dumerili. The sequence goes on from NW_019175129.1 coordinate 119,856, forward strand.
AACAGGCCAGCTGAGCTATCCTCATTTGCATAATTAAAATATACAAATGATAATGGATTTTGTAGTCAATGTCCAGAGGCTGCAGAGGCAGGGATGAGAAGAAAATATGAAATCACAATAACAACCACACTGGCTTCGCCTAGAGGGGAGGGGAGGGGAGGGACGGGGGAGGAGGAAAGGAAAGAGATGGGAAGAAAAGAATGTGGTGCCACTGGAAAAGATGTAAAGAGAAAGAAGGATGTGAAGATAATGGAGGATAAGCGAGAAGAAAGAGAAAAGACAGCCTGAACATCAGGGAGAGCAGAATAAAGGTGGACCAATTACATTTGCAAATAGCACACGCCTGGCCCTGGCCTGCGTTGCCCTCCCTCTAGGGAAGTCTTTCGCCTGATTACATGAAATTGGGATAGAATTAAACATCTAAGAGTTGTCCTAAGACAAACCAAAATGAAATTAGAACCCGACTTCTTTTTTACCTTGGAGCATCACAGAGCTGCACGGCAGGGAGGGAAGGAGGAATGGAGGGATTTTTGCAATTAGGTGAGGGACAATGTCGGTGAAATTAGGCCTTAGAGCTGAGTTCTTTCTCCCTCTGCTTTTTCTTTTTTTTCTCCTACCCTGGCTTTCTCTATAGTTTTCTTCTTTTTGCTGTGAGAAAGTTCGGAGGCATAACAGCTGTGATCTCTTGTTGCCGATGTGGTAATAGGCTTCAGACACACACAGCCCCGCTACGCCAAAATACATTTACACACACACTTGAGCCTTGGTGATTTGGCCTGTATGGCAGCTCAGTGCACAGAGAGTGTGGCAGTAGAGTGGAGTGTGCTGTGAGCACTGGGCATGGCCCCAAAACAACAACTGAACAGCTCTCTAGTCACTAAACAAACTTCTTTCTCTCTACAGTAAAGGTTTGAGGGAGGGGGTTCTTATGTAGCGAGGAGCCTCCTTAAAAAAATAAGTGTTACTTGCCTCATCCAAAAAAAAAAAAAGTGTATGAAATGTGATCCTCTTTGTTGCTTAGAATTTAATTTTACATTTCCATTGATTTATGTGGGCTCCCCTCAATGCTTTAATCATAATTTGCCTCGTACAAATGTAAGACAGTGTCAAAAATCTACTAAATCAGAAAACATCAATTTGAAAGCGGTGTGTTGTAATCATGATCACAAGATAATTTATAATATATTTTATGTTCCATTCAGTTTTTTGTTTTTCCCCACAGGGATCAGTGGTGGTGCATTATGTCATCAGATCATATCTAATATAAGATAATGCAAATGATACAGTTTTCAGTTCATTTTCTTAACAACCTAATGAAGAAAATGTGTCATTTCCAACACAGCCCAAAAGAGAGTGTTTTAATTCAGCCACTGAGGAAGCAGAAACAAGCTGTGATCACAACACTAACATATTATTTACTTTATGGCAATGTTAGCTTACAGTTGCATATTCACACATCCAGCTCTGCTGTTAGTGTCCTCTAACTCCTGAAGAAAATATCACGGTCTTAAGCCACTAAATGGTCCTCTATGTTTACTTTGTCTGTGTGCAGCTTGGTTCTGTGGATGTAGCATATATGATACATACATACATGATACAGTATTTATTTTTCAACAGTGTTTAGTAATGGTTTTAGAGAGCACAGGCAATTGATGTCATCCTGCCAATATTGGTATCGGATCGGAAAACACTTTTCTGTGTTGTTCTAAAGGGCTGTTGTATTTTGTCATTTAATTTGGGGGACTTGTTGAAGTCTAGTTCATTTTATTCTATAAATACCACAGTCTTGATTTCTTTGAGCTTTAATGTCTCTTAAAAGAGGCCAGTTGTTGACAAGTGGCTAAATGAGACTACAGAGGTTGTTGGGGACGCTAAACGTCATCGCTCCGAACGCAAAAACTGATCTACTCACCTGTCCACCTTTACAGCCTCATTGTTTTCATACTTGTGCTTTTGCAAACTATTAGTATCTTTGTAAGGGGAAAGGCTTTTGTAAAAGAGGTAAGCGCTAAACCAAACTACAAGTTGGAAGTTTACTAAGTTTGCGACCATGGCGTAGTTCGCTCATAGCCTAACATATGCTTTTTATTTTAGGTGATTGTATTAAGGCTTCAAAAATCATTAAAGCGGAGTTCGTTTGTGAAGACGATCCTGCAGAACATAACATGTAAGTATCATTAACTTATGTTTGTCTCAGATCTTATTTTCTGCAGTAATCCAAAAGCCAATGTAAAAATCCCATTGGCTTTTTGTCAAAGGAACCAGGGTGATGCTAACTCCTGGGCTGGCCAACAAAAATAGGATATGTCATCCCTGCTGCACTCTATAGCCACTCTGAGGTTAGGGAAACATCACTATGATGATTAAAAGAAGGTGCAATAGCAATGTCACACAACAAGAGGTCATTGTCAGGACAACATAAACTTTGGTTGTTTTAAGCGTTTGGACAAATTACCGCTACTTTTGATGACATAATTCTTCTGATGAGAATACTCTCCTTCTTGTATATGTCATTTTTTTTTGTTTACACTGCTTTTCTTTTTCATCCATTTCCACCTCCATGTGTCAGGAATGATTTGTACTGCATTTGTCTCCTCCTCTTCTTATTCCACTTTCTTTTCCATCCACTTCTCTTAGCGTTTCCCTCCATGATGACTCAAGTGCTTCTCTCTGGCTCTCTTCCTTCGTTTGAAGCTATTCCCATGAAAACTGTATTACCAGCATGTGTGCAATGAAATGAAATGTTCATGGTGGTGTTCGAGGGTTCCCTCTGTCTCTCTATTTAAACAGTCATTTTCTCTGTTCTTTTGTCTTCATTCTCTCCTTATGCTCGCAATGACAAACACACACACACACACACACACACACACACACACACACACACACACACACACACACACTGTATACTCTTTTACCTCTTCTTTTTGTCTTCCCTCTGCAGCCATTTTCTTTGTGTCCATATTCTCTTTTACATTTCTCTGAACTCTTTTCACTCACTACACAAACAAATCTGCCCTTTACTATTCAGTCTTTATTACTTACACTTTATTCTTTTGTTAAAGTTATACATTCTTGTATATAACTCTGTATGTGTTTCCCTGTTTGCATCGGTTCCCACCTCTCTTTGTCTGTGTGTGTGTGTGTGTGTGTGCGCGTGAGTGAAAGCAATAACAGTGGCAGAGCTGTAAGTAAATAATGAGGAGTAATCAAAGTTAATGGAACCCAATGGGAGCCACAGCTTCTGTGTGTGGCAATAATCTCATTTAGAGAGAGAGGCAGATTTAGTGGATAATTGGGGCCTAAGTACTCACTGATTCCCCTGCTAACTAACGGAGCTGCCGATGCTCGTTTTGTTTGCAATCACGCCGACACAGATGGAGCGCAAACAAAGGAGAGACTTTCGATGCATTCCCTCGTCTTGGCACGTGTTCTTCCTCGCTTTTCTTTCCTTTTTCTACTTTTTTTTCTTCTTTTCCACTTTTACCCCCGTCATGTTTTCCTCTCCATTCCTCCTTCCCTTTTATTCCTTCCTCCACACTTCTGTTCTTATAGCTTTTTTGTCATTTCCCTTCCTATTTCCATCTCCTTTTTTATTCTTACCTTTCATCTTGTCTCCTCTCCTGCTTCCTTTTCATCTCCTCGCCTTCTTCCCTTTAAGCTCCTCTGCTTACATTTTCTCCCCACAGGTCCCCTTTTTGTTTTATCTCGTCTTGTTTCCATTCTTTCCCCTCACCTCTCCTTTCTTTCTTTTTTTCCCCCTTTTTCTTGCTGTTGCTCATTCCTCCTACTCCTTTCCATTCTCCTTCTTTCCTTTCTTCTTATCTCCCCTCATTCTATTTTCATTTAACTTGTTTCCTCTCTTCTTTCTCTCTTCCTTTTCAGCTCATTTCCTTCTTCCCTTTCTTCTCCACGCTTCCTTCTTTTCATCTTGTCTTGTCTCCTTTCCTTCTTTCCTCTATTCCTTCTATATGTCTTTGGTCTTGCCTTCTCTCCTTTGTCCCTGTCTTCTCTCCTCTCCTTTCTTCCTTTCCTCGCCTCTGTGCTCTTGTCTTCTTGCCTCTCATCTCATCTGAACTCCTCCTCCTCTCTCCTGTATGTGTCTACGACATAAAGAGAGGTATGTACATGTATGTATGTGTGGACATGTATGTTTGTGTGTGATGGAGTTAATGGAGGATGTTGTCAGTCGCACAGTGGGGTTCCACTTGCTCTTGGGAAAGACCAGCCTTTGCACCAGGTGTATGTGCGTGTGTGTGGGCGTGCGTGCATGTGTGTGTTTTTTTTTTTTTGGGGGGGGGGGGGGGGGGTTCTGTGTGTTTTTACATGCAGGGGTCTCTGACTCATATGTGTCCAGATGTCATTACGGAACAACAATGTGTGTGTGTGTGTGTGTGTGTGTGTGTGCGCAGCTTTTCTCTAGTGCTATACAGCTGAGTCTTTAACCCTCAATTTGATTAGACGGACAAATCTTACTCAGAATGAAGAGTGGACCACAGTCAAAACCTCCCTGTCTCCTTCCCCTTCTCACATTTCTTCTCCACCTCTTTCTAATCATGTGTCTTCGTCTCTTTTTCCTTCTTATCTTGTTCGTTTCAGCTCAACTTATCCCACTTCTTCCATCCCTCCCATTCAATTTTTTATGGGCGTGAATCTCAGATGAACAGTATTAACAAAGCATCTAAATACTAAACGAAATTAACAAGAGAAATAATTAACAAACAGAAAAAACATAAGCCACCTGATTTCCCCTATGTCTCTTTTGTTTGTTTATGCATTTCTATAATCTTTTATTTGCTTTTACCTTTCTTTTTTCCGTTCATTTTTGTTTTCTACCTGTCTTTCATCTACACATTGTGATTAAAGTATGATGAAGTATGCTTAATCACTTCTCATTTCATCACATACTGCATTATAATGGGCAACACTGACTTAGGGATCAACCTGCTACATTATCAGAGCTAAGTAAGAGTACAACTCCAGGTCTCTGTGGCAATTAAATCTGCAACTGTGGCAGCGTTAGCGCCTTGCTTTTGGTCTAATCTACAGAGACTCATTACTCTAACAGGTTTTTCTTCTCTGTTTGACTGTGCACAGCAGAATTCGATCATTCGATGTTGTTACACACTCATCAAGCAGAGTAATTTTTCTAGGGTGCCAAAAAGCCTTGCAGGTCAGGTCACATATTTAAAAGTGCAATTTGCAAAGCCTTCCAGCTACATTTAATATTTTTAAGTATGGTTATGCCACTGTGATTATAAGTATATGTTGAGTGTGTGAACACATGATGGTGTCTACAGATGTGTGTGTGTGTGTGTGTATGTGTGTGGAAACAGCTTAAAGCAGCACAGCAGGGCAAAGCCAGACTATAAAAGATGTATTTAATCTGAAGATATTCAACTCAGGTTATTTTTACTTACCATCATGCAGTATTAAAAAGCACAGTTACAGTTATTGTGCTGTCAGGAGGTAGTTACACTTATTGGAGGGGACCTTGGGAAAGCAGGAAGCTGCTGAGATTAAAGGGGGGGCTGTTTAATCAAGGAATGCACACACACACACACACACACACACTGAAAACACAGTTAGAGCTCACTTGTACACTGAAAACATACAAAAACCACATCGCACAATTACACTTTTACACCTGATGTACAAATATGTACACCTCTAGAAATAAGAGAGCACAATTTGTTCCCTCACACACCCACACACACACACGTGCGCGCGCACACACACACACACACCCACACACACACACATCTAAGGCTTCTAGAGGCTTATGAACATAGTGTTTCAGTAAAGTCCCCATTACATAAATGAGCAGGATAAGATGCTTAAACGTTATTTACACACAGGGCAAGAGGGGATTAGGATCGACTCTTCCTTTTGTTTCGTTTTGTCTTGTTTTATTTCTGTTTTTTTATTTTATTTTTCCCATTTTACACTGTTTTCCTCCCTTCTCTTGTTTTCTCTGAACTTAAACTCAAAAATTATGGAACTGTCCAATTCGCCAACACAATTCACAACTTATCTTTTTGTCTCTTCTTGTTTTACAGATTCAGCTCCTTTATTTCAAATGGTGTTTGTTCAGTACTGTATGGTTTACATACACTGTCAGTACGTGATATAAAAGATGCAAATAGAATAGAATAGAACGCAGATGAATTGAATAGAATAGAATACTGTTATCGACTCCTGCCTACAAACAGTACAAACAGTATCACTGAGTGAGTCAGGGAGTAAATCGACCTCTGCGTATGAGAGCTAACTGGAGCGACAAGTCATTCTGTCAGAAGTCCTGATTGGCTCATTTAAATACCGCTCAGGTGTAATTGGCTGGCAAATTAAACTGTCATTATTGGACAGGTGAGAAGGGAAAAAAAGCACAAGGAAGTGACAGGACAAAATAGCCACTGTTCTCTCATGGGAAAACTCAGGGAAATAAGGGAGACAGACATATACACACACAGAAACACACACACTTAGAGACCTCATTCTAAAGTACACATGATGCATGAACTCACTCAGACATGCATAAATACATGCAGGCCATCTGAGTTTTTGCAGAAACAGAAAATGAAAAGGTGCATATATTTACTTAACTACAGCTGTGTAATTCCTTTTCCCTTTGACTTTATCTTTTACTTTCTTAAGAGTCTCTTGTTATCTGCCTTTTTCGAATTCAACAATCTATTTCTATCTCGCATCTCTCATCCACTTTCTGTTTTGACATGACTCAGTAATAAAACTGATGGATGGACAGTGACCAGAGCTTCTCCAGGTGAACCCTGACCTCCCAGAGTGTGTGTGTCACTATGGCCCATCTGTGTGGGCCGTTAAGAGCCTCTCTTCCTTTGCCCTCTTTTTCTGACCCACATCCTCAATGGTCAACACTGAGAGCACTCAGGCCCTGGGGAGCTTGTCTCTCTTTCTGTGTGTATGTGTGTGTGTGTATTTATTAGTGTCAGTACATGTAGGGGTGAGTCTTAGGAGGGAAAACACGCAAAACACACACACACACACACACACACACACACACACACACACACACACACACACACACACACACACACAAAGAGTTTTTCATGATCTCATCAATGGATTGTGAATACAGTATTAACGATGGCTGGGCGGCCCCTGGCCACTACTTACTGAATCAGATATGTGACATCTGATATGGCTTCAATTTGAAATCCATTTGTAATGCAATATAGCAGTGTACTTCATGTGAAGGTCAGGACCCAAAGTTGGGTCACTGAAAGATCATAATTATTTTTTGTATGAAGCAGATTGCCTGAAAACGAGAGTCATTTGCTCTTTTTTTTTTTAAATGTTTGAAATGTGTTTCAAATGTGTGCTGTACTTTCAACTTTGAATACTTGAAAGTCAAGCCTTGTACGTGAGCCTGCCATGAGATATAAATGTATTTTCTTGATGGAATATCTAAGCCCAAAACATTTTAAAAACAGATTTTCATTTACACTTGCTACCAGTTATTTTCCAAATTCATCAATTAATTGATTGATGAAGTTTGGCTGAAAAATGTAAGAAAAAACTGAAACATGCCCAAAGCCCAAGGTGACATCATCAATTGTTCTGTCCGACCAACAACTCAAAAGCCAAAGACCTTCAATTTACAAAGACATAAAACAGAGAAAAGCAGCAAATTTCACATTTGAGAAGCTGGAAGCTGTGATTGTCATTCATAAAAAAAAGTGACCAGTTATTAGCAGAGTTCTAGAATAATTGTCTGGCAACTGACTAATTTAAGCTCTAATTTAGATAAAGCATGGACTACTTTGTTGATATCCTCTATGTTGATATTTTGTGTCCTATCGTCATTTATAATGTTAATGTGTTAGAAAATGAATTCCAGCTACTGCCTTTATATTTTTATCTAAGGGATACACTTTCCCTTTTGCTGAAAGTCAATAACTGAACATGAGAAAATGTGTTGAATTTTTTGAATATTTGTTGATTACAGCCACAGTTCCGCATCATTTTCAACTTTGAAATAAATCCGCACACCACAGAGAGCACACAAAGTGGCTGTCAGTAAAGTCGAATAAATAAAATCTAACAATGAGAAGCAGTACATTCAATCTTCTAAGTCAGAGATAAACTTAGAGACTCCAGCACTCTCAGATCCTCTGGAGCAACAGAGATGCTCATTGCTCATGGTACTGATCACTGTTGAGGAAATGGACACAATTTCTTTTTCAGGTTTCCCTAAAGAGATGTTCCCGGCCACAAAACTGACTGATTGAGCTCTAGGCTACAGTTCAGCAGTTATATTATTACTCGCATATGCAAACAAAACAAAATTGAACCTGTACAGTTTAAGCAGGACATTACATATGTTTGTGTCCAACTGTTGCACAGTAATTACATGACTTTTACTGTTAGTCTGGCCTCACTAGATGATAGAGTCAGAGCTGGAGGTTTCAGTAGGGAGCGCACAATATTTTGCCTCATGCTATCATACTATTAATAGGTGGTATTGAATATGACATTATAATGGCCAACTGTATTCTGCTAATGACATGGTCCAGTGAACCATCTGTCTGGGGAATGACAGGACAGTAGTCATTGGATCGGCTGTCAGTGGTGATACACAAGTGTAGAGATATTCTGTTTGTACACAGACACACAAAGTCACACACAAGCATACATTGCTGTTATTAAGTGCTGTTTAGGATGGAAAGCCTTTGCTCGGTGTGTGTTTGAGTGTGTGTTTTTTGCGAACAAAGCTCAAACAAATGGATTCAATACCTCGAACTGTGTCTGTGTGGGCGTGTATGTGTGTCTCAAAGGCCCGTGCCCCTGTTGTGACATCATCTATGAATGTCATAATTGAGGGTCGGTAAATTGCCGCTTTTCCCCGCTCAGCGTCGCCCCATGTGTCAATACCGAGGTTCAAGGTGACGGTGCGGATCAATACGCAGAGACAGGAGCCATCCGTTGAATTTACAGCCCAGTAACAAGAGAGCCATGAAATGACGCTGCTGTAGCCTTCAGCAAGCTGCTGGACGAGACTGCAGCGCTGCCGGCGAGCATTTGTCAAACATGCACACCAGTGATTCTCCGAGGAATTTTCTGCTCTTGTTGTTGTTTTGGAGGATAATTCTGGTTTGAGTTTTGCGTCAGTCACAACTGTGGGTGGTGTTTTGATTTTAACTGTAGGAGTTTTCATTTAAATGAATAATAGGCCATTTTCAAAGGAGATATTTTTACTTGTCATAAAGGAGCAACTACAGGTGAAACTAATAATATTAACAATGGCTCTGTTCCATTTAGTTTTCCCAGTGAGTCATGCCTGTGAGCCAGCATGTAGGATAACAGGGCCCAGAAGTGAAACACCTGTATGAAATACAGCTATTATTAATATGCTTAATTACACCTGTGCTTCTCTGATGAAAATAACTAAATACATCAAGTTAAGTAATTAATTTATATTTTGAGGTACTTGTACTTCATTTTCCCTTTTTGGTTACTTCATACTTGTTTTTCACTATATTTTAATGGAGAACATCTTTTTTTACCTCCTTAAATTCATCCAACATCTCTAGAAGCTATTATTAGGTAACTACCCAACAGTATGAATTAGTTATCTAACACATGACAATGTTATTATTTATAATAATAAGCTTGGATGATAAAATAAATAATAATATAACAACCTGAAGGGAGCTGTTCTCCATAATCAGCAGTTTTGATATTTAAATACATTTTGCTGATAATATGTCTGTGCTTCAAAGACAATCCAAAAAAAAGGAGAAAAAGCAGAGGCTAATAAAAGACCAAAAGGACCTACAGTATTCCTTCTGTGGAACAAGGAGTGTGTATTTCTTCTTCAATGTAGTTACACTAGGAAGAGATTGCTTCACAGCCAGTATGGAAAGTAGGAATCTTTCAAGGTGCATATGTGCATGTTCTATTAAGATAGACTAGAAATAAATTTGAACATACAGTATATTTTAAGTGAAAGTTTGAATGGATGACTATTTACTGTTAAATGTATATCTTTGCATTGTGGTGTTGCTATTTTTACCTAAATAAAGGATCTGAATATCTTTTCCACCACTGCTGTGCTTTTCCTGCCATGTCACGGCTTAATGTCTTCAGTCGTAAAAGTTGTGTATCATCATGTCATTTTTGCTCCATTTGCATGGGGCCTTTAAATTAATGTGGTTACAGGCATAGATGGATTCCTGAATGGGCTTGACATTCATAGGCTCAAGGAGCCCAAGCGATCAGAAAGCCCTGAAGTTAGACCTTCTTAAATGACTGTTGTTACCATTTCCTGTTGGAAACCCACAGGGCTGCAGGAGTCCAGATTGTGTTCTTTGCCCCTGATCCTTCAATATTGAGTATTTATATATGTACAATTTCTTCCTATCAGTAATAATACTGCTGCATAGTTCATAGTTAGACTTAACTGACATTAAATTTAGTAAGGAAATTTGAATATATTTGACAGCAAAATACTGAAGTGCACAATCTTTTTTAGTTAAAACATGTAATTTAAAGACAAAATCGTAAAAAAAAATAGAATGAAATCATACTGTATGTGCAAGCTTGGGAACTTCAGTAAAGAAAAAAAAAAACACTTTTTCATTTCTTTGGTCTTGTAAACAGCACTTGTGCATGAGTTCACATACATGTATGGGTGTTTATGCACATGTGCGTTTGTGTGCAGTTATGAATTCACACAGCAGCTACAGTGTCCAGCAGGCATGGATGTCACAATGATAGTAGGTGAGCTGTGAAGGTGACGATGCCTGCCGTGTGTGTCGGCGTGTGTGTGTGTGTTCCAGGTGATGGATTAGCTTCATTTCCAGTGTAAGCCGTCTGTTGTAAGTGAGTGAGGGTGTGTATGCTTGAACCCCAGCAGCAGGAGGGAGTGTGTTAGTGATATGTGTGTCTGCTGGACCATGTGTGTGTGAGAATGTGTTTCTGTCACATTGTGTCTACTTATAAGTGTCTTTACCTGCATGTGTGCGTGGCTGTAAGTGTGTGCGTCTGTGTGACAGCGGCTGAGTGATGGGTCCAGTATAGCGTGTAGTATAGCAGACAGACGGTGGGTCTCTATCGCCGGGGGCAATGGCGAGGTGTGTGTACAATCAAACGTGTCTTGACAGGCACGATGGACATCACACAGTTATGACCTCAACCTGCTGCAGGTGACCCCCCCCCCCACACACACACACACACACGCATGCAAACACACAGACACACTCACAAATTGAATTATTGTTCTTTTGGTGTTTCACTTTTAAACTTATTGTAGACAAATCCACACTAAAATACCGTTTGCTAGTACAATAAAATAAAAAAAACAACATTTAGTGAGTAACAGTCAGGGGAGATTAAAAGAAAGTGTCTTATTTGCATAGTGTTTATTTCATGCCATTCATGTGTGCAGGCAGTAAACAGGAAGTCAGCCGGGGAAAGTCTATAGCTGTGTCCCAATTCTGAGGTATGGCATGTTTCCACTTTGCGTCACCAGCTGTGCCCGCCCTTACTGCTGCGTTGCAAAGCGCCGCTCCTGTCGCCTCACAAGCTTGACAAAATTTTCAAACACATGAGGTTTTAAGGCCCTTATTTTTTTAACAGTTGTACCATTAGCTGTTTCCCTGAGTTGAAACAGTAGGATGCGGAGGATGTGGCTCCTGAACTGGGATACAGCTTGTAATGCACATGTTCTCAACCGGCTTGGAAGAAGTGGAAGCTTGACAAACTTTTCATGTGTATACACCCTTTGAATGCAACATCATGTGTGGAGCGGCATCTTTGAACACAATATCCTGTTTTCTTAATACAGCCAGTGCTTGCAAATAACATTTTGGGTAAAAACTTCATGGTCCACATTTGTTTTCTCTTCTAAATTAAGTTTGGTCAACCTGGGGCTTTGCTTAAAACCTGTATGACTGTTTGGTATTTTTCTATACAAAGTCACTAGTGACTTCGATAGCCAAATATCCAAAAACAAAATCCCAAAAAAAAACAGAGTTATAATGAATTGGAATCATTCACTGAAAAAGGACAGATTCAAAACAACGTCAGGAGTTTACAGCCACTCACTCAGTTTAAACTCTAAGACATGGGCTACAGTGAGGTGAGAGAGGCGTGTGCAGGCTGGCATTGTTTGTCTTTTCAGTCTCAGTTATCAGGTAGAGTTTCAGAACTGATGATTAATATATTTAGAATAAACCGTATGTGGGTGTCCTTTCTGCTGTGCATAAAATAAATGAATAAAACTTTTTGATTTAGAGAAGTGAAGTGAGTAAACAGAGTGGCTTTGACTGCATGTCTATTTGTATGTGCGAGTACATGCTGGTGTGTGTATGCAGACGTTTGTGTATATGTATTGTATCTGTGTGTACACACTTGCTTGGCGTGTGTTTGTGTGTCTTTTTTTTTTTTAGTCCCCCTGTGAGCCCAAAACAAGGTAAACGTATAATAATAACATCTTCAGAATGTATCTTCCCATCTTTCTCCCTTGAGCAAAACAACCCACACCACATACCTCCTCCACACCTCCTCCCTGCCTCCTCCCCCCGGCGGTGCGAGGAGCATCCGGGTGTGAAATGTAAAAGGGAGAACGCTGTCGTTCAAACTGTCCCAACCACCAGTGTCTCCCTCTCTCTCTCCCGCCCTTCCTCTCATTCTTTTCCCTCCCTCTCTCTCTCTCAGGTGGGCTGGCTGCTGCAGGTTGCAGGTGCGCAGGACCCCTCAGCCAATGAAAAATGAGTGCCGTCGCGCGCCGTGACTTTGATGAACCTCACCGCACGTCGGCCTATCACTCTTCTCCATTTGGCTTCCCCCGGAAAAACCGCCCTGCTACACATCCACACAGTACACACACACACGCACACACACACAGGTGGCGAACACTCGGGACCAAATATTTGTCTTGTTGAAGGAAGAGGCTGCGCTCGGGTAAATACGCGGTCAAGAGTGCCTGTTTGTCTGTGTGTGCATGTGTGTGTGTACTCACACAATACCCAAAACGTGGAGAGTGCTTGAGATTATTTGTAGACACATCTGTTAAAAAGTTATTTGACTTTGAAGCTACTGCACTGAAAAGTTGACTGAAAATAAACAAAGTGATTTTTAACAACCTGAACGCTGAAAACTTTGGGTGCATTTCATGTCCGTGTTGGTCTGTGTAGTTGTGCAGCATAAAAATGTAATGGTAATGTTAAATAATAAACCATTTCACTAGAAAGAAAATTAGAAATTAGACAGAAATTTCTATTTTCCAATGAATCTAGATTTTTTGGTCAATGTGATGATTGCACAGCAATCTGCCAAAAATGGTCTATTGATATAATCGTTATAAATGCACAGGACTTTTAACTCCATCCACTCTGTAATGTGAACCTTCTTTAAATGTTCCACCTCCTCCCTCTCAGTCACACACATTTCCCCTCCCTGCACAAAACATTTTTGGATGTATAACACACATCCACAGTCCAGAGGTCACTACTGCGTATGCATGTGTAGCTCTTCACAAGTGTGTGTGTGTGTGTGTGTGTGTGTGTGTGTGTGTGTGTGTGTGTCACAGACATTGTGTGTCTGATATCTGCTATGTGAGCAGCTATAAGAGTCGGGGGGCTAATCCCTCCCAGTTGGTCCCTAATCCTGTTCTAATCCCTTTAAAACTCTCTATCAGCCTCTCAGGACCTCAGCGGGGTTAAATCTTATCAAGTCACACACCAGAAATGCACACACACACACACACACACACACACACAAAATCATCCTGTACTACTGGTTAAGTGTTATCAAGTCACCACCCTTTGTAAGTGAAATGAGCCTCTCTCCACTTCTTAAATGAGATTATGTCATTGTAGGTTGCAGGTCAAAAAACCTTTGCTTAATCTTGCCATCTTCATTTCTCCTCACTCACTCATATCCCCTCTCACTCACTCTTTTTCTGTCTAGCTCTCAAAATGGAACAGAAGCAAATGCAAGACAACAACATTTGTAAATTTGCTGATTTTGGGGATTTAAAGGTATTTAGAATCATGGACACTTTTGATCACACACAGTGGCTGCTGATTGGATGAAAGTGTACTAATTCCTCAAAATAATTAAATGCAGCATTTACAATACAATTACGGACGTCAGAGCTCAAGATCACGCTAATGTGTGAATTTCTATGATCTTGCATCCCTTAACCAATAGCAGAAATGTTAGCGTGACCCCAAAGCTGAAAATCAATAAAGGAATGCATGTTTTGATGTTTCTGCATTACCCTGTTCTTCATAACTGGGCCTTATCATAGTATAAGAACAAAATTCTTCGTCTAGGTTAGTTTGAAACTAATCAAGCTAACCTTGTTGTTCCAGGGTCCGAAAAGAAAAACAATTGTTATAAAACTGTGCAAACAAGAAAGGAATGGATAAGATAAAGGTATAGATTATTCTGTGAGTTTGTCATTTTCTGTATCGGGACATCTTGCAGTGCATTATCATGATTGTACAGTGACAACTTATACAAGGAAAATGTGTTTAAATTGTTTGTAGTCAGTTGATCAGTTCCTCCAGTGAAATCAATGGTAACAATATGTAAAGCATCAATGCTGTTATAGTCTGTGGGCATGGTATGCGTTACTGTTCTAATAAAACACAACGTAATTTATCTTGTTTGTACAGTCCTTGGTAAAAATGTCTGTAAAATGCAAAAAAAAAAGTACCCACTTTCATTACACAAACACACACACACAGACACACACACACTCCCTTTAATCCTCTTGTTCAACCCCCCCCCCCTTTCCCAAACAGACAAACGCATTACACAAATGAAAAACAAGTGAGAGACTGGAGGAGAGGCAGGGAGGAGGAGGAGGAGGAGGAGGACGAGGGAGGGTGAGTGAGATTTTATTTAAGTGTTCTTGTAAGCCATCTAAGATATTAATGTTGCAAAGCTACTTATCAATATTTAAGAACATAAAAGGAGCATGAGGGCAGAGGGTGGTTGTGTGTAGGGAGGGCAAACCAGGAGGGACCTGCACTCTCGAAGGTGTGTGTTTGTGTGTGTATGTGCCTGTCTGTTTGCCAGAACCACAGTACAACCATCAGAGACGAGATGAGGTCTCTCTGACAGTTAGAGAAGAGGAATTGCTTGGTCTCTGTCCCACTAAAAGCTTTAACACACCCACAGACATATGCATACACACACACACACACACACACACACACACACACACACACACACACAGAGAGAGAGAGAGAGAGAGTAAGCGCTGTTAAGTGATGGTCAGGAGGGTAAATACAACTGCTAATGCCCCATAACCACAACATACTTATTCTATGTTGTGGTTAAAATGCACTGATTTATGTTTAAGTGTGTATTTATGCGTTTATGTATGTACACATTTATTTGTACTGTAAATGTACATGCATGAGCACGGGCATGTTTTATGTATTCTGTCTGCACTGTTTGTATTCACATATGTCTGTGCCTCATGATGTATCTGTGTATATGTTCTGCAGTTTCATATGGTGCTATATTTTCTATAAGCCACGGACACTTGGATCTGATTTAAATCTGATCTGACTGGAATCTGATTTTGTTGCATCCGTTGTACATGTAACTTGACTTTGTTGACCCCATGAAATTCTCAGCACTGCATCATTTTACCAAGCGGAAACATGTTTGATGACTTGCGAATTACTTTACACACATTTCACCAAAATTAAGTCTGATACATTTGTTCTCTTTAGAAACTTTTGGATCTCATGTTGAATTTTAGATCAATTTTGAGATTGAAAAATGTTTGCGTCCATAGTTTGTACGAACTGAGCCACCATCAGAAAAGTCTGGTTTAAGAGGTTAAACGACTTTTTAGGCGTGTATTTTAGAAAGTGACATAAAAAAATCAAAGTGACAAAATATTGCCACTGTCAACACGTTCTTCCTACCTTTGCAGTCTCCCTCTTACCTCTCTGTTGTGTTCCCACCATCCTGCTGTCTGTCCATCTGTCCGCACCTCCATCTTCTTTAGGCCTCAGTCCCTCCCTAAACATTAGGAATCATCAGGGAGGGTGACGAGAGGTCTACTTGCAGGATGAGACAAAAAGTACTGCAACCTCTCTGGAGGGACAAAGAGAGAGACAGAGAGAGAGAGAGAGAGAGAGAGAGAGAGAGAGAGAGAGAGAGAGAGAGAGAGAGAGAGAGAGAGAGAGAGAGAGAGAGAGAGAGAGAGAGAGAGAGAGAGAGAGAGAGAGAGAGAGAGAGAGAGAGAGACATTTTCAATTCTGCTGTCATCCAATGAAAAAATAAACCAAAGCAAAAACTCCTTTGTCTAAAAAACTTGAATCTAGCATTGAGTGTTTGTGTATATGTGTGTTAGTATACAACAGACAAAGACAGTAAGGGGTGAGCAGCATGAACAGCACTCCGCAGGTGTTTGCCACCTCTGTATTTCGAATACATTAGAGTGACACAAACACACACACACACACACACACACACACACACACTGACCTCTGGACAGTGTTCTGTCTTCCTTTGTCTTCCCGTGTCATCTCTAGTGTTACACATCCAAAACACTTTCTGAACACAAACCACTAAATGATGGCTGCAGGGCGGAAGAGGTGTGTGTGTGTGTGTGTGTGTGTGTGTGTTTCTGAGGACAAGAGAGAGACAGAAAGCACAAAAAACAAGGAGAATGATTTTGTGGGAGTGTGAATGAGGGAAGCTGTGTGTGTGTGTGTGCGTGTGTGTGTGTGTGTGTGTGTGTGTGTGTATGTGTGTGTGTGTGTGTGCGTGCGTGCGTGCGTGCGTGTGTGTGTGTGTGTGTGTGTGTGTGTGTGTGTGCGATGACCCTAGGCAGGGCTAGATGAATGGGTGTTCTGACCTCCCTACAGGGGTGCAGGCACGCTTATTTAAACAAACCACCCTTAGGTGTGTAGGTGTATGTGTGTGGGTGTGTGTGTGTGTGTAAGACAAGCCTCCAAACTTGGTTTTACAGAGAGCAACACCATAAAAAAGAGGTATTATATATATATATATATAATATATATATCACTTTACCTGAATCCCTCATTTAAGGTGACTTATCAAATATAAAAAAACATAAACATAAAAAAAGAAAGAAAATGATTTCAAACTAATGCTGGACATGGAAATAATTAGGCATTTCTGAACCTATAAATCTGGCAGTGTTAGTGCTTTGCTCAACACAGGGCAGCCCATACACGTATGAAGTGTGTGTGTGTTGGTATATTAACTGGTCAGGTGGTCTGGTTTGTTGGTTCATGTTTTTACTTATCTATATACACCGTATATTATCTATATATTTATGTCTTTTCGTCATTACACCTTAGCTGCAAGGAGGAGAAATACATCATCCACTCCTCCGCTGCACATGTAGCTCAGTTTGTAAAGTTTACAGTCTGCCACACTGTTGCTCCTCTGTTAGTTACTATAGTTTTCAGCTTTCTTCAAACCCATAAATATCAATATAATTTGGGATGACTGACTCCAACTGTGAGCCAGGCCTTATCGCCCAACATCAGCCTCATTGCAGCCATGTTCCAAAATCTTATGGGAAGACTTCACAGAAGAGTGGAGGCTATTGTAGCAGCAGATTAATGCCCCTGATTTTGGAGTGAGGTGTTCAATAATCACACCATGGATTCACATTCTGGTGTCAAGGCACTCTGTTTTCCAAATCTGTTCCCATGTACTTCTGACCTTGTAGATATTGGCTATGTGAACATCCAGGGCCACACTGGAAATTCTGGGACCTGTGATACTACATTTGTCAACCCCACATGGAACCATGTGGAGGAATATAATGTAAAATGTTACTGGCACATGAATGTCCAAAACTCCTTATCAGAGAGGACATGGGCTGAAGTTTAAACCAAGGACCTCCTTGTTGCCACCATGTTGCGTAGTGATAAAGAGCTATCATACTCAACTAATGTTTGCAAGGTTTGAAATGTCTGAAATGTTCAGAATAAAATACATGTACAGCACAAAATATAGACAAACAATTGGTAAAGCTGCAACATCTGCTAGTATGAAAACTCAGCAGCACTTCTACTATATGACATGCAAACACACACACACACACACACACACACACACACACACACACACACACACACACGCACACACACAGCGCTGCCTCTGTGATAATTTCTCTGGAGAAAGATTGGGCCACTGCGTTCCCTTTGGAGTTGGATTTTGGTTGTTAAATATTCACTTCAGCAGACCATTTGAAATGAATAAAGTTGTTGTTGATGATAGTACTACTTGCATCATTATTTATTTAATGTTAACTTAAAATTTTAGCACCTTTTCAGCTTACTGAGGTTAAGAAATACACATTGCAGAATTAACCACACCAAGTTTTTAAATGAGTAAATAATTTTCAGACTCTTTCAGCAGCGAATAAAAACACTGTACTTACTCTATAGGTATCCTCAGACAGCATGCTCCTGTTTATTTATTTATTTTACATAATCAAGACTTACATTTACTTGTGATGAGTAGTCAAAGTGTAGTCAATCAGCTGTTTCCAGCTGTGTAAATAAATCCAAAGCCCTGACAATAGCTTTCACAATTCAACAGCAGGTTTCTCCAGGTTTAAAGTATGCTTGAATAACAACCCTGTCTGTTTTTATAGTGTATGTGAGAGAAATTTGTTCTGCATCCAGAGAATCACATTGATTTTCCTCTAAAAGGTGAATAAATTGTGTATGTATTTTATGGAAACAGAAAAATCCATGCCGCTGTTTACAATGCTTGCTGCTTCTGTAAATCAGAAGGTGATCAATGTGCATATTGACTGATCCATCGCCTGAGTGTGAGTATATACTATCTGTGTATGTGTTTGTGTGAATAAGTGATTACATATGGAAACACAGTGCATGTGCAATATGTCGGTTTACATATTTACATTTTGTTTAAAGAGTAACTTTTCTTCTCTTTTTTGGAGTTTTTTCTGGATTGGACTGTGTGTGTTTGTATACATGAGCCTGCAGGTGTTTACGTTTCTATGTCAGTTATTGAATGTGTGCAAACAGGCATGAGGTTTGTGTGCAAGTGTTTGTATGTGTGTGAGTGTGTGTGCCTCATTTCAGCCCTCCAGCAGGGTCATTTCTGTATTGACAACCTGCTTGTCCCTGTCATACAGAGAACATGAGTAGAAAGGCCATTCTCATTTAGCCTGATAAAGCGCCTGTAGCATCATAATGACCTCTAGCCATTTATAAATCATACTTTAACATGAGGGAGACGGACCTCTAACTGCTGACTGATTGCAGAATTGATCAAAATTACTTATTCATGAATCAGAGTAGCATTTCTGCAGAGTTCTGTGCACAGTCTCAGTCACAGCATTTTGAAAGGTGATACGTTCATGTGGGAAATAACATGGTGGTTATGATACGATAAATATTGTAGTAGTTATATTTTGGCTGATCTTTTGCCTCATGTTGTTATGACTTTATTCTAGTGTACAAGTCTGGACCCCATTACTTTGGCCTATTTAGTTTTTTTCTTTCCTTTCTTGATTTCTTTCTATCTCTGAGTCCATCTCTCTTTTCTTCTTTTTTCCACCTACCTCCCCCATCATATTAATCTGCATAGGAACAATCAGTGGCTCATGTTTACTGATTCACCCAATCAGGTATCAGTTCTCCCCTGAGGTTCAAGGTCCCCATCGACAAACTGTGTGTGTGTGTGTGTGTGTGTGTGTGTGTGTGTGTGTGTGTGTGTGTGTGCTGGACAAAGGAGGAAAATCCCAGGGAGAGCCGTGCAGAATGTGTTGATCGATCCTCTGCAATTACCAGCCAATCGAAATGTGATTTATTTCCCAAGGAATCATTTCAATATCAAAAGAGCCAGTGAGCAAATGGAGGGTGTGTGTGTGTGTGTGTTTGTGTGTGTGTGTGTGCGCGTGTTAGAAGGGAGATCCTTGTCAATAAACTACCACTTACTCCTCTTCCTCTGTCCTTCTATGTCTCTCTGAACCCATCTATCTATCCATCTATACATTTTCTGCCTGCTCTTTCACCCCCGTCTTCATCTCACTTCCTCTCACTCCCTCGCTGCATCCTGTCTCTCCACCTAAACCTCTGTCTTCATCCCTACCCTTTCCCTCTTTTTCTTTCCTCTTCTCCTCATACACTCATCCTGTCCATCTCTCCCTCGCTACAAACATCATTTCTCAATCTAACCCTCCCCTATATTCCTTCCCTCTTTTAACTCCCTTCTGCCTTTTTTCTCCTTCCAGCCCCCTCCCTCCTCCCCTCCCTGACTGCTCCCCTGTGAGGCTATCATTCTGAGGCCTTGTCAATATGACCAGTCAACCAAACAAAAAGACCAACTGACCAACTGAGGTGTTTTGACTCTTAATCCCCCCCAACCCTCCCTCTTCCCACCGTTTCACCACCGCCTCGCCCCTCCCCTCTCTCTTCATCCCTTTTTTTGCACTTAATTAAGTCGCCAAGTGGCTGTCAGGAATAATTTTTTGCTGCGGCACGGGGCCGAGGGCCGCGGTGGACTTGACATTTGATAATATTGCGTCTCCACGTTGATTGAAATTGATTTTAGGGGGGAGCGAGGACCCCAGCTCGCCGCCGCCGTGATCGTTTGACAACTCTCAGCCAATCAGCCCCAAGGACAGCCCGTGGACCCCACCCCCCTCCCTTTCTTTGGCGTGGCAACTCATATTCCTACGAGTGATGGCTGGGCGCCTGTTTGTGTATGTTTGTGTGTGAGAGAGAGACAGTGTGTGTGTATGTGTGTGTATCAGGGTGTCAAGGGTCGGACATGGAGTACCGTCGCAGGGTCATGGAACTGGCAGTCACATTTCCCATAAATCAGCTGGCCAGTGCAGAGGGAAACGTGTGTAAGTCTGAGCATGTGGACAAGACTGCCTGTTCCCTAACGTGTGTGTGTGTGTGTCTCAGTCTCAACAACCTCTGCCCTCTTCAGCTACATTTTTCCCTCGCTAGCTAATAGAGGGTATAATGTTAGATGCAAATGACTGTTTTAATTGTTGCCTTATTAGCGGGGAGTGGGGGTATTAACTAAAGAACATCATGATGAAATGCCACTCAAAAGCAAGCTGCAGTCGGAATCAATCAGGGTAATTAATTACAAACACGAACACCACCATCAGTGTTTCCATAATGTTTACAATCAGACTCCGCAGCGCTCTCACTTCACTTCTCTCTCCGACTGCAGGCCCCGACCTGAATCTAGCGGCGGGGCCTCGTTTCCTGTGCTGGTCCCCAACATGTTTACTGCTATCTTTTTATGAGCTGTTGTCCCAGGGCAAAACTTAATTGTTATTTTGTTGTTTGAAAAGATAAAGTATTTTGGAGCACCCTGCCTAAGGAGGATATAGACTGGCAAAGCAGTGTTTTAAATTACTTGAAATGCTGATTTAATTAGTTTTGACCAATTTTATTCTCAGTGTATTGGACAGATTCTTTGGTTTTCAATTATAATTATGTCTGGCAGAGTCTTTTTTACTGTTTATCTTACTGACACTTATTTATTGTTATTTTACCATGCTTTGTAACTTTAATGAAAAATGCAATTCAGATAAGCAGAACCGCATCAAGTAACATCATCAAGTTATTAATGTGATTTTTTATGGAAACAAAAATTTGAAAAGTATTACACATCTATTAAAGTTGTAAAATGCTGAACTTTTTTCAGTGTTATGCAATTAGAAAATTCCATTAATTCCATTAATTTACTATGTCTTCTTATTTTTAGTAATGCTGAAAATAAGGCTCAATGTTTTCAGTTTGTATTTACCAATTATTACTTTTTTTTTAAAGTAAATTTATTCTCAAAAAGGAGCAGACAACTTCAAATTGGTTTTGATTTCATATCCAAAAAAATGTATTTCTCCTGCTGCAAAAGGGCAGTTGTCATTACAGGTTGTAGTATTTTTACCCAGATTTGGCATTCTTTATCATTTTTTTTTAAATCAGATTTTCTCTTATTAAAATCAGTCATGATAATTCACATAATTTATTTTTAAATGAAAACTGAAATTAACGAGCCCAACTTGAAACCATGAACAATTTGACCATATTTCTGATGTGAGAATGTCCTTAAAAGACAAGACAGTGGCTTGTTGCCAAATATTAATGTGTGAAAAGCCCTTGAGCAAGGCAATCGGCTACCACAGGCCTGCAGAACCACCTGATGAAAACTGAGTATGTATGTTAGTAAGAAATTCACTAATTAGAAATCCATGAATCACACACCTTAACATCTCTGATACGTCACAGTGGAGTAACATTTGAATGTAGTCATCTATAGGACTGACTGTTTTCCAGCATCTACCCTGTAAACATAGTAGAATTATTTGTGACGTCCCTAGCCAATTCCCATTCAGTCTTTTGCATTCTCATTTGCTCCTGTTTTAATTGGGTTATGGGTGTCACTTGGTGTGTCTCTGTCTGTCTCTGAGAGCCGTTCCATATTTCTGATGAGGTTCTGTCTTCTAACCCCCTTTTTCTGGCGCTCTAATCGCCTCTCACCGCTCCAGGCAACAGACAAACTGTACCAGACGCACACAGAGGGGAAATTGCTTTTATTTTGCAGGGGGCTTGTCTAAATTAATTGTGATTTTTTTATTCACCAGCAGTTAACTAAAATGTTTGCTCTGGTAACATGGCCTAGATAAAGATGGTCTCAATCGCAGCCTGAGAATGAACAGGAGTGGTCTGACAACTATGGTCAACTTTCCTATAAAGGCCTTTTGACTCATGACAAAAATGTCATGACATGTGAAGCCCTGATCAAGCTCTGGTGGTTCTTTTGGAAAATAAAAAATACTTTTTAAAGACTTGCATCCAATAATTCACCATGTAGTGAAAAATGTAGGAAACACACACAAAAAAGAAAGTATTTGGAGCTTGATGCAGCCTCCTGAAATAAACGTGGAAGATAAATCGCTACTGATTTTCTTTTTCTTCTGGCATAGTAACTCCTCTCTTTTCATGTCATGCATGCTGGGATAAGTTCCAGTTTGGTGGGTGGATGGATAGATGAGACTGTCTTCAAAAGAAAATGACAGAATTTGTCATTTGTTTCTACACCTAAAACAATCTGTGATTAACTTTGCTCTTCTAACTCTGCTGCAAAACACTGTTAGGCCGTGCTCAGATCAACTTGAGCCTTTTGTGAAGCCTCCAACTTTGATACTGGAAACTGCTTTGAATCCCAGTCCCTGCCAACAGTCGATTATTGTTTGTTTTAGTCATGTCCTGGACTTATTTGTTTCATTTGCTTAAACTTAATCAAAAACTATCCACCATCAGGGCCATAAGATCAGAAAACACTCATATGGGTTATTTTGGAAGGCGATGACATACGACCTGTTTTCTTGTTTAGTTTGGAGGACATGTAGGAAGGGTTGGATGGTAGAGTATGTCATTTCCACAAATTTCCCTTATTGTGATCTCTAAAGGCTAAATGTGAGAGGGGTTTTTCCACTATGACAGGGTTACATAAGCAGGTGGCAGTGAATGGATATATGGTAAATATTGGCTTTTAGCTCTGTAGAGAGGTCAGGATGTGAGAAATGCTGTCAGTCTGTCATTACATTATTCAAACGTGAAATCTAACCTGTATAGCTAGTAACTGGAAACTCCTTCCTCTCAACTTTCTTTCCTTTCCGCTCCTTTCTCCTCATGTTCCTTCCTCATCTCCTACTCCTCTTTGCTCTCCTTTCACTCCCTCCTCTTTTATCTTCTGTGTCTTCCACTTTCCTCTGCCCCCTTCCCTCTTCCACATCTCTCTCCTGCCCCATCCGCCTCCTCCTCTCCCCTCTTCTTTGTCCTCTCTCCCTCCCTCTCACCCCCTTCTCCCCTGCTCAGCCTTCTTGTCCGACAACCCAGCTATTAACCTCTGGCCTTGCGTCTCTCCTCCCATCACCGCTGCAGTAATTAGGAGGTCAATCCAACCCTCCTCTATCATTTACCCTGACACACACACACACACACACACACACACACACACACACACACACACTTACTTACTACTGACGTCCCTGATAGCACACAACATGACAGGTTTGTTGCATTACCAGCTCCAACCAAACATAGACACATGAAAATGTATGCACTGACACTCAGTGCAGATTATAAAAACTTACAAAATTTACAAATTGCAAGTATAAAAGTAAAGATAACTATTGGTCACTTTTAATGATAGTAGTCAACTTGTTAGGGGGAGATCATTATTCAGTACTATAAGAAAGAGTCTCTCAGTACAATCATATCATAACATAACATTTCTGACATTTCTCCTGGGTGGCAACTTGTTCATTCATTTATTATTTTCAAGTGATGCACCTCATGGACCCATTTTGCACATATCAACTCTATTTTATATGTGCTTGAAGATTAAAAGGAAAATTTGGAAAAAAAAAGGAAAATCTTTACATTAACTTGTTAGTTTTAATGATTTAGGAAATATCATAACATATAGAGTGAGTGATAATGGTACTCATATTACTAAATGGTTACATTTCACCAGATTTTATATTTGTTGCATGAATGAAAGTTTACACACAAACACATTCAATATGGTAATTTGATGCATAATTTCAACGTGTGTTATGAGCTAATCATGCATTTCAGAATATGTTCATCTACATAGCAAAGGTACACACACACACACACACACACACACACACACACAGAGAGAGAGAGAGAGAGAGAGAAAGGGGTTGACAGAACTGGGCAATGAGCTGTCAGAGCAGTCTCTCTGCATCACACAGGTCATTGGCTGATCCCTGTCTGTCTCTCTCTCTCTCTACCTTTCTCTCTGTCCCCCTCTCTCCCCTCCTCCCTCCCTCCCTCCCTCCCTCCCCTGCGTCTCATTAACACAACATACAATTAAAGTGTGTGTATCAGTGTCAGACCCCTGCTATTAGCACCTCAGCCTAAATGGCACTTGGCAGAGAGCTGAATCGCAGCTTCCTCTTCCCAGTCAAACAATTAAAGGCCTCACACACACGATCAACGCCAAAACACGTTAACAACTAATTAGCCTGACACATCAGCATATAGTCTGGCTGCAGTGTGTGTAGTTGAGCTGACACTGTCCGGCTCCTCTCACCACCTAAGACATACTTTGCTATTGCTTTGCCATTGATCGTTGGTTTGCATTGGTGTCATGTTGTTTAAAATAAAGTCAGCATATTTACACCATTCACTTCAAGACAAACTAAACTACTGTCACTGTCTAAACCACAGTCCTATCAGACTTTGCTAGCTGGTGCATTTTCCAAACATTGCAGTGGCTGATTTAAAAAAAAAAAAAAAAAAGCAGGCTTTTACAAAACACTAATCTGTAGTACCAGCACGGATGTGGGTGAATTTATCTTATGTCCCATGCACTTATTTATTTAATTCATTTAGAAATAAAGAAATTGTCACTCACTACAAAACAAAGCTCAAACAGCAGCATGGATTGTAGAGGTGAGAACCCAAAACTCTCCCGCGAATACTAACATATTTTGTGGTTACATCTTATATCATTTCAAACCTTTTAACAGAGGAAGTGGATTCTTTTGTTGTTACAAAACTGTGTCATAATAATGTAGTAATTTAATGTAGATGCACAAATTAGTCTCATTTTCAAACTAATCTAAGTTTAGATTTATGTCACAGGAAAAAGATTCACTCTAAAGACAGCAGCAAAAACAACGACAGAAAGTGAAACTTTCTCTTGGGCAATGAATCTAAAGATCTATAAGTATATTTTCAACGCTTTAAAAAAGCACAAACTGGACAAACAAAAGTTTTCAACAGGCACAGTTGTATGTTTCAGGGCTGACTGCAGTGATTCTCACACACACCTCTGACACACACTCTGTCTCTCTCTTTCTCTCTCTCTCTCTCTCTCACACACACACATATTATACCACACCCTCTCCCACACTGCAGCAGTAAATATCTGAGATCTAAATCCTCTTCACAGCGTTGCCTAATTACTCCCAACAACATGGTAGCTGATTAACTTGTAATTGCTGCTATGAACGCAGCCTGTCCCTCTCTCCTCGTTAGGGTTATTACTGACTATAATTACCGCTAATGTGCAGAGAGGAACACACACACTCACACACACATAACCTCAAATGTACACAAACATACTGTACATGCAGGTGCATGCTCGTGCACAAACACCTGAACACACTTTTTCTCTCTCGCACACACTCATGCACACACCTCACCAGGAGGATACTTAGTTTCTTGGAAACTATGACTGGAGCACAAAGCAATAACGGTGAAATTCAGGCAACTAAATTCATTTTCAGTATGTTGCCTCATTTAAGCAATGCAATTCACAGCAGCCAAGACACTGTAATGGTCTTCATATATCACTTCATGTCTCGCTGGTGTCCTTTAAACCTCATCCTTTCCCCAAAATCGGACATTTTTGTCCCTTGATCATGCAAGTAACGCTTATGACATGTTAAACCTCTGCTACTTTCTCCTGAACATTTGAAATGCCATTATTTTTCATTTTATTTTAGGTTAATTGTGATGACAGAAACATACAAACTGCAGATTCTTCTCCTTCTGAAAGTAGCCAGCAATGGATAAGAGTACCAGTTGAAAAGAAAAAAAAAATAAATAAAATTTAGTGGGTAACAACAAAGCAAAAATCTCCTCTAATAAATTACTGGTCAAGCTAATCCTTTAAACAGATAACACCACAAAAACAATCACGTTGTGGAAGTGTTTGTGTCATGAAAAATTCACATTCCTAGTTTTGTAGTTTTTACAAAAACAATCTCCTGCAAACATATGATTATCAAAATGTATTTTCCATGTTTTTTTTGGAGGGGAGGGGGGGGGGGGTTGTTTTAAGTATATCCTCTCATCACAGAGATCATATCCCAAATTGT
The DNA here is from genome assembly GCF_002260705.1 of Seriola dumerili. NCBI lineage: Eukaryota > Metazoa > Chordata > Actinopteri > Carangiformes > Carangidae > Seriola > Seriola dumerili. The sequence goes on from NW_019175129.1 coordinate 146,770, forward strand.
TTTGATATCCTGCAGGAAATCAGATAAGTAGCGACATATGTTTTGCATTTCCATAAAAGCAACATTTGAAGAATTACACTAACTATCCGCTTGTAAAACCCAAACAGGGAATTGAGAAACGCTCATCTGTTTATGAACCTTTCCTTCCTGTGCGCTGCAGAGAGAATGAAAATACTAGTAATATTATCATTATTATTTATATGAATAAAGATACGTTTTCTCTCTGCGTGTACAGCAAAAAAACAAAATAACAAAATATAAACACTTGCCCAGTGATTTCTGATTGGAAACTACATAGCAGCACTTAATCATGTTCATCGATGAAAATAAGTCGTCTTTGAACTGATACACATCACTAAGCTGTGTGCCGACAGCATGATGCCACCATTGTTCATCTTTCTATGCTCACTCTGCAGTACCTCTTGTCTCCCTTCCTGCCTCCTCCTGTGTAAAAAGGCATTTGCGTGAATCGAAATCCGGCTTAATCGTAAGTCTCCAACTAAACTTGCTGTGGAGAAAGCTATGAGCGCAAAGCTCCTTTTAAGTTCATAATCACTTTCTCCTTTAGTCGGGGATAATGGTACTACTTGTGGGAGATTTAGCCCACGTCTGTCTCTCTCTCTCTCCCTCTCTCTCTCTGCCGCCCTCCCTCTCTGTCTCTCTCTGTTTTCCCCAAACACTATCTCTCTTTCTTCGGACCATTAGTGATATTGCCGGGCCGCAGACCTCTGTGTTAAGTCACTTAATCAAAAGCAATGGGTTGAAAATCTTGTTTGGCCTCTTACGTCTGATTCATTCCTGCAGACAAGAGCAGCAGAGAGACAGAGAGAGGGCCGGGGGGAAATAAATGGAGAGCGAGACAGATAAGTAGAGGGAAGGGAGAGAAAGTAAGTGAGCGAGTGTTGATGGTAAAGTGAGATGGCGAGAGGGAGAGAGAGTGTGAGAGAGAAAAGAGAGGACATTAGGTGGGGGTCCTATGTGTTATCAGATAAGCAGCAGCAGAAAGGCTATCATTGGCTCTTTCACCCTCTGGGGATGAGGAGGCCACTGTTCCTCTAACCACTTCTGACCACCTCTCACCCACACCCACCCACACACACACACACACACACACACACACACACACACACACAAACACACTTTCTGTGGTTCTTCTCTTTCTCGAACCTCATCTGACGTCTATGTCAGTATAATTCAGACATTTCCACAAAACCTTTTCCTCTCCTCTCCTCTCCTCTCACAACACAATCAAACAGAGGCCCTCCAAGTGAAATGTTCCTGAAACGATTTTGAATAACAGACCAAAACACAACAGGTCCTCCAAATGAAACCGCATAATACTTTGTAACTGCCCTACAAAACAATACATGGAAGTGTTTCCTGATCTTACAACGTGATCGTAAGGATTGGCATTTGTCTTTCAGTTCCTTTCTAAAATTCATATCACACACAAACATGGACGGTAATGGTATTCATGGTAGATCTCAGTGTCATCCAACATGATTTCCAGATTATCGTTTTATGCTCATTGTCTGACTTTTAAAACATTAAAACATGTCCATATGGGGAATCGTGTGGCGTAGTGGTCTAAACAGGCGCCCCATGTGTAGAGGCTACAGTCCTCGCTGCAGTTGGCCCCGGTTCAAGTCCCGCATCGGACGGCCTTTGCTGCATGTCATTTCCCCTCTCTCTGCCTCCCCATTTCCTGTCTCTCTCTACTATCCTGTCCAATAAAGGCACAAAAGCCCAAAAAAATATACTTTAAAACATGTCCATATAATGGAAGTTGCCAAATGGTCAAAGGTCTCTCACATTTTTCAGACACTTCATTGGCAGAGGAGCGAAAACGACGAAACCTGCAGAAAATCTTCAGCCCATTTTAAACAAACTATATAATTCCTGCCCTGGGAAGAGGGCTGTATTACTTGAGCATATACATATATGTCATTTTAAATAAATCTGAAGGGTTGTAAAATATTTCACTGAATAGAAATGATCAAAGTAAAACAGAAAGCAACTCTAAAAGTTTTGGAGGCAGAGGACAGAACAAATTGGTGCCACTGGAAACCCCTTACATTTTTAAAAGACAGGATGTTGTAAATGCACCTACCAGCAGCAGACACTCCTTAGGCCGGGTTAGAGGCAAAGACTGCACTATGTCAGTGACAGTCCTCACACATATAGCAGTGCAAACATGCATGCGTTTTGTGTGTGTGTGAGTGTGTGTGTGTGTGTGCGTGTGTGTGTCTGTGTGTGTGTGTGTGTGTGTGTGTGTGTGTGTGTGTGTGTGTGTGTGTTTGTGTGTGTGTAGAGGAGATGATGGGTAATGGCCTCTATGCTCCATAGGGGGGCAAATGGAACATACGGAGCAGCAGACCTCTCCTACTGCTGTACTACACACAAACACATACACTCACGCATTTTACTCTCATTTATTAATTCAAAAGAAGAGAATAAAAGTTTATTTCCCTTCCTCAGTGCAGCTGACAGGTTTAAATAATAGAGTGTTTGTCTTGTGAAGAATGTGCAACAGAAGAAGGAGGAAACATAAAAGGAAATAGTTCTCATCATTTTCCATCAATAAAACTAACTTTCAGAGATACTTGCTGCTTGTCCTATAGAAACAGGGAAATACCGGCTGTAAAAGTCAAATTCACAATTTGTCAAAAGTTGTATGTGCGCTCACGGCTGAGAGAAGCAGACCGCCAGTTCCCTCATGGTTACGGTGAAACATTATACCATTAATGCACTACTGTATATAAAGCTTTTAACTTGAATGCACTCTACGACTTTGACTTAGTTGTTATAGTTATATTAGCAAAGCACTTCTCTCCAAAAGTGGAGAACCGCCCAAAGCTGAAGATCGATAAGATGGTTTAAAAGTCATAAGTGAATTGAATTTTCTTAATTATGGTAAAAGTCAAAAAGTGAGGTATTTTGTTGTGAATTACCCTATGATGCACATCAGGGTCACATAGTAATCCCCCACCTCTTAATACGATCGCAGTTTTCATTTCCTAATTGAGAGAGAGTTGGATTGAGGGAGATGGACGAGAGACACTGGTATAACTCACTCATCCCTCATCTCTCTTCCTCTCTCTTTTAATAGCCTTTTATTTCATGTTTCTTTTTTTCCCCTCATTCCTGCTGTCCCATATGTGAGTGTTCAAAGTCTCCTGGATTTGGGACATTGCATTGTGGGATAGCACAACTTAGTGGAGTCAAGCCCCTTTTAAAACACACCCAAAAAGCGACAGAAAATCCTACTCAGACCAAATCTTTTAAAGCGCTCCATCCCTCCTTTCTTTCAGAAATGCAGTTAAAGAAGAAATGGAAATATAAAAAATTAAAACACAGAATTGAATCTGCTTTTGGCTTGTCAGTGACATAGAGGATAGAGGAGATAGACGTACAGAAAGAAGTGTTACAACAGGTGAAATTTAATATAAAAATGTCAAGCAGCAATATTCATGAATCCTCAGTTATGCACAAATTATATTTATGATTGGCCCAACATTCTTCACAAATCTTCAGGTCCACAATTTTGCACAATAATTTTGCGCAACCCTGACAAAGAATGGAAATAGAATTGTTGGACACGTATCATATTTGTGATTTTTAATTTGAATTTGCAAACATTCAGCTTCCTGCCTCTCCTGCTGAGAGTTTTTACTATTTTACCGTTGTTTATGTCAGGAGAAAGAATACAAGTGTTTGTGATGAAGCGTGTGCTGCTGCAAGTGTTGCTGAGTCTCAGGAGGGGTGGATACTTCACATCAAACACAGTCTAGCACCGCACACACAATGTGCCGCCTCCTCGCTGCCACAGGTGCACTACGAGAATGCACTGTGTTACAAACACCTCTCAGACCTTTAAGGACGCCCAATTCAATTAACAGGCAGACACATGCACACATTCACGCACACTCAAACCCATCCATCCACCCACCAGCCAATCACCTAATACACAAATTTTGGTGCAGATACACACACACATACACACAAAGTTGAGATTCAATCCTGTTGCAGACGCTTCTCAATTCAATTAAGACACACTGAAATACTTCTTTTGATGTCAGTATTGGCTATCAGGCACACACACCTGATGCTAGCAGCACTAGTGGCCTCATAGTCTGCAACACAATGCTGCTAAAAGCTATCATCATCTGTCTAGCAGTAACAACAGTTATCAGGCAATAGTGATATTTTCTAAGGTACAACAGAAGAGTGCTGTGAATTCAATTATGCAGCATTGTATTGCATGCGAGTGCACCTTGTGTGTGGTTGTGTGTACACATGCACATGTTAAATATGTATGTGTGTTTCCTTACTGCATGCAAATACAATTTCCATTTGATAATGAGCTTTTCTCCATTTCAGAATAAGAGCTCATATTGGAATCACGTTCCTGAGCTAACAAACCTTATAATAGTGTTCGGTTTTATTGTAAGAGTAATTGTATGAAAAGGCGAGATAATACGTTTGTTCTTCTCCTTTATCTTGAAAATATACGTATATCTAAAGGATTGGTATTGCAATGGCCTCCTAACTGATCTACTTAAACAGGCTGTGGGCCGAAGGCTGCTGCTAGAGTCCTACCCAAAAAAGCAAATTTGATCTCATATCTCCACTTATTCTCAGAGTTTTGTATTGGCTTTTAGCAACTTTTGTCTTCTTGCCTATACATGACATTACTGCGCACCCTCCTGACCTGTGAATCTAAATCAATCAGAGCTGCTTAAGTCGTAAGCAAACCAGGGTTTTAACAGAAGTCAGCTGAACTCAGCAGTAGCTTGTTTATCAGAGTTTTGGCAGTCCCTGCTTCCCTTTGTCTTTCTGTGATCAACGACACAAAATGACTCAATCTTGTTACTCTTCTACAAGAAATGGAGGGGGAAGGAAGTGACTCAATGGTGAGTTGTGTGAGGGAAGGAGAGAGTGTGTTTGTGGATATTCAAGTGCAAGGGACAACCGTACCCTTTTGTTACAAGCAAACGTTTTGGTTTTTATGTCCCTGTAAGTGCAACAGTGTTCTGTGTATTTAATGTTTCATGATGCAATTGCTCTGCATCCAAATCGCTGCAAGAGAGTTGATAAGGTTCTCATACCTCCTAGAAATGATAAACCACATCCTGGTTGAGGGAAAAAAGCTCTTCAATTGTGACATAATGTAATGACCCCAACCAGAACTGACTGCTGACATTAAAACCTGATTGTTAAACCCTTTATGGGTTAGTTTTGTGCTCAAGATCCTCAACCCTGGTGTCAGGACATGTGGTATCTCTTAACAGGTAAATGGGGTGATGGGAGATTTCTGAAATGAGATTTACAAAACTAAGAAAAAAATATTTACAAGAATCACCAAAGGATCATACAATTGAAATTTCCCCTTTCTTATCTTTCTTATCATATATTTTATCTACTGTATTTATATTGGTGAAACTTTGTGCAAGTAGGAAAGAGAGCATTTTGTTCTCAGCAGATGAGAGTCATGGCCGTCTCGTTGGCAAGGAAATGACATTTTTGATTGTAGCGCCTGTTGTGTCCTTCTACATGAATACACAGCAGCGGATTTTGCATATGTAAGGTTAAAGTGGCGAAGCTCATCCTGCTGTATTCAATCCTTAAAAAAAGACGTTTCCTTTTTTCCCCTGAGGCTGTGGGTGTGGGGGTAGGTTGAGGTAATAGATGAGAGAGGGGGGCAAAATGGCATATGTGTGTATCTGTTCATGTATACGTGCACACTTGAGTGCATGCATGCAAAATCATTTGTGTGCATATGCACTCCCTGTTCATCTGAATGGGGATTCATTGGGCAGCAATTTCAAAATTAAATGCTTTTGGTCGGGCAGATTGCTTTACGTCTCTGTCATGTTGCTGTGAATGGGATGCAGCCTTTGATGGATATGAGGACTGACAGGAACACACCCCTACACTCACACACAGACACACACATACACACACACACACACACCACTTTATTCATTCTCATCCTCACTCCCTCCATCACTCTATCTTCAGGCTCCTTTGCTTTATGTCTTTTGTCCCTCCATAGCGCAAATCTTTTTTTTAAAGATTATTTTGAAAGTATTTCTGATTCATAAGAAGCAACTAATGCACATAACACCACATGTTCTTGATGTAGACTTAAGTAAAGACTGCTGGCACATAAAGAAAGTTTTCTACTTTTTCTGTTTTGTTCGCACACCCAAATGCATCAAGGCTCCTGTTCCTGCAAACCTACATTAAGGTAGACAAAAGTTTTCTATATTTTTTGAGAAAGGACAAACAGTTGCATTGTTTTGTTACATGTTGAGTAACATTCACAGAATCTCAGTGTTATACAAAAAACAAGAACAATAAAGCTAGAAATTGTTGTAAAAAATGTGAAACTGTATGTTCATTTTGGGGTAGAAGGTCCTGGTGTTAAAAGCATTGTATATTATTATTGTAATTTCCATCACGTTTGTCTAATTGGTTTGTTAGACAATATAAGTCAATACTCTAGTTTATCTTGGGATTAACTAGGCTGACAGTAGGTTTTGAATGGTCCTTTTCATATTTTTTGTCTTCAATTCAAATTGATTTTTTTTTGTCATATTCATGGTCTGTTTCAAGTACTTTGCTTCTACTTTTTATTACTTCTTTAAATCAGGTTTCCATAAAGTTTCAAGCTCTGCTTGCTCTTTGAGACATCAGCTCTACACACACACACAGACAGCACCCGAGAACAACAGTACTAATAAGAGATCTACAGATGGTCCTCTCAAATATCCGCCACACATTTCCTTTTCAAAAACCAACTTCTACACAATTGGTTTAAGAACAATATGCAAAACTTCCAGACTCCCATAAGTGTTTGTCTGTGTGTGTGTGTGTGTGTGTGTGTGTGTGTGTGCGTGCGTGTGTGTGTGCGTGTGTGTGTGCGCGTGTGGCTGTCTGTGCGTGTCAGTCATAACTAAACACAATCAGTCCTGTCAGTCTGTGAATTTCCTGCTTGGTGACAGTCTGCATCTGCTTTCCTGGTACACGTCATCTGTCTGCCACGCATGCACGCACGCACGCACGCACGCACACACGCGCCTTCCTTTTCTTCAAGAAATAACATTTTTAGTTGTGGGAAAAAATTATCTCAGCGTTACGATACTTTGAGGACTAAGATTTACATTAAGCATCAATATTTTATCTTAACAACAGCATTTATTCAGCTTCCTCACAAACTCGTCTTTAGGTAGATACTGTATTATGTCCATGCTGTATTTTAACCACACATATGTTCTTCAGAGTGGAGGATTTCTTCAACATCCTAAATCACCAAGTTTCAAAGTCAAGTTTCAAATCATTAAGATTTCTCCAAAAAGTACAAAAGGGCATTTGAAATGATCCTTCACCACAAATTAATAATTAAATAGTGGTTATTCAGCCAGTTTTTCCATCAACACTCATTAATCCTGCCATGGTGTTCATGAGCAAGACAATGAATCTGTGACAGGAATCAACACGTAAATCAGTAGGTGTGTTTCCATTAACCTGCTTAACGCACAATTTAAAATTGTGAACTTAAAAACGAGAAAAATTTCAAAAAAACTCTCAAATGCCACAAAAAAATTTCTACGTTCACATGTTTTTTCAGGCTCATCGGCAAATGGAAACACTTTTTTGCGCCTGCCATATCATGGCCCAGGGAGCCGGTTCCAACCAAGAGGCAGACTGCTGGAAATCTATCATCACGTTTAATTGGAATGATATCACAAGAGGAGAAAAGACAGGTTTATTCGCATAACATCCCCCAATGGAAACACAGACCAATCGCAATTGACTTTTAAAGAAAAATAAAAATAAAATTGCTTCAATTTTGCACAAAACTGGAAACCCAGCTACTGCTTGTGGCATTATTATTGTTATCAATCAAAACTGCAACAACCAAAGTCTGAACAGTATATACAATAATAACTGTGGGCCTGAGACATTTCTGCTGTGCAGGTGGCCAGCAGGAAAGTTTCACCAACAAGATCAATATCTGTAACCCTGACAGGAAAACCTCCACTTTGAGGCGGCGCTCACCAACACAACCAGCTTGCTGAAAACTATTGTATTTTTCTTATAAAATCTCTTTGAATCCCTGTCACATTCTCTCTCTTTGGCTCCACATCCATCTGTATTTTTAGCTGTGCATTTGTGTGTGTCTGCGCGTATGCATGTTGCACCACACTCGCCACTCGATGAGCAGATGAAAGCCACTGAGAGGTAATGGAACCACTGTTGAGACGAGCCAGCCAATCTGCAGCTCACCAAACTACATTTCACACAAACACATGCACGCACGCACGCACACACACACACACACACACACACACACACACACACACACACACACACACACACACCTACCCAATACATTTGCATCTCAAGTGCCATGGCAGCTAGCTAGCCAGTGAGACAATTCGAGTTACCATTCAAATGAAGGCAGTGTTTGTGTGAGCCCTGGAGAGAGAGAAAAAGCAGAGAAAGGTTTTTTAGGAATATGCAAATACTGCTCTGCATGGGGAATCTATCCTGAAATGAGCTTTCTATTTGGGAAGCTTAAATCAAGAATCACTTTGGTTCACTGATGTGAACTGAATAAGTTTTTCCTCCACTGATGTTTATATGTATAACTCGGCCGGCAGGGTAGCATACGGAAAAAGAGTTAAAGACAAGAAGGAATAAAGAAAAAAAAAATGCAAAGAACAACGAGGAAAAAAATGCAAAGTACAAAATTGAAAAAAAGACAGCATCTTAAACTGCATTCATTCAAGTTAAAGTATCCCAAAAAAATTACAAATGATCTTGCATCTAATTTTTTGTCTGGTTGGAGCACAGATGCAGTACATGGAAAAGTGACACCTTTTACTGCGCTGTATTAGTATGTTTTAACCTTTAAGCTTCTTGCAAAAAAAATCCTTATAATTAAAAATGTGAATGACACCAACAGTATCGTAGTACCGTGTTCTCAAGGAGCCATTTGTGCAAAAACAGCCAGACAGACATTGGGACACTCTGGCTGAAGCAACAGTTAAAACAACCTCTCTAGAGTCGGGGGGGGGGGTTAGATTAGCTTAGCATAGCATAAATGTTGCAAGCAGGGGGGAAACAGCAGCCTGACAGGTCAACCTTTAGCAATAGTAATGCCTACATGGTCAGCTGCCCCTGGTCACATGATTGTCATTTTGTGTTTGTGTTATGTGTCCCCAACTTATTTGAAGAAGATATCAGTTATTTCAATAATCAACCAAAAACAAAAACAAAGAAGAAATCAGAGCATCTGTAGCAACCACAAACAAATATGCTGCTTCAGGCTGAAAACTTTTCCCGACTTTAGTTGCCCACATTACACATCACTGCAACAGTGCTGTTATAAGACAACGCGTAAAATGCAGACTGTGGGCCAGATGGACAACGACAGACTTGGGAGAGATGTGGACCCTTGCTCTAAAGAACCTCATCTGCGCAAACATCAACATGAATTGAAAACATAGTTAAAATGTCATCTAGAATATGAGATATTTTAAAATATCCACTGTAAAGCTTATTCTGAATCAGCAAGATACTTAGCACTATAATTCTGTCACACTGCGCTGTTTCCAGAGAGAAAGTTATTACAATGATTTGTTTGAGATGGAGCCCTCCACAGTTGCTAGTATCGATGTACTTAGACCGTATATGCATGTGCATGTGTTTGTGTGTGCGTATGTGTTTATCCAAGACATTTGTGTGTCTGGTACTTGTACTCTTGTATGTAGACAGACTGGTGTGTCTATACATTTATGAATGTACATAGAAACAGGACTGTGCATGCATGCTTTCACATGTGTGTGTGTGTGTGTGTGTGTGTGTGTGTGTGTGTGTGTGTGTGTGTGTGTGTGTGTGTGTGTGTGTGTGTGAGAAAGAGTGAGTGTGTAAGAGACCGTCTTCATTCTGTACTATATGGGTCATAAAGCACACCTAAAAGGCAGAGAGGGTCGATGGAAAGGGGCTACAGTCTTCTGTGTAAAAGTTACAGCTCTCTGATAAACTAAAAGAGACAGAGAAGCAAGAGTCAGAGTAAACACACTGCAGTAGATCACATGCAGATGCTCTCACCGCAACACCGCTCAATCCCTCCAATCCCTTGTCGTAAAAGTTACTTATGGCTGTTTTTAATTCTTCCTGGGTTGAAAAGACCCTGGCCGACAGTTAACTAACTAACGGGATAAAGGAGCAAGACAGGGATTAGCCTGATCCAATGTAGTGGTCAAGAGAAGAGACTTACACTCACAGCAGCATTATAAAACTACACCACTGGAGTGTTATATACTGTTTGAAAAAAGATAATGTCTAACATGGAATCAATCAACGAATGAAAAATCCGTCACTTTTAAAGAACATCTTTACATGTCCCAGTAGGAAAGCACAGGTGTAAATAATAAAATTAATGATGGCTGAATTCAATTTAGATGCTTCCATTTCAGTGTCCTGGTATTGTTCATGCTGGTTCACTGACACATCGGGACACTTGAATAGAACAGAGCCACTGTTCATTTATTAGTAGGTCCCTGAGCTCTTCCTACTATGACAAGTCAAAATGTCAGCTGTGATGAAGCCCAGTTGTTATATATCGTCTCCTGCATTTGAAGGACAAACACTGGTCACCTACGTCCCTTTAATGCAAGTATGCATGTGTGTGTGTGTGTGTGTGTGTGTCAGTGGTTTGTTTGCCTGTGTTCCCTTCCTTAGTATAATGAATAGTTTAGATAAACAACAGTAGAGGTTAAATCACAACCAGAGCCGTGTGTATTTCAGAATTATTATTAACCTCAGTCTGTACAGGAGACAAATAGAAAACAGCAGGTGAACAGCAAAGTACTGTGGCCTAACAACAGACTAACACCTAAAATCAAGAATTTATTTCAGATGTGAAGTTTCCTCCACCTTGCTCAAACTTCATCTTTTGCTGGGATGATTACAGACCCTTAACTGTCTCATGGCTTTCAACAAAATCAAGAAAAGAAAGTAGAAAAACAAAAAGAGGGATGTGGAAGTAAGCACACGCAAAAAAAAAGTGATAAAAAGAAAGGGAAAAAAAGACTGGAATATCAGCTTCCTATTTAGATGATGATTAAAATTCATAGGCCCACACCTCTAACATCCTTTACCCCCCTCCCTCCATCCATCCCTCTATCCATCCATCCACCCCCCCCCCCTTTCGATGTTGAAGCAATCTCGCAGCAGTCACAGCCTTCTCTCCCTGCAAAATTAATTTGACAGGTTTGCATTAAGGCACCTGATCAATACCCACTTAGAGCCGTGAGGGCTAAAGCCAAGAAAAATAACGCACCGGCCTCCCCTCCTCTCCCTCTGTACCAGATGAGAAAAAATGAATCTTGGACACTTTTTTCACCCCCACCCCCCGCCCAATTGCTCTGCAGTCCTAAGCCCTGCTCTCTATCAGACAGACCGACACACACAGCACTCACACAGACACATGAAAGCACACAAATGAACACAGAGGCACATGTGCAGACACACATGCAGCTTCAAGCTCCTCTATCACTGGGCTGACCTCCTGCCATTGATCGGCAACCGTTAAGTTGACAGAGGGCCTGGAAGGTGTGTGTGCGTTTCTATGTTTGTGTGTGTGTGCTTTGTGACTTTCGCTAGGCACTTAACCAGGGAACAATCAACTATACAACCTTGACAGAGTCAAGACTGTATGTTTGTGATAAGAGGGCCCAAAAAGAGTATAATTTCTGTCCTGTTGAAATGAAACACAGTCTGAGTTTGACACAATATCACAGGTCATGAATCTAAAGAGGAGGAGAGGCGAAGAAAGGAGGAGGCAAATAGAAAGTAAAGACAGAAATATGAGAAAGAGGGCCAATGAAACCAATGAACCAAGAATATCTAACAATTATATGTTCCTGAAGACAAGACCATTTGACTATCAATTTGTTAAGCTTTGTATGTATCCTCAAAAGGATCTGCTGAGAATCCATTCTTTTTCCACAAAACAATTCTTAAAGTTAATTCATTTCCACAAAATCTCACTTGGCAAGCTGTCCACAATCTCTGCTCCTGACTGCTGAGCGGTTCCAGCTCTATAGTGAGGTGAATGGTTTTTGCTCAAGGGCACCTTATCAGGAGCTTTTAAATGAGTTTGCAGTTGCTCCCTGGTAGTGGCAGCTGATTCACAAAACTACTACAGTAAGTTACAGTTTGTTCCCGACAGAAGACAAACCTCGACTTCAAAGTTAATGTCGTCTTATGTCTGAGCCTTATGGTAGCAGCAGAGAATTAAATAAAAATTTGCATTAACATGAAATATCTCGATTTACACTGTATTTTCACACCACCATATGTATTTTTGACACCATATGTATTTTGATTGTAGACCAAAGTTTGAGTAAGTGAAGTGAATAAACAAAGTGAAAATGCTGTCCATTTCAATTTTTACTGTCATTGTGGTCTAGAAAAAAGTACTTTTAATTCTAATGCTTCAGCTGAGTTGCACCGACCGTAAAACATATGAAAACCAAGAGGTGACAGCATTAAAATTAGAAGAATGGAAGGAGTTGTGCTTCTTGTCTTACATGTCATTATATTTAGATTTTCCCTATTAAAGGTGGGGAAATCTGATGAAAAAAAAACACAAAACACAAAATAAAAAGGAGCCATAAAATGGATGGATACCAATACTTGCGCAATGGTTACATTAAATTCAATGGTGTTACCATTGTTTTTCAAAGCTTGGCATAAAAAACCCAAAATGCAAGTGAGTTTGTTGGTCAATTGTCATTTCTCTTATTTTCAATATCTTTATCTTTTTTGCGATTCAATAAGCACTACTTTGTAGTTTTATCTGAATACAAAAAAATAGATAGTGGTCAGACTTGTACTCAGGAGCGCCGAGTGGTGTCAGGGTTCTGTGACTTTTTAAGAAAAAATTTTGAATCCACAATAGTTTTACTTAAACAAGAACAATAAGGTGGGGGGGTCAAAGCAAAGTTACCATTTCTTGACAATGGAAGGAGCTATGTACTGGGACAAGAGATACACTTCTCCACTTATCCCTCCGTTCTTCCTCATCCATTCGTCACTGAGTCTTCCAGGGCTATCCCATCTCATCCAGGCAGAAATCAATACCTGGCCCCTGAGACAGGCCTCAATAAACAGTACAGGGAGAAACATGGGCCAGCCTCCAGAGCTAAAGTCCCCCCCCCGCCCCCCCCTCCACACAACACAAAGTAAATGAACTCACTACTTTTCCTCTAACTTCATCCAACCAACAGCAGAGACCACCATCCAATGTTTCAGCCCTCAAGGTCGCAGCGATGTTTCAATCCCAGCCATGATACATGAGAGTGAAGGTGCATTTGAGTGAGAGAGTTTGCTGGCTGACAGGTGCAGGTATGAATGTGTGGACATGCATTGTTATAGGATCAATGCACGGGTGCAGCAATGCACGCACAAGCAATACATGTTCTTTGTGTCATCTGCAGAGATATTCTTGCAATTTTGTGATATGAAGTAGTGCTTAAACAAATAATTGATATAAACAATTGATCACTTCGCAAAAATGCTTAACATTCACTGGGTTAGCAAGGTTTTTGTTCAAGTTTATCAAATAAAGTATGCATGGTTAAAAATTAAATCTGTAAGTTTCCATACATATTAAATTCTCTACAGAAGCATGATGTAGTTAACTGAAATAATGCTAAAACTACAACAAAATTGTACCTGTGACCTCATTTTATTGGCTACAAATTATTCAAGTAGCCAAATGGTTGGTGCAACTTCTACACAATGACGATGAGATCCATTTGACACAAAGTAAAAAAGCAGCATCCCCAGTAGCCAGTTTTTCAACTTTAGAAAACACTTGCTCTATGAGGGTTAAAGAGACTTTGGCCAGAAAGGTAACAATGTTGATGACATAACATTACAGTTTCTTTACATTAAAATAAGTTATAGATTTAACCTCCAGTTCATAGACGTGTGAAAGCATAAAAACAATAACCATAGTAGGATGTTTTTCCTGCTTTTGGAAGTTGAACAAAATTTTGTTGTGTGTTAAAATAAAATATTTAGTAACCTGAAAACTCTGGCTTTGTCCTCATATCAGACTTTACATGTTTCTAGCAAAATCTTCACTTCAATCTTCACTAATGGATGCATTTTGTTTTCACTTTCATTAACAGAGAAAGCCGTTAATGAAACTGAGACCATGGACCATGACAATGAACATAATGAACACAGACCATGAACTATACAAATGAGAAGACGATGTGAGATAGTGTTTTAGTCAAAGAGATACTTGCAAACATTTCTATTTTATAGTTACAGTTATGGTGCTAAAAGCATTGCTGCTACTGTATATATCAGTAAAATTTTCATAAATAACATTTGTGAAACCAGACTTTTTTTATGGTTATGTTTAGCCATTCACAGCACTTGGTTAAGGTTAGAGAAAGCTCCTGGTCTTGTGTAGTACAGGAAAACTCAGTGGAAGCTGTCTGTTTATGTTCCTTATGTACTTTTGCAAATCTTGAATTAGCAGTGTGAAGAGAGAGTGCAGCTAAAGCGCTAAACTTCTGCCTTCACTGCTGCTTCACTTATGGATCCCAAAGTGAAGTGGGAGCTGTTGTGTTAGTGCTCTGTGTCCACTGTGTTTTGGGCCTATAAAGAAATAATGCTCATTTCACAAAATTTCAATCACTCCACCACTTCTCCACCAATACTTTACTATTGAACCTTTCATCTTTGGGACACTGGGAGACTTAAATGCCTCCAAATAGCTTTGTCTTAAATCAGACTTGTATATTTCCCCATCCACTACCACAGCAGACACCAGGGAAAGAGAGAAACAGAAACTGCTTTGTTTTGCCGCTGAACTTTAAAAAGATTCTTGAGCTGCTAGCCAAGGATATTACCCAATATCTTCTCACTTACTTGGCCTCGTGCTTTACTTGATCGCTCATGTGAGTGTACGCGTTTCCACTCTTCCTTAGTTGATGGTTTGCTCGACTGTGAATTACTGTATGTGTGCCTGCGCATGCTTTCCTCGTTTCTTCCTCTCCTAAAGGTGTGCGCACAAGTTGAAAAAGAAAAGACAGCGCTGGGATTTTACTTGAGAGAACTGAGGCCTGTGCACGCTGAGCTGCCGCGATGCAATTTCACTGCCGTGCTGCCACTTTCAGGCCTATTCATCCCTCCCCGCTGAGCTCCATTAGAGAAGACGGGCAGGTGAACAAGTGCACATGGAAAACAAGTTCCTCTAGGCGCTGCGGAAGCACCAGCCATCCCCCGCGAACCCTTCTCATACACCCACTCACACTCACTCACACACACACACACACACACACACACACACACACACACAGTCCTCCTTAGCCAGATGTAGATTGGAACAGACATCAATAAATAATTTAGAGGTCTTGAGACTTTTAAGTAGGAATCTATGCAGTGTGAAACGCTGTTTAATCGAGTAACTTCTAATGCCGTATCAATCAAAGCGGGTTAAAAGCTGCTAACGTCGGCAGAAAAAGGACAAGCGGGATTCTTTTCGTTTTATTCCATCACCTTCTCTCTCGCTCTCTTTACCACTTTTTTGTCTAGTTGATGGGACATTAGGTGACATTTGTATTCATCAATTGACCCTGATCCACTGGGTCGACAGAGAGGGAGACAGCCCGGAGAGAGAGAAAGACAGGTGAGAGAGAGAGAGAGAAAGAGAAAGGCAGACTAAAAATCTTTCTGGTGCAATGCAGCTCATGCTAATGCAATAAAAAAACAGGCTGATCAAGAGGCACTGTATTTTGGAAAATGCAATTGAAGGTGGGTTTCAAATAAGCCATTCCATTTAACCTGCCAGACACTTGCACAGAGCCAATTTCTTGATAAAAGAAGAAAATGTAATGAAACGTCAGAAGAAGATTTCACTGCTAATTCTCACAGGCGCAAGGATGCGCTGATATGATAAAATACAAAAGATGCAAAAAATGAGCAGCATCAGACCTGGGCACAAATGGAGTGATTTGACAAATACTTGCCCATTTTTCACCGCTTCATGTTGCACCTCACATATTTGCTGTTCATTTCACTGCTCACATATTCAAATGTTTTACATTTTGATAGCAATAACTCCCTTGATAGATCAAACCTTGCTCCTCAATGAAGAAAAGTGCATATATATATATATATATTATGTGTATATATTTTTATCAGCTGTTTTACCACAGCTGAGCAATTTGAATGCAAGAACATAGGTATCAAATTATAATAATATTTGTGTCTCACACAGACAGGCACATACGAACACACACATTCATGCTCACACAGACATGGAAGAAAAAAATGACAAATGTGTGTCTGAGATCAAACACACACACTAACACACACACACACATACACACACACAATTCTCTGGTGTCATCAGCAGATGTGTACATACCCTCGTCTCAATACAATACAGATGAGCTAATAGCCTTGGAGGCTCCCAGCCTGCCTCTGATCTCCATAATACCCCCCCCCCACCACCACCACCACCACCACCACACCCCCGTACATACACACACGCACAGATAAGAGATGGGGGAGTGTACCTGCACAAATCCCATAATATCTCCATACCTGCCTGTCTGTGGGGAATCAGATAGACCTGGTTTACATTCAGCAACATTCAGAGGACAAATATGATCGGTTAGAGAAACATTCACAGACACACTTGGATATGAATGGTGGGTGTACAAATGCACACATATGGGCACAAGCGAGAACCCACATTCATACAGACAGACTGACAGACAGACACAGGTAAGAACACATGTTTTATAACTGTTACAGATTACAGCAGAAGCACACACTTACATCTGATAGTATTAATACACTACATTTGCCTGCTGTCTTGTGACCTCTTTACATATGAGCCCATTTTAGCTTATCTCAACTGTATTGGTATATGCACATACTGTATGTGGCTGATAAGAAACAAAAAGTAACTCTTGGGTAAATGTTTCTTTTTGATTCAGAAAAAGTCCAATTACCTAAATGATTGTTCACCAATATTAAAGAATATTCAAATGTAATCCCCGATTTGAGAATATCACGGCTTTGGAAAATTGATATTTTTCGTACACTGGGAGTCTTGATGTGTGTGAATGCGTATCAGTGTGTGTGTGTTCGGTCTCTTTACACGCCTTTCGTCAGGCCTTCCAGAGCCAGTAAATAAAAAGCAAAGTGAATTCCACTTCAGTCTGAGGATTCGAGAGGATCTGAGGGGATCTGATTATTACCACAAGGATTTGTGTGTGTAGTGTGTGTGTTGTTGTGTGTGTAGTGTGTGTGTTGTTGTGTGTGTGTGTGTGTGTGTGTGTGTTTGATCTCCAGCAGTGAGAGGAGGCACCACAGGGACACTCCAGTCAGAGGAGCTCAATAACACCTAATTTCACAACACATGCACACATACTACATAAATGATTGTAGACATGTTAAAACATGCATGCCAACACACGCACAATAACATACAACCACCAGGGTCCTATCGCCCAGTAATAACTGTGTAATGTCCCGGTAATATAAAGAGCTGATTTTTTAAATCAAAGCGTGAATATGAAACCTTCCATTACTGAGCAACAACAAGGACAATTTATCAAGGTAAAAACACAACTGGGGCAAAGTAATGACACAAACATTAAATAAATCGCTACTGAAAATCACATCTAAAATAAACTGTGGACAAAAACAAATAAGCTGATGCTCAGAATACATGATTGAGAATAAATTACAATTCATCTCCATTTACATCCGCAAAAGTTAAGTCTCTATCTCAGCTGTCTTTGGAGAGCAGTCGGAAATATTAAGATTTCTCACAGGTGGACAATTTTCTTCTGTCGCCATGAATATTGAACACATTTAAAGTATAACAATACAAAAAAGAAGAACTCTAGTTTCAGTCGCTAAACCAAGAAACTGAGGCAATAAACGAAGAACGATATGAGAATAAATGTAGGAGGAAACAGCTGACAATGATGACTGAACCAATCAATATACAGTTCCTTTACTTCCCTCTGGCTGCTGTGTTAGAGCCAACATCTGTCAATTAACACACACACACACACACACACACACACACACACGCACAACATATCCATACACAGAAGTTCACATGCACACATGCTGTACACACCCCGTTTATACCAGCCAAAGGGCAATAACCTCCTATGAAGCACTGTGGTTTGGATCAGCAGTATTGACAGCTTTCACATTAGACCTACTGAAATGCATTGTTGCTGCTGCGACAACACACACACACACACACACGCACACACACACGCACACACACACGCACAAACACACGCACACACACACTCTGAACTATCTGGTATGCACGACCAATCAATCTATTGCCACAATCGCATTCTTTCCACCTGCTTAAACGGAGAAAAAGAGGCGGGCGGGTCTCGCAACTCTTCAGTGTCACCGATCTGGCCCCCAACCTTGACCTCTAACCTTTAGGTCGTGGTCAAGGGTTTAAGAGGAGGGAGAGGAGGGGGGAAAGGGTGAGGATGAGGGACGTTCAATAGATGTGTTCTGATGGTCACGCCTGCTTTAGGAGAATAAAGGGCATTACACATCAATTAGGTCTGACATCTGTTCAGTTGTGTCTATTTGTTTCCTCGCTTATTTATCAATTCTTATTTCACCAATTTCTATCCATACAAGCACTTCTGGGTAATGATCAGTTACCAAACAATACTTACACTCTAAAGATGTTATTTCTGGCAGAGTATCACTTCAGTAGACTATAAAAATTAAATAATGTGATAATAATGCTGTGAAGTTAAACTGATGAATTAGTCAATTAATTATTTCTTTAATCACATTTCATTGAAATTGCAATTTCATGCAAAAATTGCTAAACAAATTTAGAGCTGTGCATGGGTTTTACAAAAAAGCGTGATGAAGAAGGAAGGGAAGATGAAAAGAAGGATGTTAAGAGAATACTGGAACGAGCTAATATAAAAGCAAGAACAGCACTGAATGGAACATAATAAATGGATAGTCAGGAAGGAAAAGAGAAGGCAGAGAAGGTGAAAGAAGAATACAGAAGACAGAGGAAACAGGAGTGATGGAGGTGTAGGATGTGTAAGATGCAATGAAATGAGATAAAGAAGAATGGAGCTGACCCAAGAAAAAAGAAAGGAAGAATTGGAATAAAGTTGTAAAGCTGTTTTTAAAACTGCCATTTTATACAAATGGCCTCTTACATTTTATAGTTTCAACTCATATTCCTTTTGTCTTTGTTGATCCAATAAATCTGCACAGTAACTATGATTGTTTTATAATCTGAAATCTGCCTTCATTTTGCACC
Source organism: Seriola dumerili (assembly GCF_002260705.1). NCBI lineage: Eukaryota > Metazoa > Chordata > Actinopteri > Carangiformes > Carangidae > Seriola > Seriola dumerili. Next base: position 166,157 of record NW_019175129.1, read on the forward strand.
CCATGGCCTTTTGCCATCCTCATTCCTTGTTGCTCATTTCTATTGTTAATACTGTTTGCGTCACTAGTATAAGCATGAATAGACTCAATCCATTTATTGGTCATGCTGCTCGCTGTCAGTCACAGTCATGTAACTGCAACCCAACCCACACACACACACACACACACACACACACACACACACACACACACACACACACACACACACCACCACCACAGGACCACCACACAACCCCACCCCCACCCCAGCAGGCACGTGTTATCCTCAAAGACTCATTAGCATAACACCACCCCGACACACACACACACACACACACACACACACACACACACACACACACACACACACACACACACACACCTCAGGACACTCATGAATAAATGAGCCCATGTAGCAGATTAGAATAGAATAGAATAAACTATGAAAAGACTAGAATAGATCAAGTTTATGGGAAAATTATTTGACTTACTAAAGGAGAGAGTAGGTGAATTAATTACACAAGAAAATATAAGTTTCATCCACAAGTTACCCATATTGTCCTAATTTTACCACTTCTCATGCTCAGAGTAAGTTGTACTTTTTAGGCCTGGCTTTTCCTCAGCTTCTGCTCCTCCAATCGCTAGACTGACAAACGAGTCCTACTGAGTCTGTGCTCCATCCACTTAACAGCATCCACAAATATCAGCCAGATATATATACACACATCGATGAGGGGTGTCTCACACCACGATAAACATCTCCCCTCCTCTCCTCTGTCTTTCTTTTATTGTATTGTATTATATCCAATTCCCAGAGGACCGTGGGGTAACATCCCTCTCCCTCACATTCTCCGCCAGCCGCTCTGCAGATCTGTGTGTGTGTGTGTGTGTGTGTGTGTGTGTGTGTGTCGTCGTGTTGTCAGAGGGGTAAACGGGGAGTTAAGCAGATATATCCAAGCGTAAAATCTAAAAAGGCTCCCCAGTGGGCGCCGGAGGGGGTTGTTGGGAATCAAGCACATATCAATTGAGAAGCAGAGAGAGACCAAGTACTGGTGAGAGAAAGAAATAGAGACAGCAGCCCTGCTATGGTAAATTCTGCTCCTCTGACAACCATAAATTACAGGCTTTTTCTGTGTCTTTCCCATTTTCCTCCTGCACCTCTTTTCTCCTCCTTTCTCCACCTCTTTCTTTGGTCTCTTAAAACGTTCTTACGCTTCGCCCTCCTCTGTCTTCCACTGCAGATATTTTCTTTAACCTGTTTTCCCCAGAGAGATGTAAAGCAGAGTTTGTTGCACAGAACACTGATGGTGAAACAGAGATTTTATTTTTTTCTCCCTTTCTCCTTGCTGGAGCCAGAGTGTTTTTTGTATAGTGTGCACCAATAAGTTCACATAACACACAGAATCTCACAACATTACACAATATAACCGAGAGAATTTAACAGAATGACATGAATTGTGTATTGTGCACATAAAAAAGGAATAGGGTAGGCAGGTATGAGACAGGGACACACACACATACACAGACAGACACACACGCAGCTAGCCTTGCACTGTGTGGTGTAATGCTCTACTTGATTATCTCGTTGTTGTCTGTAAGTATAAGCCCAAATTGAATCAGCCTCCACTCCATTGTCTCTCTGCAGCTGGTGTGTGTTTGTGTGTGTGTAAGGCTGGTAATGAATGGCCAATCTAGTCTATCTAGAGAAAACCCTCTCATCACAGGGCTCCCGTAATTACTAGCTCTCTGTGAAAACTACGCACTGCTTTATTACCATGCAGTGCAGTCAGGGCTTGGGACTGAAGAGATGAGATAAACACACAAAGTGTTCTTTGCGCGCACACGTTCATTTTATATTTGAGTCATTTAGTGCAGCTGATGTTTGCAACCAGTGAAAGCTGACTGATTTACAATGTGTGCAAAGCCTCAGAGCTGAGGCCACCAATGTAATAACAACAAATGGTACGCGCACACACTCATGCAGAGACACGCATCGTTCTACTAGTTCAATCAAAATGTATAGTGAATATACACTGGCAATTAGTGCACTTGTTAATATTTAATTAACATTAACAATATTAATATTTAATCTTAACATTTTATTTAAAGTAATTCTTATTTGAAAACGCATTGCTGCTTATGTTAACACATCAATAATTTAACACTGAATGGCAATATCATTGATGTTCTTGATGATTAAGTGCATTATATTTCAAACACTTACAATTTTATAACTTAATTTTGAATGTTTTACTTTTTTCTTTTTAACTTGAGTGTTTTTTCCATTATTATATTGGTACTTTAACTCACAGAATGCAAAGAATTTGAATGCCTTTTACAGGATTTTACATCCGACGGTGAATGAGGCAAAACATTGGTCTGGTAATGATTATGTATGGATATTTATTGTCTGTGTTACAGCGGCACAAAGGTGAAAGCCAGCCTTAGACATGCTGCTATGTAGTGTATATTTTTACAGTTATTTTCTGGAGGGTCTATCAAGACTATCCAAATAAGCACCCAGCTTCACCATGGGGCACATACTGTATATGTAAATTATTGTTTGAATTCATCTTAAGACCTCTGAATCATTCCACCAAATCGTACAGACTACAAGCCCTGGCCTTTCTGTAACAAGTTGAATTGATATTGTTATTTCACTTCATTTTGATTCACTTTGACTATCCAAGGGTAAAAACTGCTCTATATAAACATAATTATGATTAATGGGAAAAATCGTCTTTTTTCATGACCAAGGTGAAAAAAAAAAACTTTACAAAGAACAAGGTATGGGGTTGATTCTGTAAGTGAAACATTTCAAGGTAGACTGCAATACTCAGAGCACTCCTGTGACTACACCATCATATTATTTAGCATTCTGTGTGTTCCCAGTAAACCTGCATCCATGAATCCTCCCTCCTGCTGGGAGCCATCAGACCAAGGGACAAGCCCGAGGCATCTGGGAACCATGAAAGAAAGGGTTGGTTGGGAGGAGAAAGAAGAGACAGAGTGATGAACAGAGGGTTAAAGATAGATAGAAAAAGACAAGAGAAAAAGGTGGGTGAATAAGAGATGTACAAGAGTTTGAAAAATGGAGACAGAATTAAAAAGACAAGAGAAAAAGACAGACAGTTTGAGAGCAAAGTTCAGCCCCTGAGGCTTCTCCTTCACTTACATTCACTATATTCCCACCATCCACCATTCTCGAACCTGATATAAATCATGTTTGCTGAATTAACAAGGTTCTGTGCAGACAGGGATGCATAAGTGGGCGTTCATTATAATACACTGCGCTGAGTTTCTTTCAGTCAAAAGGTTTAGGCATTATTAGAGTTCTAACCCTGAAGGGGTCGTTTGTGTGTAAACAAAGGGTGGGGCTTAGCAGTAAATTGGTCATAACTCATTAAAGATTTGTCCAATCAACATAAATTTCAGCAGATACCTCCAGGCTCTGTTTGGGAATAGGCCTGCCACAGCATTTTGAGCCTGACACATAGGGGGCGCCACAAATCCCAGAAGCGTGTACCTTGTACCATGAACAGAATCTCACTAAAGAGGTTGCAAATGATCTGGGGGAAGTATTAACCAAAATCTGAAGCGTCGTGACCATAACTGTAGATCTGATTGCTTCCAAATTGTCTGTGGGCGTGGCCCTACACAACTTGGATTATTCATAAGAAATGAGGATGATCATTACAAAACTTATAGCACGATATGCTTCATGACAATGTTGAATCAAATGTGTAAAACTAATTTGAAATCGCTCAATAGGCTCCAAGCATGAGCATGAGTCTGATGCATATTGTGCCATAAATAAGTTAGTTTGTCCAGTCATCACAAAACCTGTTAAGATATTTATGTTGAACTAAGTTCATAAAAGTTTGGAGGACCATAATTCTCTTCCATGTGGCCTTACAGTATAGTATTTTAAGAGACTTTTATTTTGAAATTGGGCTTTGTTTTTTGGAATGCAGGCTTCTGTCCTAATGGCCTTGCTTACTTATCTTCTTACATGCATTTTGCAGTAAAATAAATCATTACTTATTCAGTGCTTTGTTAGCATAGGCCTAACATTGGTAGACTAATGAATGGATACACAGTAAGTCATTATGTAAACGATGTCATTGGATGGATGTTGTGGCAGTCTTAAGTTTAGTGTTTGTGTCACAACCTAATCTTTGAACATTGCTAATCATCATTCCCCTTTCATATTTATGATTGCTGATGAATTGCACACACAATCAGAGGTTTACTTTGTCAAAATAACAACATGGAGACCAGTGTTGACTGGTAATGCTTGACAGTATCTAGAGTAACTGTGTTTAATTAAATTAAAAATCCTATTTTTTCAATCTTCAGACAAAACAGGCAGTTTTCTCTGCTTGTCCTCAGCCTTAACAGAACACAGGCAGAAGCCAGTGTTGGTATTTCATAATATGACTTGTTTTTTCCAAGACATACTATAAAGGTATAGATAAAAAAAGTGAAATAAATTTAATAGACAACTAATCCTTGTGGGATAAAACTGCAAGTATTGCAATGTTGTAAGAAAAGGAGCAAAAAAAGCAGGACTCAATAAAAATTTATTTAAAAGATTAACAAACAAGATAGTACACTAATGTAATAAGATTAATGAGGTGTTGCTGTGTTAATTTAAAGGGGTCACTACTTTGTTTTCACCCTATGGGAATATGTGTTTATTTTGATCATTAATACAGGTGAAAAATTAATTTAACTTACAAAAATCAAGGTGAAAATCAGATTTCAGCACAAACACACACAAAACATTATTACTATTACTTATGTGTATGGGACAAAAATCATCTTGATCCATTCTGCTCCTTTTAGAAAATCCATATATTTTGGGGGAAAGTCAGTAAAAAGGAATTAGAACAGTGAGCCTCACTAGTATACTATGCAGGATGAGGCCGTCTGGGACTGCTTAGGTGTACTGATATGGCTGTAATAGTAGTGATTAGTACAAATGCAGCCAGCCATAGAAGATGACAAATGGCACCTGAGACAGAGCATGATTACAAGCGTTTATATGAGCAGAGACAGTATCAGCACAGAGTATGATGGATGACGCCCGGAGCGCAGTCAGAGCTGGCTCATAATTAGACCTTGATGGCATTAGTTGCATTTCCTAGTGGGTATGTCACAATAAGTGTGCCAGACTTGTTAAAAAGGGACACCTTGACATTTTGAATTTGTGTCGGTTGTTTTTACTCTGCAGGCGACTGTCACAGCATGGGACATAGTCTTTAGCAAACTGACATAAAAGCTTGTTAGACTGATGAATGATTATCAGTAAAACTAAACAGGGTATTTTAGCAAATCACTAATGGAGCTTTATTTGTTAATGCTCAGACCATAAAAGGTTTGAATTCACAGATGACTACTGGCCTGTGATGTTTATGTGCACCACTGCACAGGGAATCGTCATCTGAGCTCTCAGTGTGTCTGTGTAAGCTGAGGTAATTATTAAGAAAGGTTACACTGTGTGAAGGTAAGGTAACAGAGTGGAAGGTAATAGTGTGTACCTGAGGTGGCTCAGGTGATGCATTTTGTGGTGTGTGTTTCACCTGTCTGGCCATGTACCTGAGGAGCAAGTGAAAGTCAAAAGTGTGTGTGTGTGTCAGAGAGATAGAAAGCTCATATATCTTTTTTGTTGTTTTAACCCACTAAGATGACATGTAATATACGATTAACTTTATCTAGAAAAAAAAAGAAGAAAATACAGCTTAGTGTCAGTAGTTTCATTTAAAGTAAACTGAAGCAATACAATAATGGTTCAGCCCCTCAGACCACAAGCACTGACTATAACTGGTTAAAAAATTACATGATCAAGCTTACTTTGAATATATTTATTTCACACTAGTCAGCTAACAACAGTTATAGATTGTGGCTATAGATTTCATTGATTTTAGGTCATGTTAATTTGTTCTAAATCACAACTTCTCACTGCCCTAAAAAATACAAAATAAGATCTCATCTACTATTTAGTCCAGACATTTTGTGTGTGTGTGTGTGTGTTATTTGATTGTGTAAAAGTGATACTGATTGAAAACTGTGCTGTAGTCACATTTCAAACTCACTAGTGCCACTGAAACTCTCTCGCCTGTGTCCGTGTCTACACTCTCTTCAAATGATGTCCAATTTATCTCTGTCAATCAAATGCACTCACTCAGATATGAGTATGCACACAATACCATATTGGAAAAATAAAGTTCCATGTGCCCATCTAACTTTATGACACACATTCAGACACACAGAGGAAGAAGCCTCTCTAACCTTACGAGCTTGACTGTTCAATTAGTCAGTCACAGCGCTCAGCCCGGGTCAGGCTAAGATCATGTTGCCAGTCTAGTCGTAATGCAGTCAGGCCAGTCAGGTCAAATACCTGTTCAGATAACACGCTGTGACCTGTTACCGTTATTTTACCTCAGCTTACAGACAAAGGTAACACTCACCTTTCACTACCTGCTAAATTGAATACCTTCTTGTATCCGCAGTATTTTTAAACAAAGACAATGGCATAAAATACACCAAAATGCTCAGGTTGTTAGTAGAGCTAGTGTTACTTAAGATAAAGAACACATTTACCACAAATCTAGTTACTTTCTGCTTAACAAAAGAGTATGCTGCCTGCTGCCCCTCAGCTCCACCGTGTTCATACCAATGACTGTGTATAAATTATATAGTCATTGGTCCCTGGTTCATTGTGATGTTACTGAAGTGATCTGATTTAAGCAAGTTACTGAGTCCACTTTCTTTTGTATCAAATTATGTTGCAATTCCCTTTTAAACTTCGTCTTTTGTCGATATGTATAAATGCATTATATGATATCCAAAATGATTACAAAATATATAAAGGAAATATATATATATATTATTTTTTTGTTATATTTTTTAAACAACTACAAACTACAATACAAACACACTGTTGTTCAGCATCAATCTGATCATCTTATAAGTAACATCTGCTGAGGTCCTGACCACCAGTTCAAAGAGGCTTTTGTCTCTCAAGCCTTGTTTTGACTCAGCGAAGCCAAACAAAGTCAACTCATTCAATCACAGAATGGTCTGCATCATTGAGACACGCACACGCGCACACACAGATCAAAGTGTGTACCGCAAGAGAAAGACACATATTAGACAGAAAGTATGTTATTTGATTACTAACATGATCTCAGAATTTGATCTTTTGCATTATAACCAGAGCTGGAATGAGTTTAACTCTCATAAAAACTACAAGATCATTGGGGTCGGATGAATGTTTGAGTAATTGTTTTCTTGGTAAAGAGGCTTTATGTTTCATATTATAACAAAATGTAAAATGGAGGCAACAAGCTTCACTAATTACTTTACTTCAATCACTCAAAATACAGCTCAGCCAACCAGAGTCAAAGTTGGCACATGGAAAAGTATTTTTTGATATGCTATTATTTTTGTTAATGATTAATGTCGTTTCATTTCATGCTTCACTAATCTTGCACAATAGATATTGCCACAAGTTTAAAATCTGGAGACGTTACTTTTAATTTCCATCTTGATGATGACCAAAGCAGCCAACATCTGGCTTACCCAGCTTCAATCTAAAAACAAATATATCAACTGTTGGACAGCATATAGGACTCTAAAGACAGGTTGAGGTACATGGGGAATTTAATGTATATAAAGGAAATTTAATGACAGTCCATAATGACCTTGCTAATATGCAAATTTTAAAAAAGCCAAATTTGGTCATTCCATCATCTAGTGTGCATTTGACATAGAAACAACAATAAAAAGAGGAAAGACAAACAGAAAAGACATGAAAAATAAAAAGGGAAGTCAGTTGTCTCAGAGTTTATATTTGCTGTGGTATGGTCAAGTGCGAGTCTGTGTGCAGCCTCTCATGCTCAATGACAAACACACACACACACACACACACACACACGCACGTACGTACAGTAGTAATTAATTTGGTGGCTTCTGATTGCCAGGGTTGCTTACTGGTTCTAGAAGCTAGATCAGGGGTGTCACCTACCAGATTGACTCTGCAAGGTTCACATACAAAAAAAATACACACCACACAGAAAGCCATGAACACACACCCTTAACACAGAGAAGTGGGGGAAAAAACTTAGAGAGAGTAGAAGAAACAGACAAATAGAAAGATAGAGGCAGAAACAGAGATAAAGATGAAGAAAAAAGAGGAAAGAAAAAGGAGAAAAAGACTCTTGTCTAGTTTTTCTCTGTCTCTCTCTCACACACACACAAACACACAGATGCCAGGTGAGTGACAGGGCCTTATTGCAGGTGTAAATTGAGGCTGTGAGGTGTGTGTGTTGTTCATTAAAGCAGAGTGAATCTCTATTGGTTTTCATTAAGGGGCCTGACCACACCGACTAGATGGTTAATCTAGACAGCCACGTTCCTCCGCTCATCCCCATCTCTATTTCTCTCTCACACAAACACACACGCGCACACACACACACATTAAATCTCTACTCTCCACACACACACACAGACAAAACCAGATTCTTATTTATTAAGCGGAGGTGACAGGTACTGAATAAGTTGTTTTTCTGGCAGAGTGTATGCGCGTGTGTGTGTGTGTGTGTTTGTCTAGGAATGTTTATGAAAGTCTGCGTGTGTGCGCTCCTATATATGTTTCTGTATAACAACATCTACATGTGTACAAATTTGTGTGTGCATGTTCACATTCATTTGTGCACCACATAGAATTCTCTCCACATAAATGCATCTGTGTGTGTGTCTTTGTTTCAGTGCCTGTGTGTGTGTTTGTGAGTGTGTATGCGTAGGAGGACAATTGGCGTCTGTGGTTATGAGTTAAGTCTAATTTCCAGGAGGCCTGTCCTGGCTAAACAGAGCTGACACAGTGCTGCTCCAACCAGTTATCTGTCACTGGGAATTAGACACTAACACACACCCTGAGAGATGAGCATGAGCACGCGTGCGCACGCACATATGCATGCACGCGCACACACACACTCTCACTCTCCCTGCCTTACATATGTGCACATGCAAAGATGTGCATCAAATGGCCGAATGTATGCGGACAGCACAAACATTAACAATCACATGCATGTAGGTGTAATCATCTCATTCCAAAATCATGAGCATTTTCATGCTACTAAGACAAGATTTTAGATCCTGGCTGCTGAGATTTGCTCTCATTCTGCAGCAAGAACATCAGTGAGGTTGGCCACTGATATTGGGCGAAAAGGCCAGGCTCAAAGTTGGTGTTCCGATTCAAATCCCAAAAGTCTTGGGTGGGGTTGAGGTCAGGGCTGTGTGCATGCCAGTCAAGTTCTTTCACACCAAACCATTGTATGCTCACTATGCTGTACCAGTAAGATTCCCTTCATTGGAAATAAGAGTCACAGCCAAAATCAGGGAAAAACAGCCACATACCAACAGAGTGTGGACGCCTGCACCTCCTTTAATTATATCCTTTATTTGACCGGTAAAAAGTCTCATTGAGATTAAAATCTCTTTTTTCAAGAGTGACCTGGTCAAGAGAGCAGCCTAAACATTGTTGCAGCAATGAACACAAATACAAAAAGACTACACACAAATCCAAATACAAAAAGATTTTTGTCAAAGGTTTAATTTTACATGAAAATTCACCTGACACACTGTACACGGACAGCCTTAAAATATTGTCTGTGAGGGGGAAAGTGTGTGAACTGTGAAGTGTTTACAAGTGTCTATTAACCCAGTTGGATAACAGGAAATACAGCTTGTCTTCTTATCTTTCCATCTCATTATTCCTTCTTTCTTTCACTCCCTCACTCACACAAGGGACCTTTTAAAAAAAGTGTGTAAGAAAGATGGTTTATGGATCCCATCTGCACAGCCAGAAGTATCTGGCAGCGCAGATGGGATTGTAGTAATACAGCGTCTGATCTCGCTGTCTCATTATTCCGGTTCAGACACTCGGCCTCTTCAAGTGGTCTTGCTGCACTTTTAGCCAAGCCTCAATCCAATCATCTCAATCTATTGTGTGCTCTGAGGGGCCATCCTGTCACTCTCTCCGAGGCTTTGAACATGAGCAACACCATCCACGTAGACCTGACACTGATGGAGAATATAAATTACATCTACAGAAGTCTCTGTTGTATGCTTTGGACCCCTCTGTCATGTAAGAATGGGAAACTGAAGAGTTTTCAAAATGATATAAAAGAATATTGGATGTTTGTGCTGAATGATTGAGATTACAGAAACAAAGTAAAAATGGTAGCATTTTGAACACTATACTTGTGTTGCTTCCTGACCTTTTGAAAGTGATCTATTGATCCGTTATCTAATGAGCAGGCCTGGCAGGACAATTACATTATTGTCATTATTGTACAGTAGATGGACATGACCTTGATCATTTTTTTTGCTGACCTTGATATTGCCTGTTGTGTTTACATACATGTTTGTTTACATAAGAATGTCACCAACATTTTAGTTAACATGATGCCAGAATAAACAGCATTATAAGACTTGGGCAAAGCGTCTACATTTTTTTTTTTCACAGGACCAAATGAACAGAACAGCTTCTGTCCTCTCACCTGTTCTCTGTTGGAGTTTCATCATGGATGAGGCAGCTCCTCCTCAAACACACGCAAACAGTGACCAAGGTGAAGCTGGTGTGTTACTCGAGGCTAATAGGTGTTTTTTCATCAACTGCATAATTCCAGCCACAGAGTTTGGATCAACGCCACACTCCACAGTTCCAGTGTGGGAACATTTTGGGTTTAAATTGAATGAGAGAGAAGAGCCAGTCTTTTCCATACATAGGCTCAACTTGAGTGGCCAACACAGGTAGAATATGACCAGCCCAGATAGATAAAACCACTCAGTTTCAGCCTAGGTAAATCTCCAATTAAAAATGCCTAAAAAGAAATTTCACTTCTTTCAAACTAATTTTTGGCCACAGACCTGCCTGAGTTCCACGTGCTGTAGTCACTGAGTGGAAACTACAAGTCTACCAATAGCCTGCATGTGAGGCGTTTAGAGAACGTCACTAAATTGTGGTGTCAACTGGTGGTCTGCAGATGAGGTTTTTAGGGGACATCTGTAAATTATAGCTACAGAAAATAATCAGTGTTACACCCCCCCCCCACCAAACGTGATTTCTCAACCTGTGGGAAACACAGAGCTCATTAACACAAACAAGCCTGCATCTGCATGCCTGTTATTATTTATGTTTTATTTATGTTTTTTTCACATTCCAATTACAATGAATATTGTTGAGAATTAAAAGTGAGTTGCTCATTGCATTATTATTCTATAATGTTACCATTATATCAGTGGCATAAAATGATCTAGACAATAATATGACAATAATATTATTAATCACAGTTATTTCTGGGACAATACATCGTCTAACAAAAGTAGTTATTGTGACAGTCCTAATTGTGAGAGGGAGTAATCTTCAACTTCAACTGGATATCTCTTGATGAAATAAAAACACTTATTTTTAAATTTACTCTGAACCAAAGGGTCTTCTTCAATTTGCGAACCTGCAGCTGTATGTAAAAATGGATTTTTGGTGCTTTCATTTTAGAATATAAATTCTATAATTCTATACTAGAATATAAATTATATATGGTTTAGTAGACACATTCAAATCCTGGGTGTCAGTATTCTCTCACTAGCACACCAAATTTACCAAATTCTTATCTGAAATATAAAATGTGATTCACTTGAAGTGTTCCACTGCACTTTCTCTTGTCTTGTCTGTTTTTGAAATGGGGGTTTATAGAAAAAAATTGCAGAGCAGTACATTAATGGATTTAAGATGCATCTAAAAGATTTCACACTATACTCTGTTAGTGCTTGAGTGCTTCAAGGAGCTGTATATTATTAGGCATTCATGATTTAAATGATTCAGGATCACTGTTATTAACTTCTCTGATAACAGTCAGTTTTATTTTTAGCTCTCACTCTTGTTGTACATAAACTGTTGGAACAAAGACCCTCATGATTCATCAAAGCACTCTCTGATTCACACAATACAGTATCTTAAGTGCTCAATTAGAGCATATGATGCACAATACAGTACCCTTCCCATCAGGCATACACATATTCCATCAACAATACACTACATTAATTCAACCGGAAGTAAATAAAAACTTGAATCAGGGACTAAGAAGTAGCCGACATTATATATATATATATATATATATATATATATATATAGCTCTACTCACACAAAAAAGACAAAAGGCACGCAAACAGGAATCAAGGCATTATTCCTATTTACTAACACAACACCAACATATAGGAGTATTAAAGGCATCTTATGCTTTATAAAATGCTTAATTTTGGTGTGTTAACAAAGTTGAGACAGTATAGAACAGTAACATAAAGCAAAACAAAAAGCCTTTTTATTGTGGTATTTTATGCATTTTGTTTGTACTGCTTTGTTTTCTGAATCAAAGTAACACATTAAAGAGAGATTGTATTGGGCTGTGGCTACTTGGAGAGAGGGATTTAGGTGTGTGTGTGTGTGTGTGTGTGTGTGTGTATTCCCAGGGCCTGGACAGGCTATCAAGCATCTATCCATCCTTTGGATCAATCAATATTTATAAACCCCAGAGGACCTGTGGTATGAAGCATATAAACAAGCAATGGAGTAGAGCAGGACGGACCACCAAGCAAACACACACACACACACACACACACACACACACACACACACACACACACACACACACACACATATATAAAAGCAGCAACATATTAAAGTGCACATCCAATCAAGTGCAAATATTTTTTTTTAAAAATTACAGAGACAGAGAGAGCAGACAAATAGACAGAGAAACAGAGAAAGTGGAGGTTCAGATTGGCAGAAAAAGTTCATAATCACATAAAGAATATTGTAATTAGTTTCTCAGAATCCCTCCAAGTGTGATTTGCTTAAAGGCAATTTACTGTATGTGAAATCAGGTGAAACAATGACTATTGATTATCACTGCAATTCTGCATTTTATTACTGGCTCAATGATATGAGAGAGGTTGTCAAATATAAAATAAACAATTTCAAGAGCTGTTTGCACATGATTACCTATGTTTTTATATCAGTGTATTATCTATTATAATTCCTGTTTGTTTAATAACAATTTAACAGTTGAATAAGTTATTGGAAAAATTGCTGCCATAGTAGAGTTACACGTGTCTTTTCTTTTACTTCAGAAAGTTTCAAGATTTAAACAAAACCATCTACGCTACAATTACTCAATAGTACATTTTTTCACATTTGTCGACCACATACCTGATATTTTTCATACGCGAGTTTCAGTAACAACTATAAACAGGATTTAAAAATCCATAATGTTTTTTGTTTTTAAATATGTCTCAATAATGGTACTGGTCATGGACACACTTGTGTAAAAACACTCATTGGCTAAATTTAAAAAAAAAACATGCAAAAGATAAAATAAAAAAGCACATTTATACTCATAAGAATGTAGACCATTTTGATCTTAATGAACCCATGGCCTTTAACGTCAAAACCCAGACAAGCCAAGGTTTAAGATTTTTTGTCTTCATACTGTACATGCATTAATGGCCAAAGGAGAAATGGCAAATTTTAAATATAAATATATATTATGACCTAAACATCAGAGTTATCGGAATTATAACAATATAACAAATGAAGTTTACTATGATGCAACTGTGTGTCATCACTGATGTGTCACAGACATCAGTTGCCTACAGGTACTTACACTGGTACAGTTGACCCCAACTATTCACCACCATTACTACAACATGTGAGACGTATCGGTCACTAGTTGTCTCCAGCTTTGTAAACATTTATATGCGTTCACACAAACACACACACACACACACAGACACACACACACACACACACACACACACACACACACAAGCTCAGACATCCCATACTCATACTTGCAGGTGCACAGCTTCTCTGTCAAATACCCAATGATCTCATGGTACTCACACATGGTACGCACACACACACACACGCACACACGCACGCACACACACGTACACACACGCACACACACACGCACACGCACACAGACAGTCACAGATACATACAGTACACCTTTTAATGTGTGTGTTGTGCCATCTGAGCAGGTGGAAACATGGTGTGTAATTAACATGTCATAATCAATGTGGGGGAGTTTGACACCTTGTAATCACTGTGTGGAGATTAGCACCCATAGCCCCAGGACACACATAGACGCACACACACAGATACACACATTTGGAGAACATTTTAACATGCCCACACATGCACAAACCGCCAAACAAACACACACACACAGACACACACACATACAGAAGCACAACAATGACAGTGTACACAAACATGTACGTGCACCTGGCTGCTCAGCTGCGCAGGCTTGCATACACACCAGAAACACACACATACGCACACACAGAGGGCCTGTTTAATATCATTTACATAATGAGAGAGCAGCCACAGTAATAGCTTTTCCTTTCTCTTATTATCATAATTTCACCCTGGGCGCCAAATGACAGAAAAAGAGAGACAGAGGAAGCGAGAGAGAGAGTGAGAAACACAGCAGCCGTGTCTCGTCCTTGTTACCCTGAATCAACTCTTCCTCAAAGTCAAGGCCAACTACCCCTCTGTCTTCCTGCGTTTCTGACTGTTTGTCTCTGTCCCCTCTGTTTGCCTGTCTGTCTCTTTTTGTTGTTATTCTTGCAGCTGATTAAAGATAAAACTATATCTTATTAATATGAGTATTCACAGTAGGGCTGGGTGATTATGGTTCAAATCAATACCACCATTGTAATAGATGGTAATAGATGATAAAGAAAATGTATGAAAGTCCCATAAAATAATCAATGCTATGTTCAAAGCAATGATCTATGTTCCAGCATGTATTATATCAGACAAAACTCTTTAATTATTATATAAAACGAAAACTTCAACAACTCATTTTGTTACCGTTTCCAAGTAAATTGTGATCATGAGCTAATTTGGACGACATTTTGTAAAACAAAAACATAATATGATCACATGATTATGATCCTATCTTAACAGTGTCAGACTTATTTAATGACAGATAAAGGTCATTAAACCTTGTTCATATGCTACCTTTTAGAAAAGAAAGTCTTTTCAAATGAAGAGCATTTATTGCTATTACTACATATAAAATCAAACAAGTCCTTTAAAATTGATTTAAAATTCATTAATTGTGATTCAGTGATTGTACATTGCTGATGTAGTAATATTTAACATGTATCTTACTAACTATAATTCATAAGGAAAGCCACCCACATAAGACAATGTGTTCCCACTCTCAAGAAAATCTCAGCTTAGTTGAAAACAGTTTGCACCGCTCTTATCAAACTGAAACAATTAAAATCAGTATCACTATGGGTAATGTATATCACTTGTTTTTCAATAAAGAATTCAAAATAAAAACAGGATGTAGACTGGAGATATAATCAAAGGTAAATGGTTGCTGGTCACATATTATACAGTAAAGTACTGGTTAAGGCCTTCCTGCCCATTTGGCTTCAGGCTCTTTCTTGACATACGTAACTGTACACCACAAAACCACACATACCGCAATCTCGAAACGCAGGTACATTTTTAAAATCAATGTGTAAATGTCCGTGAACTCCGATAGAGCCCCGGGAGGAAAGTGGGGTCATATTCTACTGAAATCTAAAGAGTAAAAGACATATCGGACTCCTGTGTCTGTGTGTGTCTGCAGAATGTCATTGATTTCTGACAAAAATAAGATAAAAAGACCTCGTTTCATCCGTAAAAGAGGGATCAAGTGTTGGACACTGAAAAGAAAGAAAAGCAGGGGAAGAGAGGAGGAGGTAGAGGTGGACGATGCATCAGTATCTCCTATTTGCATCCCATTTCTCCTTTTTTGTCTCCTGATTGTCCTAACTTCTCCTCCACTCTCCTATTCTCCTCTGTCCTTTTTTCTCTAGCTTCCCTTTTTGTTCCTCATTCCTTCCTCTCCTCCCCTTCCCTCCCTTGTTTTTTTCCGTCTACTCTATTCATCCTCTCTGTCACTTCATCATCTCTCCTGGACTTCTCTTTCCTCAGTTTTTCCTTCTTTTCTTTTCTATCCTTTTCTCTCCATTTGTTTTGCTATTCCTGTTCTTTTCTCCTCTAATCAACATTTTCTCAATTCTTACTTTGCTTCCGTCTGTTGTTCTTTTTTTGCTTGTGACCCTTTTCTCTTTTTGCTTCATCCCTGCCCTCTCCCTTAATTTCACCTCTTCTCACCTTCCTTTTCCTTGATCCCTCATGTTCTCCTTCTTACTTACATGAATTTCCCCTAGGGGATAAATAAAGTATCTATCTATCTATCTATCTATCTATCTATCTATCTATCTATCTATCTATCTATCTATCTATCTACTCGCCTCCCTTCATCCTTCTCTTTTTTCCTTATTTCATTTCAGTTCCGTTCCTTCTCCCCTTCACCTTTCCCCATCTATTCCTTGTCTAGCTTCTTACTTCTCTCCTTTTCCTCCCTTTCTTCTCCTTACTTTAGATTGACTAAAGTTTAGTCAATCCTTTCCATCCTCTTTATCCTCCCATCCCATCTTCTCCCATCCCATCATCAACCTTTTTCATCTCTCACCTTCCCTTTGATCCTTCTCTGCTCTCATCCCTCTCTTCTACCAATCCACCTTACTTCCTCAAGACTGTCCTCCTGTAAAATATGACCTCATAGGTCGTCTGCACGAGCAGTTTTTTATGACCATAGTAGGTTTGAGATGAACGGGTCAACAAAACATTGGACTTTAACACCACTATTTATTTCCTGTGTGAAACCAACTGAATGATTAATTGTTTATTTTATCCATGACTGTTCGACAACCTTTATTATTGTAACCATGAAAATTAAGTTCTGCCTCTGGTAAGCTCAGTCGAGGGTAGGGACATGTGACCTTTATGGTCATTTAGGTTGGAGAACTTGTTGCCTCTTCTGATTCAATACTGTCACCTAGAAATTGCATTTAACTACACCACATCAGTTTTCTATGAACATAGTGAAGATATATTGTTAATTTACGTAAATACATTGATACTGAGCATATCAGTTAAATGCCCAGAAAATTTCACATGACTTCAGACACTGTTTATTAACATTTAACTAGGGCTGCACGATATAAAGAAACAAAACAAAAACAAAATAAAATATTGCGATTATTTTGGCAGATATTCCGATTGCGATATTCCGATTGCGATTTCAGTTGGAATGGTAATTTTTGCATTTCATTTTCACTGAAATAAAAATTTAAAAATGTTGATGTGATTTTTACTTCACTTTACTTTTGGAGAATATGATTTGTAGACCGGGGCATCTCATACAACGCTTATGGTGCTAACAATGCACAACAATGTTGTAACACATTTTACCTTTATCAAAAAATGACAGCTCCAACATTTTTTTGCCTGCTTTCCACTTTTTTGTTATTTCCTCTCCAACTGATCCACATTGCTCTCCTTGACTTTCTCATCCTTTCAACCCCCATATGGTCTTTTTCATTTCTCTCTTCCCTCTTCTGTCCTTCCTTAGCTATGTCTCCTCACCCTCTTTCCTTCCTCTCATTCTTTCCCTCCTCCTCTTTCCCTCCTCTCTTCCTCTGTATCGACAGAGGAGGCATGCATTTTGCTAAAGCATTGGCTGATGAATCATTGATGTTGCTGTTGAGGTTTCAGTGGCGCAGGGGCAGCCGGATGTAAATAAGTGAGGACTAGGTATGAGGTATAGCTAGCTGATATTCAGCCCTTCCTCTGAAACATTGATGAGATATGCTTGTGTGTGTGCAAGCTTCTGTGTGTGTGTGTGTGTGTGTGTGTGTGTGTGTGTGTGTGTGTGTGTGTGTGTGTGCGTGTGCACTGGTGCAACTGTGAAGGCTATTTAAGAAGGCCAGATATGACAGTTGTTTACAACTTGGGCCAGACACTGAAGAACTATGGGATGAAGGGAGGGCTGATAAGAGAAGGGGATAAAGGATAGACGAAAGTAAAAAAAAATAAATCAGGGATGGGGGAGGGTAGGGAGGGCAGGAGAGTGAGGGAAGCAAGGAAGGAAAAGAGGAAGAAAAGAAGTGAGGGAATTGGGGAGGGGGCAAAGAGTGATGCAGATAATGTTACTCGTCTAGGGGACAAATCTTAGACTACTACAATGACATGAAGCAGACAGACATGTCAGGATAACAGACACAGGAATGCGCACGCACGCACGCGCACCACCAACACACACACACACACACACACCACCCACACACACACACACACACACACACACACACACAGCACACCAACACACACACACAAAAAAAAACCCCAAATTTTTTTTTCTCCCCAAACCTTTTCCCACCCATTTTTCCAAAAACTTGCACCTAAGATTAATGCAACACACACATATCCAAGCAGCAGGGAAGAACAGTATTAAAATCCTTGGAACTGTCTCTTAGTAAAAATGGAGGCTCATACAAAGACAAAAAGGGCTGCACTTAGACATTTCTGTAGGCTAAGATAGCTGGTTAGCTGAAGGAGCTCTCATAGCTTCCCATGTCAACAGCTACAAACCGGTTGCTAGAACATTCAAGTACAATAGTGTTATGTCACGTACAAAATGAAACCTGCTACAGCTTTTTGCTGAACTCTTCACTACAGCAGTCAAAAAGATTCCAATTATGCCTTCATTTGATGCCAAGCTCACAACCAAACCATTTTAACCATATTAAGGAATATAACACGTCATTCAGTGATGTTAAATCCACCATTTTGCCTCTGACAGATGAAGAATACCTGTAATTTTATTTGGAGTTATAGTACTTTACTTTAAAGAAGACTTGGGAATGCTTTGCATCCTCACTTGTGATGGATTCCCAGACTTTTCTAGAAATATTGTCCTCACAAGTATAGAAATTCAAAAACTCACACAGCCATACACAAACACACAAACATCCAATCACTGTTCCACACATTAACTTAAAGCACTTTTCATGCCTCTTAGTGCCTCCCTCCCTCTGTGCATTGAGAACCATTAATACAGTCATTTAGTCCACTAACACATCAGTGTGGTCAGTGCTGTTACATTATGCATCTGTTGGGGTCAGTGTACACTGAACTGTGCTGGTCTTCACTCTAACCACACATTGTAAAGACATTATCTATTTCCCACAGAAAACAACACCAACACAACACTGAGTGATATGAGCAGATGACCAGTATGCTCTGGTCAGGATTTTGGGGCCAATCATTGATCGCTGGAACCAGTATCAGACAATACCAATCACCACCCACGGGACCTATTTGAAGCCTTTTATTTATCATGCAGCATTATTCGTTTAACTATTCTTAATAACATATTGAGTATTAACCCACTCAGGTCTAAACTATATTTTCCTAGGTTTCATTTATGTGGTCTCCATGTGTAATAATTCTTATACAACCTCAACCCTGTAATGCACAATTAAGTTATGTACATCTTTTTTTTTCTGGACAACACGGGCAGACTATGTATGCTGCTTTGATGTCCAACCAATGTATAAATAGTTAAATGACCATTAAGATAAAATTGAATTTCAGGGGATCGGAGCACCCTTAGCCAGGATGCGTAGCAACACCGAGGGAGGGAGAGAGGGAGGGAGAGAGAGAGGGAGGGAGGGAGGGAGGGAGGGAGAGAGCGACAGAGACAGAGAGAGAGAGAAATTTTAAACACTGACTGAATTGCTAAAGTAAAGTAAGTAACTCCCATCATTTCCCCAATATTTACCATCAGGTTTCTACTGTAGATTGCATGCTTGCCATGACCGTTTACAGATCATACGGTGATCATGATGATATGTATGGGAATGCCATAAACTAGCTGTAGACGGTATAAACGGTATAGAAGGTACACAGATATGAATGTGCCATACTTGAACTGTACTCTTATTGATCTGGTACTTTAAGAATATTCTTATTGATACTTTTTGTTATTTTGTAAGAGAAAAAAAGAATGAACATTATTTTATTTTGTCCAATGTACTCAACATGTACTCATCTGAGTAACAACCTTCAACAGCATTGTTTCTAAATAATCACTATTATAGACTGATTTTGTAATGATGGAAATGAAAAACAAATGTAATACTCAAATGATTTACTACAGGACTTTTACTGTGACAGTATTTGTACTGTGCTGCACGGTGCTCCTGCGTGAGCTGTCCTCGCCCCTCACACAGACAGGCTCCAAGAGAGGGAGAGAGAATTACAGTTGAAAGTTTGGAACAGTTTGACAACAGACACAGCTGTTACAGCCTGGGACTGGTGTAACTGTTTACTAAGAAGGCTGCTACATTATTAGAGTCGCTCTGTGGTCTAGAGGATTTATTGTAACAAAAGTGTATTTGTAATTAATTGATCGGCGGGCCGGTCAGAATTAATTGACAGGCTGGAGTTGGCTCGCATGCAGCCAGTTGAGTAGGTTTGGACTATACCTTGCTGACTGGCAGAACCCTCACAGATCTAAAGTGGCAATGATGTAAATACACCAGTGGACAGCAGCAGTGTACTGAACTGTGCCTAATCTGCCGGAAAGAAGAAGGAGAAGATTTTCTTCGTCATCATCGGCCAGGCTGCCTCATTTGGAAATGATGAAATGGCTGAAAGTGCTGCACACAACGAAGAGGAGATGGTAAAAAAAAAAAGTGCAACTTCTATAATATGGACATGGTTCGGGTTTAAAAGGTCAGACAAGCAGAAAACGATAATCTAAAAGTTATGTTGAACGACAGAATTTACTGTGATAATTGCCATCACTGACCATGCTTCAAATTATACTGATACATATTTTAGGCCATACTGTCTAGCCCTGCCACTGACCAGACTTGCACAGAACTTGAATGGAACGTGAATGGTGCATGCATCTGCAGGGAGAAAATACAGCTATAGTGTGTTTTAGGAAAAAAAATAGCACTACATCGTGTATACAAGTGTTTCTGAATATAAAACTGTTCAGGGAGGTTGGAGCAAATCCCAGTATGCACCAAGATAGAGGAAGGGAAACACCCTGGACAAGTCACAAGTACATCATATACACAGACACACAAACAGGATGAGCAAACCCTGCACAGAAAGGCTATATGCAGCAGAGTTAGAAGCCAGAAAACCAATGAACCACCACACTGCCTCTTGTAGATGAAATGTAAATGATGGCCTAATGTATAAATCAAATTACAAACAACTCCCTTTTCAAGACAAGACAGGAACTTTATTTACTAATCACAATCTTATTACCTGGAGGCATTACTTAACACATTCCAGCTTACTTTCTCATACTTTCTCAACAGCAAGAAACTTAAATGATTTTGAGTCTGTACTTTGCTTTTTGTGCAAAGCTGTTTATTTATTAGCAACTCTATATGAGCGAGTATTTCCATTTCTGCAGTTCAAATGAAATCACTGAAATCACATCTCATCATGTACTAAACAAACACACACACACACACACACACGCACACACACACACACCACTCTGAACCACACAGTAAAACCCCATTATCTTTTAACCACAGAAAACAACAGCACCTTAAGTTTAAAAAACCAAACTCTCTGAAGCCCATTAGCTATTCACCGCAGAGCAGAGCACTTTAGACTGGTGTTTTACAGTTAACCACTGTTTCTGCAGCACATTACCTACTTACCGCAGTGTGTGTGTGTGTGTGTGTGTGTGTGTGTGTGTGTGTGTGTGTGTGTGTGTGTGTGTGTGTGTGACTTGAACAGTATGCATGTGTGTCTCATGTTGGCTATGTGTATGTGCATTTTAACATCTGCGTGAGTTACTGAGTGTCTAAGTGTAATTGTGTGTAACTGTTTTCTGGCTCTGTGTGTGTGCGTGGTGTGTGTATGTGTTTGTGTGTGTATGTAATATGACACTTTAATGAAGGGAGAAAAAGACTAGAGTGAAAGAGACAGAGGCAAGAGAGGAAAGAGATGACAGAGGAGAACAATATTGAGCGACATAAGAGGGAAAAAACTGCAGATTGTAAAGACACACAACACACATGGACATCAATACCGTAGAACCACAAAGTCACATCATGCGCACGAGACAATACCCAGACTGTGTTACAGTGAGTGACAGAGGGATCAAAAACAGATAGGTGGGTGATACATACAGAGAGGAACAATGAGGAAGAAATACTGATGTTGAGAGGGAGGGAGGAAAGAAAGAAAGAAAGAAAGAAAGAAAGAAAGAAAGAAAGAAAGAAAGAAAGAAATATACCGGATAACATTGCGTATAAAAACTAAAGAAAAAGTATAGACAAAAGAGGAGACATAAGGACTGAAAATTGAAAGAATGGAAAAAAAGAGGGAGCAGAGAGTGTGACAAAAAGAAAAAAAAGACCCTAACTATATTAGATAGATATTTTAATTTTAGCATTTTTAACTGCATGTTGGCCTCTTTTCTTTTTACAATTATTTGCAGTATCGCTAATGAAGCTTATTTCTTTTTCCTTTTCCATTATTCTTTATTCTATTATTTCCTTATTTAAACATTATTTCTTTATTGCAGCAACAAAAAAAATGTTGAATGTAATTACAATAACCGAAAATGAAAAGATGAAGAGAAAAAAGAAGGCAAGAGTGAAATGCAAAGGCAAATGAAAAAAAAGACATGGTGAGGGAGACAAAGAGATAGAGAAGTGAAAGAGAGCGAGTTAACGGTGAAATTCTAAGAGAGAAACTGTGACAAGGCGGCAGCAGTACATCTTGATCAACAGATGACTGATCATATCAGCACCGGCCATCGTTCACCAGCCGCCGTTTGACGACACAACGTGACCCCTGTACACACACACATGCACAAGCACGCTCCCACTCACACGCACACATCCATTTCCCCCGACGTACCCCGAGGCAGGAGCATCAATAACGTATGGCCTGGCCAGGGGCCTCGATTCACACAGACACACAGACACACACATACATTCATTCACACAAATGCGCACAAACATGTGCACACTCCCATATGTGACACTCTTTCACATATTCATGCATTCATTTGAAAGCACACACACACACACACACACACACACACACACACACACACACACACACACGGTGGTCAGGCTAAAAGAGAACAACCGTGAACACACACACACACAACCCACAATATGACTCTGTGCCCTCGGGCCTGGGGTCTTACCCACACCCCTGGATCCCGTGTCTTCATGCTGCCCTGCTGTAGCACCTCTGTGTTTAGTGGCAGCAAAATGAGGAAATAGGAGGTGAATCAGTAGGAAATATAGATGTTTGTATGATGGTGAAGTTGAAATGGAGAGAAGATGAGAGGTAAACAATAAAAAATATATGGAGGAAGTATGGGAAAGAGAAAGAATGACAAAGACAAGAAGACAGAAGCTTGTTTGTGAAAAGTTCTGAAAAAAATTGGAAATGTTAGAAAAATGTGAATCAGAAGCTGACAAATACACATCCTGAATGAAGAAAACAATATACATAAATAAAAAAATCAATTACAATATATGTATGAATAAACTGCATGTCTATAAGTAATTACCATTATTACATAAAGTGCCATATTTAATTCTTTCATCAGTGGGCTTTGTACAAGCTAAAAAATTTTCAGGTATATTTTGAATACTAAACAGTTGGGTTATATCAGTGTATAATTTCACCCATTACAGTTTCACTATAATATAATTTAAATGCAAAATAACTACTCTACTTCTAAATGAGATAAGATTAGAAGTAGAGTAAATTAGAACATTTCCTACTTTTAACTTTATTGTTAACTGGCAATTAAGTTATTGTCACTTCACATTAATTGCCTTAAGGCTTTGTCAACAGTCTGGATGGGTGTAATATCTTTACATGAAATAGAAACACTAATGGGTAATCTTTCCATGGCTTGTTTCATCATGGGACACATCTGTGACTTTAGCAGCAGTGTCTACATTGTGATTTTTTGTTTTACATAAGAGCTAGAACTGCTCCTGTCAGAGCTGTAGTTTTGTCTGCCTTCATTTATTGATGTACTTACTGAATGAGATTGATAAACACACAAGAGACTTTAGGCCCAAGGCCTAACCATAACAACAATGTCATACATTTCCCAGAATGCCCTTCAACAGTCCACAGAGAAGGGCTCTGAACTTGTTATATCCAGCTGTAGTTTATTTGTGTTGCAGAGCACAAGCGACACAGTCAAGAGAACCAAGAGTCACCCCATAACACAAAACAAAAAAAAAACATAGCTTATGACTCATGCAAATCTGTTTGTTATTCTATGTGTGAAGAGGATGTAGAAAATTAATTGTAGGCTTCATCAGCATAGACTAAAATTACTTTGCAAGGGATTGAAGCAATCCTCTCACACACGCATCAACTGAGACATACACATGAACCCTGCCTACACTTAACTGTACAAAATGACTTACTTGTTTGACCTGTTATTTGTCTGGCATCTTTATTTAACTGGAAAAACATGGCAGCTGTTCTAAAAATGTCACACTTTTCCCATAAAGTATCCATCCATTCTGTAGCAAATTAATGCCGATTTATAAGATGGTGGTTTTCCATCATAAAATTCTTTCGAAGCTGCAGTGGTCATGACGGACATATCATAATATCCATGTCCATCTACCTACAGTAATAAGAAAGATAAAGTAGCAAATAGCAAAATTGACACTGCTTTAATATAGGGTGAATTGTATTTCCCATACATACCATCTCATAGTGATAAAAAAAAGCTGAAAACTTGTGACTTTAGATAAACTTTTGTATCATCAAACTCCAGCAGAATTTATTTTGATAATTTATAATGAAAATACTGAATGGAGTATTCACTGGGTGGAGTACAAAAAAGGAGCATGGCAAGGTTAGAGCTGAAGGTGATTTAAAACCAAAGTTAATGAAAAAGCATGAAATGAGATCAGCAGAAGAGAGGAGTTAAAGGTGGGAGGACGGTGGCTCTGTGTCTCTGGCCTTGTTTCTGACAACTCCTAAGTATAATAGGAGTGTACTTTAACACCTGAGTCCACCACAGGCAAGCACACACATGTTTGTATGAGGGTTTTCACTGTTCATTCGCTCTCTTTCATCTTTTAGTTATATTACAGTCTTTCTGCCTTTTGTTTGTTTAATAACGTCAAAGGAATTGGGAGAAAGGATAACCAAACACACCTGGTGTCCAGTAACTTGAGGCCACACATGGGATCAGTGCACTCTTCAAACAAGAACAGCACTAGATCAATTCTTCACAGCAAACATCCAATCATCTTACATCTCTCTGTTCTTACCTCTGTGCATGTCTCTTTGTTCAGCGTTTCTCCATGTCCACTTCCCTAACCACTAACACTGTTGTCCAAAACGATGTACAATCAAAGCAGGTCTGGAAAAGCGAAGAGAATCAAAGGGTAGAGGGTAAACTCTGACTCTGCAAGCAGATGTTGTAGTAAGCATGTCTAAGTGAGTGAATAACAGTCAATGGGAAATTCAGTTCATACAAAATTATTCTGTGGAAAAAAAAACGAAATACTGTTTATACTATATTACACAAAAATTGACTTGGTTGCCAAACTTAAACCAACACTTCCAATGGAGTTGTTTTCACCTGCCTTGCCAATATTCTAACTTGAACACTATGCTGACTTTGTTTTTGGACTGATGACTGCTTAGTTAGCATCACTGGCTACTCCAAAAGTACGGATTTTTATTTATTTATTATTTTCAATTCTCATTAATACTGCAACACTATCTGACTTGAGTGGCGATGTAGCTGGGAGTTGGATCTGCACACTGTAGTATAAGCATCCAATAAATTAAATATTGCAACATTTCATACTCACACATATCTTCATCAGGCAGTGTAAACGCTACAGAACAGAACAAACTTCATACAGTATACACACAAGGTCACTCATCACACAGGTGGTTATGATCTGCACAAATGAAAATCAACCTGCTTCCAGACAGGACCAACAGGCTTGCTGACTTAAAAAGCCAGGTGATATAAATTTTGTTAACGATGGCACTCTTCCATCAAGTGTCACATCTGTGCTTTTCTCACTGTGATATGCCAAAATGTCTGTCTGCTGGGAAAAGCTCTATAAAAGGTCTATAGACCCTGCACAGGTGTTACTAGTAATGTTAACAATGGCTACTTTCTATTCAAGTGTCCCAGTAAGCCAGGATCCTGAAACTGAAGCAGCTAAATGACATTTAGTGATCATCATCATTTTTTAGACCTGTTTTTGTCCTACTGCGACATATCAAAATTTGAGTGAAGTGAAAGTGCAGTGCTGGAAAGAACTATGTGATACTTTCCTAGAGTACAAAAAGTGCCAAATCACTTCAAAATCAATCAAAAGGTCCAAAATAAAAAGATAGGAAACAACAGAAAATTGAACTGATTGTACAAAATACAGTAGATACTGAATCAAAAAGAAAACTTCAGTAATCAATGAAATACATGAGGCAGATAAATTATTCAAAAACGATACCATAGAAGGTACACTCGACATCTGAAAACCATGTGCTTTTGGCAAACATATCCAAACTAGTGTAAAGGCAGCCAAGTGTAGAAACGATCGCTATGTCTGGAGGTTGACCCAGTGCCTCTAAACAGAATGTGCATACAACTATTTGTACTTGGCATTTACCAAATTTATCACTGATACAGAAACAAATTAAACTGATCTATAGTAGGGGAACTGCAGCCTCCTCTGGGAAGCATGGCCCACTCATGACTATTTAATAATAGAAACAAATTTGCTGCACATAAAGCAGTCTCTGCTTCTTAATTGGACTCTTTAGTTATTCCTGTTAATGTTAAATACTGGCAGAGAGGGTTTAAAGACTCGTTAACACACACACACACACACACACACACACACACACATACACATTTACACACACCTTAAGGTTGTATGGTTGGGTGAACTATGCACACAGACACAGATATACACACACAAAAACAATGTTGTAGGTGAGCTGCTACTACACACACATGCACGCATGCGCGCGCACACACACACACACACACACACACACACACACACACACACACACACACACAGAGAGGATAATTATTACCTTCATATGCAAACGCCTGCAGTGCCCGCCTGGCAGCCTGACGTTTTTTAAAGTGTGTACTTTTCTTATTTAATTAATTAAAACAATCGTCAATGAACTTTAAATTAGTCCAGCATAAAATAATCATTTCCACTGTGTATGTGTATGTGTGTGAGTGTGTGTTGGGTGTGTGCATGCGTGTATGTGTTAATAATTAGCAGGCAGTAAAGCGGCTATGTTAATTGCATTCAGGATCCTGCCTGGGGAGAGAGAGAGGGGAGGAACAGAGCAAGAAAGAAAGAGAGAGAATGAGGGAGAGAGAGGAAGAGCAAGTGCTGGAGAGAGGGAGGGAGACAGAGAGCAAGAAAGAGAGCGAGAGAGAGAGAAAGAGAGAGAGAGAGAGAGAGAGAGAGAGAGAGAGAGACAGTCTATCTCTCATCTCTTGTTCCTGAAATAGAGAATTCCCATGTATTCTGAGATAAAATGGAGCGTGGAGCCCTCAGGAGCAGGAAAACACACATACATACAGTCTCTCTCACACACTCTTTCTTTCACTCACACACACACACGTACAGCCCCTGGGAGGATGGAGCTAACCTTAATTAGCCTAACACTGTGGTGAAATTGATTGAAATGCAGAACATCAATTATTAAGCCTAACTGTTTTCATAACCCCACACACACCCCGCCATGTAGCACATGTAGGGGGAAGGGGAGAAATAACAGGGAGGTGGAGGTGTGTGTGATGATGAGAAAGGACAGGTGTGAATATATGTTTTTGTCTGTGCGTGTGTGTATGTGTGTGCAACAGTATCTCAGTATCTAGCTAAGAGGAGTAACAGAATAAAACATGAAAACATACAGTGTATATAGATTTCACACACTGAAAAACAGCATAATGCACACTTAGACACAAGTGACATGCACACATGGGCACATGTAATCAGCTCATGTCGTCACATATGCTTTTGTGTCTCAGGGAGAGGGAGTGAGAAAGAAAAAGGATGATACAACAGAGCAAAGACGAGGGATTACAAAGTGAATACATCTTCAAATATAGGAAAAACAAACTAGGGGTCAAAAAATTAAAAAAGAAAGTTTGTGGACAACAAGTTGAAAAGAAAAGTACTCCACCTTAAAGAGTAACTGCTTAAGGTTCAGTCAAGATGCTCTTTGACAGAGATCATGACAGTCATAAAAAGTCTAGTTAATAAGTTAAGATTGTTCTTCAATGGCTGAAATGTATCACCAGCTTCACTGGCTCTCACAATCTTGATCTGATGTATGAGTTATGTTTATGTATTATTTAAGTATTATGAAAGCAATACAAGAGTTAGTGCTACCATGCCATTTACCTAATCTGTAACTTTTGACCTTGACCTATTGACCGCTATTGCATAGTATAACATGAACGTTGAGTGTATTATTGCTATCAAGCTTTTTCACAACAGACATTTTGACATTTCATCTCAGGAAAAGCACAGACATTAACATTACACCATAACCTAACATTAAAGATCACCACATACCATTAAGGTATCCTAGTTTGATGGCCCTAGTGCTGTGCTTGCTGGCTCCCTGGCATGGCCTATAGGGACACAAAGGAGAAGGACCATCACTAATGTTGCTAGTTACATGCACCTGTGCTTTTCCTGCTATGAACACGAGGTTTTTCCTGCATAGAGAATTGCGAGGAAGCCGCCTCCGCCAAATTTCGTGCCGCCTCCGTCTCCCGACAAAATTCTAGTAGGCCTACTTTGGTTGGTTTTCTCGGTACTCTGTGGATTTGACGTTTGTAACTGCAAATGCGGCTGTACACCACTGTGGCAATGTAATGGCGCTACGGAGCCATCCAAAATTGCCGAAGAAGAATACGAATGCACTGGATTTTCATCCTGCGGAAGGAGGCGGCGACCTGATTTTGCTGCTATTCAAACAAGTGAATATTATCTCTTTTACACCGAAGCACACCCAGCTTTTTGAAAAGTTTCCCTAAATTAACATTACATCCCATTGTGTCTGTTTTTTTTTTTTTCAGAACTGTCTCAAATCACAGATTATTTTAAAAAGAGTTTGCGAGGAGGAGAATCGCGAGGACAGGTGAAACAGTGCAGAGTGTAGACATCATAAGTTCTTCTAATATGGAAAAAATGTTAATTCATGTTACTGATGAGATACAGTTAATTTATCAGGACTGAAAGTAGGCCTAGTCAGCTGATGTAAACCACAAATACTACTGTACGACCCCTTCTAAGAGTGGCCCAATATCCCTAACGACCCCAGCTGTTATCCAGTGACCTTTTGAACCCAACCCATGTGCAGGTCACGAGAAGGTTGACTGTAATGTAATTTTAACCACAAACACTCTTCCTGTTGGTTCATCCAAATGGCCGTGGTTGGTGGAATCATTCTTGGTAAAATGTAGAAGTCACAAGTGACCAATAAAAATAAAAAAAAGGTGTTTCCAATCCACTTCCGAATTGATTTGTGGCAAATTTATCTCAAACCAAATGAGTCTAAAAGAAGACCAACATTACCAGAACAATTTGGCCATTAGCCTCACAGATCTGGTTGGTCAGAAGCTCAAATACTTTTGATTAATCCATTTGGAACAGTGAAGCAGCTGAGTGGTACTGAAGAGGACTAGTTGTGGGTTACATAATGGCTTTAACAGTGACACCTCCGGGCCAAAGCCATTGATTATGGTCTTTTAACATTTTACCAATCAAACTCATAAGCATGATTTCCAAGTAGGGACAGACAGGTGTGTTTCTAGTGTGACAGCTGTGCATTAATATAAGCCCAAGAGTCAATGATTCCCAATCCAAAGAACACAGTCATTAGTAAACCATATTAAGATGTTTTATCCACCAAGCATAATATTCTTTCTATCAAAGAGAAGGAGAGAGAGACACTAGCTGCCCCTTTTACTTTTTTTCAACATTTTTTCACCCTCATTTTGACCTCTTCATATCTGCTGGTTAAAACTAAATTTGTGTCACAATGAAATTGCCCCAAATGTGTAACCCAATAGCACTGATGTTGACACTCTATGTTCATTAACAACAGCAATAATCTGCTTGATAGGTATAATTACCACAGTTGGAACACATACTCTGCACTAGGGTTTCTGCAGTAGTCAGTGTTGCACAGTGTTCAGGCACACATGATTACATAACTTGTCCAACGTCCCTATTGTCTTTTTTCTTTTTTTTTTTTTTTTAATGCACAATGGTTCATTGTTGCGTGTTAGGGTTACATTCATCAAATAAAAAAAGGTGACAGCATCTTGAGGTAACATTTCCAATATTAAGATATTGAGACAACAAATCATTTCTTGTAAAATGTCCAGTGTAACACCGGTGTTGTCACAAGTTTATTACCTGGTGGGAAGATTTCCACACCAGGGCATCCCTACTCTGCAGAGAAAAGTGCTCGAAAAATGTTCAAAAAAAGCCCCTTGCATGGAACTAGGACTAAATCTTAATAAGAGTCCCTCAGCTCTCAGTCGTTGGCCAAACGCTTTATTCACATGGTGGGTATTTTGAATTAACATTACTGATGGGAAGGGAAACTCCGATATCACGAGTTGGATGAAATGTGCGAGATTTCATAGATTACCTATAGATTGACAATGAGCCATCATCAGTGCCCAACTTTACTAATGCTGTTGTGGCTATGGGCAAATCATTTCAGCCAGGGTCAGAAATCTTAAGTGTCAGTACAGCATGCACAGTACCAGGACCCTGAAACCAAAGCAGCTAATTCAGCCATCACTAATCTTAAAAAAGGAATATTTGGAATAAAAAGTAACATCCCTACTGCATGTCCACACAGTCCTGTTAAGAACTCTAATCAGCTGCAATAGGTGAAATCACCTGTGTGTGTGGACCATGGGTGTGCAGAGCCTTTAATTAAGAGAGTTATGGGAAGATTTTCTCCCCATCTCCACATAAAATAAAGCTGCTTAGAGTGATGGGTCATGCACATTAAATCTTTTTTTGTGCAGCTCTAACAACAGAGATACAACAGGTAATTTGCATTTCCCCTGAAAATCCTTGACTTCCAGCATCCCTTATTGTGCCTCCTCTATTCATATGACCACAGCATGCCCCATCTCCCTGACTCAATGACTCCCTGACCTCCAGTCTATCTTTGCCCCCGTACTGCATCGCCACGACCCACTGACTCAGTGGAAAACTCATTTAGGCCTAATTACATGGGCCCGGCTTCTGCCTCTCTCTTACTTTCTTTCACTCAAGAGGCACTTTCTTTCTTTCACCCCTTCTCTTTTTCTCCTTCACTCTCTCACTGTCCTTTTCTCTTTGCTCTCTCATTTCTTCTCTCCTTGTGCTCCAGTTACCAGATCAAGGTAGCCCTGCACTACCAGCCAGCCAGAACACACACACACACACAGGACATCCAACACTCTACTGTGGCCAAGAGGCCACAGGTACACACATACAAAGGCTTTTAGATGCTGCATTGTTATTTCCTCAGGGTCAGCCATAGGTTAGGGACCAGTCTTAATTAGCTGACATAACTTATA
Organism: Seriola dumerili; assembly: GCF_002260705.1. Classification (NCBI taxonomy): domain Eukaryota; kingdom Metazoa; phylum Chordata; class Actinopteri; order Carangiformes; family Carangidae; genus Seriola; species Seriola dumerili. The sequence goes on from NW_019175129.1 coordinate 197,754, forward strand.
CATGATTACCCCTCTTCAGGCCCTATAGCAAACACACACACACACACACACACACACACACACACACACACACACACACACACACAAAGTCCCTCTCTAAAGTAAAGAGTAAAGAGGGTTTGTCCACACACATATCTCCTGTCCCCTCAGCATGACTCACTTAAACCAGTCCTGGAAAGAAACACACCAACAGAGAAGAGTACACACACACACGAACATGCATGTCTAAGGTTTAGAATTGAGAGGTCAGGTAGGTGAAATGTAAGGAACCCTGGGAGGAATCTTACCCCGGGACGTCAGACAGCACAAAAACAACGTCAGACACAAAAGTCATATCAATGATAGATGACAGTCAGGGTCAGCGCTCAGGTCGTATGTCAGGACCTGCGTTGCTATTTCACAAGGAATCGAAAACAGACAGTAAGAGTTCAGTGTGTTTTTAAAACTACTCCCCTGTGTGTGAGGTAGGATTGTTACCTTATAGACAGAACAATAATGACAGATAGAGAGATGGACAGCAATAGATAACAGACACCAATACATTAAAAATAAATTGAATTTAAATCTATGTCTGTGTTGAAATGTGTGATTTGAGATGAGCAGTAAAACTTTGTAAAAGTTGCAAAAAGCGGTCCAAAAAACAGAAAAAAACCCTACTATTAACACATAATATACATAAAATAATGTAGTAATAATTAAGATAACAGCAATTCCTAATTAGTTAACAGCAATTCCCAAGAACATATTTTCTGAAAATGTTGACTTCTTCTTTCTTTAACACGGAAACCAATGAAATCCCATAATTACACTATAATATCTACTCTTAATGCAATATGGTATTGACAGAAAAATTCTCTTCTTCAGGAGCTTATGCTTACCAGTAAAAAGATTTGAACCTGCCATCACTCTCTTGGACCAGACAACCTCATCTTCATATAAAATCCATAATACTCTGTAGCCTAACAGGCTCATGTATGCTATGCTGTTGACTGTAATTTACCAACCTGAATTACTCTCATAGTTATTGGAAAGCATTTTGCATTTGCAGCCATTGCACAAGACCGAATGGTTACAGCAAGTCCGATCGATATCTAGCCCATAAAGCAGACGCCACAGTCACAGGAATTAACATGCTTGTTTCTATAAACCATTCAGAAAGACAAACTGAAATCTGTTCTGCAACCACAAGAAATAAAAATGACTGCCACCATTACCAGTCTATATTACACTTCCAGAAAGTTTAGGTACACTCAGGATATGGTATTAATTTGTTTGGGAAATGCTTACTGCTCTGTACTGTAATAGGGCTCTAGGGAACGGATGAGATCCAAGGCCAAACCATAAGGAAGCAGGGCAAGCATCAACAACAACAACAACTTAATGATGTACTGGTAATGGAGCACAAGTGAGTCACTTACAAAGAGTACTGACTCTGGCAGGCAAAAACACACAGACCCAGTAGATAGGTACCAATGAACAAACACTTGTCTAAAATATGTAAATGCAGGAGCACACCCAGACAGACAATCCAGGGACTGCAGTTGAAAATGAGCAATTTTGCTTAATTTGGTGCATTTCATAACGATATCAATTAATGTGCTTATTTCTGATAAATAAAGTGAATGAACAACAGCCAAACACACACACATACAGTCCCTTCACTCTCAAAGACTCTTCACTATAAGTACACCAAAACCTTTTAACTGCAAAGGTTTTTAATGTGTTTTAATGTCTCTGAGATGTTTAACTGTGAATCCATCATTTTGCTAAGTAGCCTGCTGCACTGTGCACAGAAGGGAGGGGTTAAAGGTTTCACTTGCTGACAGTAAACAAATCTAAATAATTCAGGAGGAAAAATTTAGATTTTTATTTATTTGTTATTTATCAATTACTGTTTCCTGGTTGTGATCTGACACATGTATGCACACTAGTGCATAGAGAAAGAAAAATTGAAGCTTAATTGGCAATTTCGTTTCACTTAAAGGTGGAATTACAGACCCCTATTATTTATCTTTGCTGAATCTGCGTTGAATGTGATTTCTGCTTTTTACCAAAAAAGAAAACAAACCTAACTGGTTCAGAACATGACCAACAAAACCTTATAAACTGACTTTTTAAATCCAGTTTATGTTTCAAGTGTGTCAGTCTGTCATAGAGGAACTAACAGACTTTGTCTTAAAAGGAAACATCTATCTCTTCAAAAGAATATACCACATTGAACAAAAAGACGGATATGACTTAATTAAATGTATTGCAATACTAACAGTTAATGTCAAATTACGGACAAAATAAAAAAAACAGGATACACCAATCGAAATTGTATAATTCAAAGGCATCTTTTCAACACATCTGAAAAATATGATATAGGATAAATAATTCATGAGTGTTTTGTTAGAAAATCTGACATGTGGGTGAGTTTAAAATGACACTGCAGTTAAATTGTCTGCTGTTTACTTTTCATGAAAAAACATACTTCTTAATCAACACATATTTTTAGGCTTTCAACTTTGTGAATACAGGGCAGCTTGCTGACAGGCCTTTCATTAATGTGCTTCTACCTCCCTCTGCTGACTATTAAAATGTATTACATGTAGCACCACCAATACAAAGTACACTTAAACTGCTACCACTGACTGGTTATCCTGTTGTTCCATGGATGTACAGATTTAATCAGATTGATTTTCCCTTTTGGTTCAAAATGAAAGGATAAGCCCTTGTGATGTTTCCCAAATTGTACAGCAATTCATGTTATATAATAGTTACATGTAGAGCAAGGCACAGACACTTTTAAACTGTTTTTTGTGCATCTCTACACAAAATGTACACCGGAAAGTTTACGTGCATTTACCAGATTTCCTGAATAAAGCTGACTTTTCCCTAATGTTGTTAAGAATAGAATGGTGAATAAAAACTTTATGAGGCGTGTGAAATCACAAGTAAGCTAATGAAGGCATCTGAGGTCTTAACCTTGGCAGTCTGTGCCTCTGGTGTATCTTTAATGCCAACAAATGAGAGGCACATACTGGGGTATCTAATGTCAAGTGCATAGTCAAGCAGTTAATTTCCTGCTGTATTCATGTGAATCGTATAAGTTCGTTTTAAAACATAAAGTTTGTGTGTCTCTCTTTTGTTTATAGAGGGAGGGGGGAGGTTGTTTCAGGCTTACCTCCATTTTTGCAAATGTAGCTGCTAGCAGGACCCCGACAAACAGCCGACCCACAGGGTTCAGTGTCCTCGAAGTTTTACTGTTGGACTCACTTGTAAGAAGAAACAAACTTTATAAACACTTCTTCGCAAATTGCTGTAAGACAGTCATGATCATGGTCAGGGTTGCGAGCTAGCTTAGTCCAACTGTCTGTTCGAAATACCCGCGACATCTACGTTCACGTTCATCTTGACCACACCTCGTTCCTGTCATATTAAGCCCCGCCCTCTACCTGTCTGCCATTGGTAGTTGCTAGCAGGACCCATAAGAGAAAAAAAAGTCTAAACAGTAACATTTAACTTAGGATATAGCGAGACCCGGACTCCTAAAGACATTTTTTTCAAATTTCATCAGTTTCAATGAAGAGAAATTCTAAATTCACAAATAAAAAAAAAGTACAGTTGATATGAAGAGCCAATTCTCCATTGTGTATTTCCCATACACTATATATTGGTATTTCCCCATGAAAAATTTCTCCATGTAAAAAAAGGATAGACCTATCAGATAAACAGATAAAGGCTAGCCATTTCTTTAGACAGAAATATGACTAAGACTAAGTTCAGATGTTCCTCCATCTAACCAAAGGGAATGTTTCCATTCTAAATGGACAAGTTTGTCTGCTATCAATATTTTGTAACAAGTGTCTAACACCAATCAGGAGACCGGTAAACACAAGTCTTACGGCTCAACAATAGTAGGAAAGGTGTTGTTCTCTCTTTCCAAGACTATCATAGTGTGAATTATGCGCCAACCACTCAACAAAACAATTGCAAAAGTGGTTTTGGATTTGTGAAACACAAACAAGACACAATTTCCAGTTGAATTAAAACAGCTTTATTAGTGTACACTGTAAGAAGTTGTATGTATATGTAGAATAGCTGGAAAGTCTATGAAGATCATCATCAGTGTTTGAAGAAGACAGAAATCCTAACAGCTTGTCATCTAATGAATATGCTCTGCTGATAGCAAGAAAAAGTGTGTATGGTAAAATAAAAGTAAAACTATACAAGAACACCACTAGTGACATGTAGAAACTTCACTTTCTCCAAAAAGCCACCCTCTTAGAAATTCATCGGAAAGAGGCTTTTTATGGGGTTACACAATTGTCATCACAAATAAGAAAAAAAAATACATTATGTGATCTGTAAATAGGAATGTGGACCTTCAGAATGTGTAGATGTAGCTTAAATGAAACCTCATTTGGTCTCATCTACAAAACACAGAATCTTTAGGGAAGCAAGAAAAAGGTGGTTGGTCTTCGGGTACAATGTTAGGTGGCACTCATTTAAAGAAAGAAAAATAGAAAGGCTTTTACTGGACCCTGGCAATATATTTAAAACAGTTTGTCTAACCATCAGAAAGTACACCATGTGCATTTCTTAATGGGAAAATATGTCTGAGTATACAGTTCAAACAATCTGACGCCGCTGCATAGAACAAACGTGGGTTAGCATAAACAATAACATCAAAGGTATCACCAAATTTTTGTTACAGAGTTTGTGTACTGACCTTGGCAAAGTAAAGTCAACTTTTTCCCTAATAAATGAAAAAAAAACAAAAAAAAAAACAGACCAGCTAAAAAGACAGGACAGACAGGTGGACAGATAGATAGGTACACATACAAAGAGACAACATCACTGCATTTGGCTGGTTTTGTTTGGTTACAAGTGAGTATGGTATGATTTTCCTAAAAGACAGTATAGTTTATAATTTGCCTGGGTCAAACCAACATAAAAACAGCTTGTCCTGCAGGGCCGTCATTTGCTTTTGAGATTTTTCAAAAGTGTCAATCTTTCACTTTGGTCGGAGTTCATTGCCCTGTAGGAGAGGATGTCAATGCAAATTTTGTTTTCTGCAGGATCAATATGTATGATTCAACATCATGATTTCTGGACTCCTTGTCACAGCCCTTGTTTCATAAACTTAACTTTCATTATGCCTTCATTTGGTCTTCTACAACAAATTTTAAAATGTACATTTCCCCCACTTGTTGCAGTAGTGAGCAATGACAATAGGAAATGTGAACATGTTTACATGCACCAGCATCACTGTGCATCAAGTTTAGACCCTCATCAGGTTTTTGTCACAGTTTGGAGAAAATTAAACAAGATATCTGGAATGTGGCAGTATGAGTCAAGATGGTGGTGCAAGTATACACCTTGTCCCATTTATATATATTTACATGTACGACTTACAATCCCGTTTTACGTGATAACATTCTGTTTATGTATTCATTGCTGGGATACACATGAGCAATACACTTACAGTAAAGAGGTCTCAACTGGGATATAATATCATAATACCTGTGTGCATGTAAACACACTCACTGTAAATTAACAGTGTACAACCATACTGAGAATGAAACAGCTGCAGTGCTGAAATTGGCAGCAGCTTTTACACTACGTACTGGAATGTCATAAATTGCTAAAATAAGACAGAATTCAACAAATTCACCTTCCATAGTCAGAGCTTTTGAACTTAATACCAACTGTTGTGATAATGAAAATTAATACTATATTGCCCGGCTGCTGGATTAAATCCTAGTACCTCCAAATTGTCAGAATTCTGTTTTTATTTAAGCAGCTTCATTTTATAATAAGTATGTTTTAAGAATGTATCTTCAGCTATGCAATTAACCAAACCTCAAAAAGGACATTAGCAAGTTTAAGCCAATAAAATGCAACACCTGAAAACTGGAGCCATTAGATTTCATCAGCAGTTAGGTTTTTTGACAGAGTGGATCTGCAGTGTACAGGACATACTTGTATGCATTCATTCTTTGGGACAGCACTATCATAATTTGGGTCACACCACTAGAGCTGAAGAATTAGTAACAGTAAGGCAAAGAAATTTCTTTTCCAACAGTTATAACAGCTGATAAATTCCAGAACTCAGCAGCCACTTTTACCATTTTAGCAGCCAAATGAGGTTTTGAAGAAAAGAAGATGGTAGTCATGATGTCACTCAGCACACAACTGGCACTGAAGAACTGTTGTCAGTGGTAAATGTTATATCCTATGCTACATACTTCACAAATCATCATCAAGCTGTGATAATTTCAAACAGAGGGCATATTCTAAAAAAATATTGAATTCTAATAAAAAGGAAGAAAGCTTTGAAGATTTTAAATATATTTATATATAAAATACATGAAAATACAAAAATGTAGCTAAAAGAATGTGTAAAGAAAATAATAACTGTGTAGTATAACTAGCTTGTCAAATACTTAAAGCTTAAATACTTTGAATTGAAAAGATTTGGACTCTAAAATACCAATGTAGGTACCAGCTGGCTTTTAGATCAGGGCAAGAAATCTCATTAAACTCAAATGAACGCTCCAACACTTACAATAAGCCAATTCAGACAATATAAGGACAAAATCTTAATAGCGAATATTCTAAAAATATGAAAGATTTTCTTTTAATACTCTTAACTTCAAATGGGATTTGCAACATTCCTATCTGTACATTTCAAAACATATCTTGCTGTATTTTACATCAAAGGCATCTTTTTTAGGGGTGCATGGTTTGGGGCAGTGCAAGTACAGTATAGGGGCAGTTTTTAAAGTCCCACACTGCAGGACTTTTCCTATTTTAAAGAATGTCAATAATGGAGAAACTGTGCATCAGTCCAAGCATTTGATCAAAAGAGACTTGCACAGTTTCTACATCTGTGAAACATTAAGAGATGACTCTTTCTCTTTTTGTCTGTTAAACAGCAGGGGGCGACACTGAAGCTTAGACTCTTGGGTTTACACTGAGCCCTGATCCTGCGTAAGGCTGACATAGGACTCTTCATATACAAAATGATATAATTTTAAAAATGGAGACAGAGACAGAGAGAGCAAGAGCATGCAGGAGGGAACATAGATAGTACATCTTGTTAGGCCTCAAAAATGATAAGAACTGTGAAAAACTCCTTCTGCATTTATTATTGTCTAAAAGACTTCAAACTGGATGAAGTTCCACAGGGGTGACATATCACACACTCTTGCTCTGAAGATTTCCCTAGCTTACTCATTCCAGTTATCTGTGCTGTTTAGCAAATGACCACACTTTAAAATAAAAACTCCTCACAGAATTATAAAAGACATATTCAGCTCTGATCCACACTCAAACATCTGCCCCACTGCACACTCAATGTTGAATAGGACCAATCAACATTTAGCACAAAGAGGAAATGATTTTTTGCTATGTCAAAACAATTGTGTTAAAATAGCTAGTTAAGTGATGTATGAACTGCAAAAGTGTGTCTCTGTTACAGTATATTTGTGTGCATGTGAACACGTAAAGACGGGGCATGTAATATTAATTACAGACATCAACCTTTTCTCCCAGTGGTCACCCCTCTAAGAGCTGAAGACCATGCAGTCCGTCGTAGTCAGGTCTGTGGTCACAACAACACAGGACTGATGGGGAGAGAAGCAAGAGAAGTGGAGATAAAAATGGACTGGAAGTTTGGTCACCGAAACCAAGAAATGCTAAGAAATTCATGTCCAGGCGTGAAGTTGACTTTGGTTGAACATGAGCCTGGAGTGGCAGTATGACTGTTAGTCAACCTTGTGTAAACGCAAATACTGATGCCGAGTCAAAGCTTGTGCTGTGGTAGGTGGTGAAGAGCCAGGGTGGACTAGTGGTTGGAGAGAGTGTCCTGTAGCTAAAAGGTCACATGTTTAATCCCAGAAACAGCCATTGCTTTGCCATTAAGGAGGACACTACAGCCCTCTCCTGCTTTGTGTTTCTGGATGAGAGCCTCAGTTAAATACCAAAAACATGAATGCAGTCTGGTCCATTAAGACAGCACTGTCTGGTCATTTTGATATTGCAGGTTGATTTTCTATTATTATTATTAGGTCCATGATTACTGGAATGTCAGCCTGACGTCGATCCAACAGAGCCAAAGGTAATCAGGTCCAGTGTGACATCACTGTTAACATTCCACTATTGTCCATTAGTCATGTCATTCCTTTCATCCTCCAGGTCCATTGTTTAATCTTTTTTTTTTTGTTTGTTTTTGTTTTGTTTTCAAAAAACGTTGTTAGTACATCAGTTTAAGACCGCATGGTTGTCTCCTTTAGGACACACTGTTCGAACGTTGTGTAATGTCAGTTTGACTTTTGCGTCCGCATCAGCAGGACCCTGTTTATGACATACTGGAACAGCGCACTGAGGGTGATCCCATCTGGGTCAGCACCTTATCCAACCACTGGAGGGGGCCGTTGAGATGCAGCTCAATCCAACAGGGGGTGCTGGTTACTGTCTGACGTCTGCAAGTGTAAAATACATCATAAGGGTAAAGACAAACTTCCCACTGGTTCTGCTGGGTCCAGCTGTGGCTAAAAGTTGTATGGCATGTGGTATCGATTATAATAATAGTCAAAATCCTTGTAACATTTATAGATAATGACAGGGTGACGGGAAACAGTCGCAGCCTAATACAAAAAGTAGTGTGTCAAATGTGAGTAGAAGTAGAGCACTTTTCCTAAAGCGATTAACAACAAATAAATAAAAAAATAAATGGGAGCTTGCATTGTCGAGATCTGACTACACAATAAAACACAGCTGACTACTCTGTGGCCCTGCCAGGCTTGGCCCAGGCTCTACAAACAGCAGAGACACTGACTGTTAACCAGACAGGCTACACAGCAGCTTAACCCTGGCCAGTGAGGACAAGCCAAAACACCCCCACAAACACTGCTGTCTGGCTCCTGGGAGGGTACAACACAAACCCGAGCCAGGAGCAGAACAGATGTTTGCTGGATGGATGGCTGGATGGCCACAGAGACAGAGATACAGACAAATGCCCTGTAATCTCTCACATTTTGCAACAAAAGGAGGAATATAATAGAGTTTAGGTTCAATTTTATCCATGCAAAGTAAGTGATGATTCAGAATCTGAAGGTAAAATCAAAATTTGTTTCTCAATGTCTTAATTCATGTACTCTATACTTAAACTTAGTGGGATCCCGTCAAGGTGTAAGGATTCAGTAATATTCAGATCTTGAGTCCCTTTTCATCATTTTCTCAAAATTGAGTGCAGTAAAACTATTGACAAATACAGTTTTACAAGTGACCTTATTTAGGTTTAAGAAGTTGTGCCCTTTTCTCAAAGATGCTGCCTCTATATTTGTTGCTTTACTTAAGTTCAGTCCATTAAGCTGAAGGCATATGACATCAGCCTGTGAGTCGTGTTCAGAGCAGATGATACAGATGCTCTATGCACCAAGCAGCATTTGGAGAGTTTCCAGGCTTTGCTGTGATCTAGCCACAGTGACTTAAGCTCAGCCAGTCCAGGCTTAAACATTATGATGAAAAGTTGCTGACATTTAGAGCAGCCAGCAAACTTGCCAAATGCAGCCTCCACCATATCATAGCTGGTTGTGTCACAAGGATGTTGCAGTAAATAAAATACTAAATACTCAAATAATAAAACTGATTCCCCTACAAGATACAACTGACCAAAATAAGGATACACCTAAAAGCCACAATACTCAGAAAAAAAAAAAATGCCGTCTTCAGTCACACCAAGATTTCTAATAAAAATATTATAAAAATGTCAGTAAAATTTCAATTTCAAAGTAATCACCATGATCACTTGTACTGAGGCAGCTAAATTTGAGGAAATGGAGAATATCCAAACAGGACGAGGCTTGTATTAGCTGTTTTAAACCATTTAATTTAAAATAATCCTCATTTGCTAGGGGAGAAGCAATGGAGTCGTCCCCTTCATATCAATTTTGTCACAAACAGAACTAGGCGCAACCAACAATAGCCACTGCACAGACAGCAAGTCATAATGTCACCAAGCTTCTAGCATGACCCTTGTTCACAAGGACACACAAATGAATTTCTCTGCACCACTTTCTGGTCTAACCAGACTCCTACAACCATCATTGATGATAATAAAGGAGAGAATGATGTGGTTAGATTGCAACACACCTGTACTCTGCTCCCCAGCCCTTGACGAAGCTCATCCTGATGGTGCACATCCTGGTTAGCTGGTAGACTGCCTCGAACCCCTGATTGACTGACTGGGCCAGCAATGCAGCAAACTCTTGGTTGTTAAAAATCTTCAGATTACAGCCTAAAAAAGGAAAAAAATATTCAGTGCATTTGTAAAGTCTTCAGACCCTATAGTTATGTTGTAGCCTTATGCTAAAATAAAAAAAAATAAATAAATAAAAAGATATTTTCCCTCTTCAATTTACACTCAATACCCCATAATGACAAAGCGAACACAAGAGTTTTAGAAATGTTTGCAAATTTGTTAAAGGAAATAATGGAATATCACACTGACATAAGCATTCAGACATTTTACCATGACACTTGAAATTTAGCTCAGGTGCCTCCCATTTCCCTTCTGACTGGACATGATTTGGAAAGACACACCTGTCTATATATCTGTTTCACAGACCAAAACCATTTTTTTTTTACCAGGCTGTTTATTTCTGCTGTAAAATTGGGTATTTCAACATGCAGGTCTATGGGTATTTGCTCGCTTTTGGAGCCAGCTTCAAGTAGTCATTAGAGGAACTGCAGTTTTTGGCACAACCGTGTTAGCTTCATTTTTCAGCCCCGGAGGTTGCCGCTTGGTGCAGAATGATGAAGGAAAAAATTATTTTTTTTGATTTTAGCATAAGGCTGGAACATAACAAAATGTGAAACTAAAATTACCGCCTCGCAGTTGTACGCCTCCGCCAACCAGCAAAGTTGCAGGAAATATGGTCACAATCTCCCCTTCTGTTCCTGAGTTACAGCACTGAATAATGGCCAGAAGTGTTTTTGCAGAATGATGATGATGTCACAGTGAAGCTGACCTTTGACAACTTGGATACAAAATGTCATCATGTCATAATTTTCTCCTATTAAGACATTTTTGTTTTTGTTTTGATTGTGTCATAATTAGTGTATAAATACGTGTTTGTTTGTTTTTTTAGGTAACAGTGACCTTTCACCTTTGACCTCTAAAATCAAATCAGTTCATCCTTGAGATAAAGTGAATTTTTGTGCTCAATGTGAAGAAATTCCCTCAAGGCATTACTGAGATATCGCATTCACGAGAATGGGATGTACAGATGTACAAACGTACAGACGTACAAACGTACAGACAACCCCCTCAAACATAAGGCCTCCAGCCCTGGCTGTCGCCAGTGCGGAGACATAAATATTGAACAGGTATGAACAATTTCTGAATGCGCTCGAGGTGTGAGGCATAGACTGGTCATCACCACCAGAGAGAGTAAATTCAGACATAGACCTTTCTTCATCTCGGTGGACGATGAAAACACCAGGGACACTGATGGAAATACTTGAAACACTAAAAACGAAAGTTACCTATTAATCATTGTACAGCAATGTACATTTTCAAAACCTAACTGACAGATTTACTTCACCATGTCTTTGAGGATAACGTAAAAGCATCTAGCAGAGGCATTGTGAATCTTGAGGTGTGGGTGTATTGTATGTTGGTGATTATTCTCCACATGGCTGAGCAGTCCAACCCCTGAACAATCTACGAGATCCTTGTGCTTCCTTTCAGTACAATTCTGCGCCTCAGTAATGACACTGTTCACAATGCTGCTCATTTGGCCAGAAATGAAATGTTCAAAGTTACATGGGTAGAGATGAGTCAGTGTGTGTGGGTGAGAGTCTGAGAAAAACTGTCACATTGTGGAGGGCATTAGTGCTCTCCATGATGTAGCCCTCACTCAGGACTATTTTCATCATAAAGGTAAGCCATTATGTACCAAGAGTTATGGAGTTTGTAGTACTGACTCTTGTTCCTCATAGGGATCCAAGCTGCCAGATAAAACCAGACATCAACCCTGCAAATATATCTTATTAGCAAACCAGACAGGAGGCTTTTTGGAAGATGTATAGCAAGAAATATTATTTGTGTATATAAACCTGGTGGTATCTTGCAGACTGTGGCAGGATGCCAGCCGTATCGCTGGTTGCAGTTGGGACTCTGAACAAAAATGGCACTGTCACTGAGGCACTCGGCGAACACCTCCCCCCCGATGTAATACAACCTCACGCCGCGACCTGCAGAGTGTGAGACAGGAAATAATGTGAAGATAAAAGGGACAAAAAGAAAGGGAGGAAGACATAAATCATGAAGAGAGTTTACAAGCAGGGTCTAAACATGCATGTTTGCTCAAACAAATCAGTGTAAAGAATCTGAGAAAAACCTGTTGGAAACCACTGAAAAGGAGTGCTACAACACCTGCACTGTGCAAATCTTTTCAACTTTTAGTACTGATAATAACTGATAAACTGCACATTTATGTGTGTGTAGATGTGTGTGTGTGTGTGCTTGTACCTATATGTCTCCTTGTCATTTCAACAGTTGCATTCCTGTTAACATTACTGAGAAGCCCTAGACAGAAGCGTTCAGAGTTGGAGGGGTCAGTGAAGCCATCAACTGTCAGAGATGGCTGTGAGGCGTGGAATGTTTCTCCAACCCGCTGGTTTAGCTCATAGTAGGCTATAGAGCACCAGAAAGCTGGTTCACTGTAGGTGACCGGCTGAAGGTCTGGAAAACAATAAATAAAAGAGGAAACATTTTATATTTCCTTATTTTAAAATTTTACATTTCTACACTGGGTCTACAAAAAAAAAAAAATCAAACAGTTTCTAACATTTTTTAAACTTTGAGAGCTGTATATTGACTTACAACTAACAAAGATGGATTAAGATACATATACACATAAGGCAGTCTTACCCAGGCCATGACTGACAGGCGACAGGGTGCTTGGTGACATTTCTGCTGGTGAGCCTGAGAGAAAAAAAAAAACCCAATAAATAACACCTTTTTGTAATCTGTATTATATTTGATATAGAATGTGGAAACAGTAGTTAATATGTTCACTGCTGCAATGTTGTATGTCTGTCAACACAAGAAAATAATCACAAGTGTGGCACTGAGGATGAGTTTAAGTTGTCAAAACTGTTCTTCTGACCCTTTTAGTATGTCTTTGTCCAGTCAGTGAGATACGCGACAGCATGTACACTACCACAACACTAAACAAGTCTACCTGATTCCATACTTTGATTCATCTGCTGGTCACTGGTCTCTCCATCTTCGCTGATGTAGCCAGGTGGAGGGGTCTCTGTACACAGAAACATGAGATAAGATTACATTGTTGTGCCTATGAGACAGAACTGAGGTCTTTGTGTGAGGGTTATGCGTGTATGATCACCTGCACACAGGAAAACAACCACCATGCTGGCAATCTTATCTTTAATTAACAACCTTCTATTAAAAATAAATCTAGTTGGCTTGTATGACAGATAATGCAATAAGTGAATTAATTAAAAATAAAAAAAAATATATTTATTTCCTGCTCTGCATACAGACCCGGTATATAGTTATTAGGAGGGTCTATGCCAGCAGGGAAGTTGGTATTTTCAGGGATGGAGTTTGTAAAGTCATCTAGAGGTGGAAGCTCTGTCAGAATCTCTGTATGGCGTGGCACCAACACTGGAGGCAGCACTAGAGAGAAAAAGCAAGAAAAATACAATTTGTTGTACAAACCACTTTCACATTAGTTGTATAATTAAATGCACTTTTTCCCCAAGCAATTGTGTGCAAAAAAGTCACACACGAAAACAAATAAACCTAAACACATCTAGACTGATTTCTATAGCTCAAACTGAATTAAAAACCAGTAATGAAACTCCCAATGGATTCAGCTGGCATGACCAACATCATTTGTTAGAGGGCACCTTGAAGATCACAGCCAGCAGTGCTCAGAGTAAAACCCTTTCTCTCTCTCACACACATACACAAACACACAAACACACAAACACACAAACACACACACACACACACACACACACACACACACACACACACACACACACACACACACACACACACACACACACACACACACTTCTCAAAGATCATTACCAGGCGTCTCCACTCTCTGGTAATGGTAGGGATTGACACACACTTCATCCTTCTTGAGGTTGAAAGCATACTGGCAGGTGTCAATGGCCCTCAGCTCATGGTGGCTGTGAAGGTCGGGCCATCTCCACAGGCGGCAGTAGATGACGTGGGGCAGGCCCTTACGATGGGATACCTGGAGACGCCCGTCCAGTGACCTGGGAGGGTTGGGAGAAAGGATGGCTCACAGCTCAGTGATGTGCCCAAGTCTTGACAGGAGACCATAAGCTGGGAGGAATACTTGGAGGTGCTCATGCTTTCTTTAGTGTGTGGCTTGATAGGATAATAGGTATGTAATATCAAAATAAATACAAACAGGAATAAACAAGAAACCCAGTGGAGTGCAGGACGCTGATGGTGTTTTATGGCTAAACCTTGTTTTCTGAGATTCGTCAGCACAGTTGGAAAGAGCCACAATACAGTAAGAATGATCTCTAAAACTAGTAAAACAAAACACTGTTTATCTTTTCTGTTCCTTTGTAAATCTAAGTTGTAACTGTCTAGCCTTGTTTTACAGAAAACGTTTATAGCAGTAAAAGAGAAAGTATCTCTATTAAAATCACCATTAAACTGATCTATAGTCAAGTATTTTGGTCACTGCCTGATAGCACATCACACATGAGCTTAATGTAATGGATTTTGATTATTACATTTACTTCTTACTGCTGAATCTGCGTATTACATACACCTCTTCAAATACGGCTCAATTATTTTCTTATTGCCTGTGTCATGTGCATTATAACACTGTTGCCCGGGATACAAACAGACAATTGCATTACCATTTTCACTGTGTAACTTTTGCAGCAATGAAGAGATGCATAACAATTGCCGACTCATTGTGTATTTGTGTGCATGCGAGTGTATTCACCTGCTGTGGTCATGGTATCCGTACATGCCTGCAGAGTCCCACTGCTCTATCGTGTGGCCTGAGCCTAGACCCCATAGATCTGAGCAATTGCTACAGACACACAAACACACACACACAAAAAGACATGCATACACATGTACACACACAAACGCAGGCACAGGACAAGTGCAAAAAAAGGATAAAAATAAAAGCAAATAGATGGTGAACATGAGATGTCTTATTCCAAATTAGTAGGATGAAATCACACATACAAATATTCACAGCTGGTCTCTTATTGACATGAAGGAGGGCAAAAAAAATGGGCACTCCCTCTTCAATAAGAGACTATAACTGGATGATAGGTGATCATATGACAAGTCCAAATCTGACAGTGATGTGGTGCAATCAGGTGATGCAAGGAGCTAGACGGGATTAAATTGCAGCGGTCTGTTAAAACTTTTAGATGAAAGACGATACCAGGATGAAATAATCTTTGATTTCCGCTTTCCCGCTCACGTGTGATCTTACGCACACTGTAGAAGCATATGAAAAAGAATACGTCTAATCATTTTACTTGGTTTTTGGGCTTTAAAGTTAAGCAAGCTCCTGACTGCATAGCCTGACTGCACATAATATCTGAGTTACACATACATATGATTCACATTTCTGCGTATTATTTCTAAGCCATGAGGAGGAGTGTGATGTGAAGCAGCGAGTCACACAGGGTCACACAATATGTGCATCTAAACAATAATATGTGAATGAGGGAAATAAAGAAATTCAATAGACTACACAAAATGTGTCAGGACATGACAACTGAAAAAAAACAGATACAAAACAAATGTGTGTATACAAGTACACAGTGTGAGGAAATCACACATCCCGACTGTTGCTAAATTGTTCTCTAATGAGAGGAGAGGAGAGGAGGAGATTCTGCTGTCTGATCAGAGCAAAGTGATTGCCAGACCTGTCTGTACAAGACCTGCTATCTCGAAACTTATCATCCTACTGAAAGAGTTCTACAAATACAAGTTCGAAGTATCCTATCTCCAGACACAGCTAATGCCTTGCCATCTTCCCTCCTCACATAAAAGGTCAAAAGAACAATCACTTCAGTGTCCGTCTGTCAAAAGCTTTCTTTCTGAGACTCATCTACTTATCTACTTGCCAGTAAATCACTCTGGATAGAAGCTTAAAAGCTAGAATTGTAAATTAAATTTGTTTAGATATCAGCTAAACTGGATGATTTGTAAAATGTCATGAGGATATTTTCACTCCAGAGCCGTAAACTGTTTTGTAGACAGTTTTTGAAACCTTCTGAGTTCATTCAGTTACCTATGCCTGCTATCCCTAGATAGAGATGAGCTGTTGCACTCTTCCTCTATCACACTTCCTACCTCCACCCAAGCAGAAATCTACAAAGCCCTACACCTGCTATCTCCTGACAATCCTCCAGACACCACCCTGACATCCTCTACCGCCCAACAAAACAAGAACTACAAGAGCAAGAGCAATTTATCTCAGATTTTTATCAACCTTGCGTCTCTGTGTTCAAAGGGAAGTGAGTTATACATCAAAATGCCTGGAATGCTATCTACCAAAAACTGCTGAGGACTGTCAAATAACATATCTAGACCTACAACTTCATGGCAGGGATTCCTTTAACATATAGCCATTTTAGCCAAGCCACCATCAATCCTTGAAAAACACTCATTTTGCAGACAGCCATTCTTTCATTTAACCTCAATACCACTGTGTGTCAACTGAGTACCACAGGACAGGCCACATGTCTCTTAAATAAGTGTTTTTATGATGATTTATGGGCGCAAGATAATACAAGAAAACAAACATTAAGTTCTATTGCTACAAACCCTGAAATCCTGAGGTTAAAAAAAAACAACTCTTCCTCTTAGCCTGAGGACAGCAGCAGTATTCAAGCAAATATCTAAAAAGAACCGCCATCACCTTATCAGCACCACTTCAGAAGCTATCTAGTCTACATTCCTCACAGTGAGGAAACGGTGAGAGGCCTGGCATCAGACCCTTTCATGTCAGATGGTTGTACTTCTGCCCTTTTTTAAAAATCTTTTTGGTTACATTTACAGTAGCTCTCTCCACCCTTCTCAACTACACTCTTAACTTCCTAATATTTCCTCATCAACCCAAGCAGTTTCAGTTAAAGTCTATAACCACATACTGTATCTATATATGTTGTCATATACTATGTGTTGCAGAGTCACCTTGGATAAATATGGGTTACCCTTCATTATTCACTCATTTTACCTTTTGTGTTACTCTAGCATTGCCCTGTTTCATACTTCATTTACACAACTTAACAACACTCACATGTGTTGAGAGCTACTTTGTATGTGAGCCAGCACTGATGCTCTCACCAGTTCAATTCTATAACTTAAATATTACGACCCATTATGGAGCATGTCGATGCAGAGTGTAAATCTACACAGCGTGCATTAAGACTGCAATGTGATTAGATCTGTCTGACCTCAGTACAGGGTGCATTGCTGAGAAAGTAACCACCCACCAGGAGCGTCATCGCCCGATATTACTTCAGTCACAGAAGAATCCTTCTATGATTAAAGAAAAGTAAACATATGCATTGCTTTAACACCTCCTCTGCTAAACCTGCATCTGCCATGTTTATTTTTCCTGTCACCCCTACACTTTCTCAGCATGTCACAAAGCTGATGCATACCACATTTACTCGGGTCATATTATAATGCCATGTATGAATGAGGACTTCCCCCATTTGTTTCCATCTGTCAAAAAAGAACCAGAGGAAACAAGATGGTGCAGTCATCAGGGATAGCATCCTTAGGTCAAAGAGCAAGGTTCAAGACAACAAACTATCCGGTTGAAGCAGGACGCCAAATGCAGCTAACTTGTGGTTGACATGAGTGTAATGGACTTTTCTCTCTGTGGGGAGGGATTCTATTATTGATACTTTATAATTAAAGGAAACTCAGAGAAAGGGTAGATTACATAGAAAATTTGAGAAGGGAAGCTCATAAAATCTTCACAGAGCAGACTAGTGATCTCCCTGTTCTGCTGATCCTCAGCACACTGACTGACGTTAATCACATGCTTTTCATGGGGGTTCCCTTGTCTTTGCCACTTTTGTCACGATAAGGTTTCACCTGGTCTAGTGACTTGGCTCATGTAACTATCATGCAACACAGGAGAAATCTACACTGACAAACACATGAACCACTCAGTATCTACAGCATTAGCAGCTTTGGGTGCATACGGGTTCCTTCATAAAAAAAAATACTCCAAAGAAACAAATTTACTCCAAGTGTATTTTCAAGTGAGGTGAAGTGAGTTTTTCTTGTGAAAAATAATGAAGATCTAATGCAACATGAGGCCAAGGTTTTCTGTTTTAAAAGAGTCTGTTCAGATATGGATATGGATGAAAGTTGGTTTTTTTTTTCACTGCATTTTCTCCATCTTGAGAACCTTTGCCAACACTTTAGGATAAGAAAACACTCTTCACATTAAATGACGTCTTGTCATACATCCTACATCAGTGTTTGTAGGGGGGTGGTGTATTCCCCAAAGCCCAGGGCAAACAAGCTATTTTATGCCATGCTTAACCGTTCTTGGCCAACAGCCATCAACAGCCATTACCAGCCATTCAGACTGTCTTGTTTCTTTGTCTCCATACTTAAAGATTTTGTTTAACATTTAGATTTTACTTCCAAGTAGAGATGCACCAATAGCATTTCAGAACTGATTCAGGAACAAAGAACTTCATTAAATGGAGTGGCCACTGCCGAGTACCAATCCAAACACTTAATTAGTCACCCATGCTGTTGTCATGAAGTACACACACCTGTGCTAAACAAATGTGTGCCTTCAGTTAGACACGTCAGCATTTGGCATATTCCACTCTGCATTTTCCTTGAAACACTAGATGTTTATTATGCCAAGGATCTTTTTTTGAAAACATCACAGTATCTACACAAACTTCATTCGAAGAAGGGCTCTGATGCTGCAGAGTATTGGTGCAACTCTACATTTAAAACTCATTTAATACGCCCACTGTTGGAGTCTGTTATAAGCTCTCAAGTCATCTAATCGAATTCCTTTTGATCAACTTCCTCTGATCTTAATCTAATTGGCACTTTCCAACAAGTTGTGTCAACCTATCTAATCAGTGTTACAGGATAAAAGGCAATGCTCAAAGGTTTTCTAGCTGTAAAAGACAACAGCATTGACACAATCAGAGCCCGTCACACTATCAGTGATTGCTCAGAATAAAGCGAACGATCACAAGCTCTGCACATACTGTGAATGTATACATTTTCTGCATATAGTCAACACAAGACAAGTTTGGCTGGCATCATGTGTTGGACATCTGTTTCCTCCAATCAGGTTTCACTTCTGCTGCCTTGCTAACCTATGGCACAACTAAATGGGGAAGCGGACCCATTGTTGCACAACAGAGACTTTTCTTTCTGCAAGCCTGTGGGTGCCTGTCACCCTCCTGCTTACTTTCATGTGTGTTGACACACCTCACTGTGTTAATCTGTATTGGTGGTATTGTGGTATACCAGGACACATGAACTGTGGATGTGTGAATATGAGCGCAACATGAAAGTGTGCTTGAGCTACAAGTCAGTGAATAGAATGGTTTTGATCATCATTTAAGACATTTATAAAACAAAAACATTGCCCATTTACTGACACAAGTTTCTCAAATGTGAGACTTTATTGTTTTTAAATTATTTTGAAATTGTGTTTTGGACCTCATCCTGGGCTCAGGGAGTCAGAATGGGCAATTTTCTACATTTTCTAAATTTCTACTTGTTAATAACCGTTCTAAATGAACAATAGTAGAAAATCATTAATTGGCAGATTGGTCTAAATTGTGTATCTATGTGTAGGAATGTACATCTGTTCCTCTGACCTGATCATGATGGTAAAATTGTGTTTGTGTGTTACCTGGTTCTTACTACCCCTGTGACAGTGGCCATGGTGTGTGTGTGTGTGTGTGTGTGTGTGTGTGTGTGTGTGTGTGTGTGTGTGTGTGTGTGTGTGGTAGAGAGCAAAGCCAGAGAAATACAGAGGAAAGGATTGCATGCGTGTGTCCTCATCTCACCTGGGTATGGTGACACACTTTGTGTTGCTGTTCTGTGTGCTGATGGCTTTCTCGAGCTCATCAAGCTGCCCCGTCTTCTTCAGCTTCTTCACAAGGCTCTTCACAGCTTTTTCACACCATTTCTCCTCCTGTCCTCCTCCATTCTGCTCCCCTACTCCTCCTATTCCTCCTCCTGCTCCCCCACTACCTGCTGGAGTCTTTTTCCATCCCAAGAGGCGTTTCACTACCGGGGGAGTGAAGGGAAGGATGGAGGACATGGTGGCCTATGTGTGTGTGTATGTGTGGACCCAAGTGTGTTTTGATGTCCCTCTTAATCTGATGTGATGAGAAAAAGGGACAGGGGAAGAAGGGTGATACAGGTTGTGGACTGTTGACTGAATTCCAACTGGAGATTCAAAAAAGATATATACAGAATATATGCACGTATTTCTGAGTAATGTCTAATCAGAACTAAGGCATAGATCTTGAGGACTCTTCAGAAATATCAGATGGAGAGCACAAAACATAGGGAGTGAAGAGTAGCACATCCAAAGAAACCTAAGAAATGAGGGAAAAGAGAGAAAGCACAAATTAACACTTGTAAGAGAGAGGACAGATAAGAAGATACAAAGAAACATTCATTTCTGTAATGGTGAGACCAATTGTGCCCACACATTTGCCCAGAGCCATGACTATGATATCTATCATAGCCCCCCACTGCTAACCCTCCCACCATGTACCGTGCTGTAAGTCAGCCAGACTAGCAGCCATAGCACTACACACCCTGTGCAAAGTTCTTAAGAATTAACTGACTGTGTTTTATATTGAGCATTTGTTGGACAAACTCTGATGAATATACTCTACTGCTGGTGCACACTTAGCTGTGCACCCATGCTTCTCAATCATAATAAGAAAATTAAGCTCTTCTGTTTGCACAAGTAGGTTTGTTATCTTGCAAAACCACTTCCAAACTGTAAGTCTTCAGATCCGGTAACACAAAGACTTTTTTTGGGGGGGTGGGGGGGGTGCAGATTGCATCAGTCATCTTACTGATACTGATGCATTAACTGCTTACATATTGTATATCATGGTAATCTATTTAAATGTCACAATTAGTATTGAAGAATAAGATTCTAGTTTCGTGTGCTTTTTTTTGAAAACTTTAGTGATGGTTTAAGGGAGGGATATATTCTTACAAAATGTCACAGGTCAGTTAAGGTACTTAACCTCACAAATTCTCATAATACAGCTCTGCACAAATCACATATGATTGTTCAAAGTATTACAGACCTTGTGCATTAAAATAATTTTAAGTTTTACTCAAAATAGTGGAGGGTGTGGATGATTTTTCATCTTTATTTGTCCAACCTTTAAAAAACTCATTGAAGAGAACTTTAAATGTAGAGTCATGTTAAAGCATCTTTTTTTTTTTACTGAGAAGAGAGGAATTTATGTCTAAAGTGGCAAATCTATGTCAATATCTATACTAATCCCAAAGTAATCCTATAGTAAACCTATGCTATTATTAAAACCACTGTTCGCCCTCTCATAGGAAAGCTGAGCAGTGTCTAACTGTGTTAAACCCCGGACAGGAGCTTAAAGCCTTACCAGATGAAACATGCTGCCCTATACTCACAAACGGCAAATCTTTTAAGTTTCACAGATCATTCCTTCAGACTATCAGTTATTTTGGCAGGTGAGCAATTCACTGTTTTAAATTTCATATGGTGATAGTGAAATTTGGAATTCAATGGCCACAATGCACACTGAACAGTTAGTTCTGGTTGAGCTCTGACTTGCATGTGTAACCTTATACAATATTATGGTTCTCATATTATTGCCAGGATGCATTTCCCAGCCTAATGAGGAAACACACATGGCACACACACAGAGCAAATTGAGAAAGAGACCTAGACAGAGTACTCTAACTGAATTATTAAGTCAAATTTGGCTGTCCTCTCAAAACACAAACATTTTTGTCATGTGTAGATTAGTTCAGCAGATAAATGATCACTGACTCACTCATAAATAAATACAGACAGAACCACTCAGTGATGCAGGTTTTTCAACTTAGCTGCCAGGGAGGAAGGGATAACTATCCTCAGCATGTTACCCTGAAAGTCCAAGCTCCTTCTAAGAATTAATTTCACAGGCTTAACCCTTGGACTGCTTACTATTAGTGTAAGTGTATGAATGGCTTTCAGAGCTAGTCAGACCATTCCTGAAAATAATTAACTACAGTCTTAGTCCTGCAGTTCCTTGATATTGTCTAAACATCCAAACATGCTTTCCATTAGAGCCATCATACACTACACAAATAATAGCTTTGGGGAGAAGGCTTTGATGCCAGCATAAGAGTCAGAGGCTGGAAAAAAAGTATGTCTGAGTCAAATATTGTAAGTTGTTCAATACCTTAAATGGGGTCCTTGGAAAGTGATTCTTTAGCAAAATAAAGGATCACTTAAATTCATAATTGGTTGAAGTGGTTGCTAATTTTACTAAAGGTTGATACATAAAGGAAATGTTATAAGAAACTCTTAAAACAGCTAAAAGCTCGTGAATTGCTGCTGGGGGGAACCAGGGTCGTATGTGGGAGCCTTTCAAAGTGAATAGAAAGTCTTAATGTAAGGAACAAAAAGCACAAAACGTGCTGATATGGCCACAACGCATATATCTAGTCGAAATGCTGACCACGGCTATCAGGGCCTTGTGGGTAAAATAAGCAACCTTATTTTGTCTGAACCGTTTTGTCTTTTTTGTGAGAAACTGCCTGTTTGGGTTACTTCTTCCCCTGAAACCGTACACATAACAAACGCACGGTTTGAAGAATAAGCTAACGCTACTAACTGCTATTCAGACTAAACAGCCAGTGAATGTAGACTTTGACAAGACACAAAAAGCGACTTGGTTTCAACGCTGGGTGTCAATTGTTGTGATATACAGGCACAGTGAAAATATTCAGGTTTCTTTTGTCTCGAAATGACTGATAGTCCCCCCCCCCCCCCCCGCCTCTCTCCTCCTCCCCTCGCCTCCAAAAAAAATCCGCTAGCAAGCTTGCTACTTTGTGTCACAGACAAATAAATAGGTCTGTTGCATGTTTCCTCGCTTGCAAATCAAATGTGTTTCATAGTTAAAAACACACTTACCACACGAGGAGGTGAAAGGACACCGAACGGTCACTCGGGTACCTGTCCGAAAAGCCTGCCTGTTCATTATAAATGCATCCAGAGAGACTTTAAACTGTATTTTCCACATCCGAGCCGCCGGGATGATGATGGCCCCTCATTCAAAGCTCAACCAAACATGTACAGCAAAACATAAACGGCAACGCGACGCCAACACGGCCCGCCTCCTCTACCCTCCTATTGGCTGAAATCCGGGATTCAGCCGATAACCTGTTGCCAGACCGGTGTTCTATTGGCTCGAGGTCATGTCCGTCATACGTTGTTACGTACGAAGGTATGTCGGTGATGTTTATCAGTGGGTACCTTGATTGTCCTTACAGAATTGCATAATACAGTAGCTGGTCAATAGAATAGAATAGAATAGAATAGAATAGAATAGAATAGAATAGAATAGAATAGAGTAGAATAGAGTAGATTAAAGAGAAATGCAGCCTAGTGGACAATAATAAAATAGAACATAGTGCTTTTTTTAACGTTTCCTACTATAGTGGTTTAACACCCCTACCCCTGTGGTTTAACACCAATGCACTCATGATAGGCTATGAACATTTTGTATATCAGTAAAAGTATATGATATATTAAAAATAAAGCTCATAATAACAAACAGAGGGTAATGTCATTCATTTACTGTATAGGCTACAGTAAAATATAAACCACAGTACAGGCTGGTCAGTGGAGACTAAATGGAGGTAAATGAAGGCTGAATATTAAAGCGTGTTTCTTCTTAAATGTTTTGAGGCTTTTTTCATTCATTCATTCAATAATACATACAGATACAGTATGTAAAGGATACTGGCGCCTTATGCCAAATAAAGCGCAGAGCAGTATCACCTATCATAAATCATGTGTAGTAGCCTACTTTAGGTGTGTTGAAGTACTTTTTTCATGTTTGTGTCACTAGTGAAAAATTAAACAGCTAAAATAAATGACCATAAGTTTGCGTTTGCATCAACCTTTCATAGGTCATTTGGTCGCATCATGCAAATACGCAGACGTGCACCTGCAGCACCTGCATGCAAACAAAGCAGTCTTTCTCTCAGTGGAGAAATCATTCATTGGTGTAGCTGCTTCCCGTGCTCAAAACAGTCTGTCAGCAGGAGTAGTAGCGTACGTCGATCCTGTGACTATTTTCCTCATTGTCGACCATAGTGTCAAGGAGCCAGAGGCGCATGCTCTGTGCGTACAGTGTGCCTCACCTGAGACCTGTTGCTCAGCTGCGGATGCTACTGTGAGAACGACTGTGGCGCGTCTAAATGATGCTTCTCTTTATCATTCATTTATGGACATAAATGAAGCGCTACAGACCTGCCATGCTATAACCAGCCTATAACCAAGCCGGATGAAAAAACGAAAACAAAAGGGGGACACCACAAGCCAGTGTGTCTTTTGTCTCAGTCTGCTTAAATAACGAGAGAAGTTCACTCACCTGTAAGTCATTTTATGCTTTGTCCTTCATTCATTGTCTAAATTAGTAAAGTGTTTGGCAGTTGACTGTTGTAAGAATGACTGTCAGTAGACTCCATAGCAATTTGCTGTATGCTGTGCGCCCTATAGAGAAACAGCATGTTGGATTAAGATCCATTAAGCTATTAACCAGCTGTGACGTTCCATTTTTTTCATACAGTGGAATTAAGTTATTAAAATATTGTAAAAAAATATATATATGTGTAAGAAATGTGAAGCCGAAACACTAATGTGGCAGTGTTTACCCAACTTTTAAGAGTGAAGGAAAGAGGGCGTTAATGTTAATGTTCCACAGTGTCTCTACAGGGGCTGTGTGCCTAGCGGCAGGTAAATGCAGGATGATGCTCTGAGCGTGTAGACAAGAACGGATAATAACCCTCACTGGACCATCACCAAGGAGACAGAAACTCCAGAGGGATGACTGCAGTGTTTGCCATAAAAATTAGGTAGATCCATGCCACTGCAGTAGTCTTAATTCAGTGAGGAAGGAGGGTAATTTAAATGTTTTCTCCGTTAGCAGTTTAAAAAAAAAATCTTATTTCCTTATGTCCTATTTTTTGTCCATGTGCAGGTGAGTGTCTGACTTGTACACTGCAGGCAATGGGCAGATGCTGCAAATGCAACAGGAGACTGCTGTGCATGTGCTTGCTGCCTTGCATGATGACCGGCCACCTTCTGATTTATATCCTGGTGTCCATATTCGTCACCATCTCCTACACTCCTCCAAAAATAAACGTCCACTATATTGCCCCGGGGATTTCTCCTAACTCTTCTGCTTTGGCCTCTCACCCACTTGGCCCTTTCTGGAACCTTCGTCTGGAGGACAGTGCACTGTGGAACCAGTTGCAGCATGCTTGGGATCGTCAGCACAATCCAATACTGCGAGGAAACACAACAGGGGTAATGAGGAAGCCGAGAGCTAAGCTTGAGTCAGAAGTCGAGGATGAGTGCCTCTCTGACTGCATGTCACACAAGTGTACGCTCCCTCGTATGCAAGATTTAAAGAGCCTGCCCGAACAAATGATATCATTTATCAGGTCAATGCACTGCAGGGAGTATCCGCTCCTGATCAATCAGCCTGGTATGTGTAGGAGGCAGAACAGTAGCTTTGGTTTGGACACTCCCATGCTCCTCATGGCCGTCAAATCTCAAGTGGGAAACTTTGAAAACAGGCAGGCCATCCGTGAAACATGGGGACGCAGTGGTCTGGTAAGGGGGGAATCAAATAAGAAAGGCGGATTAGTGCACACAGTGTTTCTACTTGGGAGGCAGGACTCAAGTACAGGTCCTCATCCAGACCTCAATAACCTCCTGAATCTTGAGAACCAGAAATATGGGGATATCCTACAGTGGGATTTTAGAGACACTTTCTTTAACCTAACCCTAAAGGACTTGCTGTTCTGGCATTGGCTCCAGCAGTACTGCCCCACTGCCACCTTTGTGTTCAAAGGCGATGATGATGTCTTTGTTCGAACAGATGCCCTTCTGGATTATCTGAACAAGCAGTTAGAGGAGCAGAACCTGTGGAGAGCCCGTACAAATGAAACTAGCATGAATTTGTTTGTTGGGGATGTAATCAATAACGCAATGCCAAACCGTGAACCATCCACTAAATACTACATACCAGAACGTTTCTACAAAGGTGGTTACCCACCGTACGCAGGTGGAGGAGGGGTTGTGTATTCTGGCTCACTTGCGTTACGACTGAAAGAGGTGTCTCAGAGGGTGCGTCTTTTCCCTATAGACGATGTGTATCTGGGAATGTGCCTGCACAGACTCGGGCTCGCTCCAAGCCATCATGCAGGTTTTTTAACCTTTGACCTCCCAGAGACAGACAGGGGAAATCCTTGTGCGTACAGATCCGTTCTGCTGGTTCACAGACGGAGTCCCAAAGAGATGCTGACGCTGTGGAACCAGCTCCAGAATCTCCCCAGTCGATGCTAAAGCTCATTTGCCTGCCAAATAGGGATTCCTTGAGTACAGGGTGAATGCTGCCATCACACTCAAATGAAAAACATACACACTGTGACTGCATCTTCTTGTCAAGCAGATAGTACCCTATGAGGGTCGCATGTAATGTACCTTTCCTCCAAAGAGTTACGTAACTCTGAGGAGGAGACTGATCTACCTCAAAGGGTACTTTTTTTTTTGAGGGCATTACACAATTTGTTTTTAATCAATACTGATATGTATTTGTAATATTTCAACCTAAAAGTTTTATTTTACTACCTTATAAAGAAAATGTAAATATAATACTTTACATATTGCTTCATAATGATTGAAGAGAATACTTTAGATATCTCTGTGATATGTTTGAAGTCAGCAGTTCCAGCCAAGAGGAAATTTAAAAATGTCTCACATCCACTTTGTCCAACATGAAAAATGGAACAGATCCTGGTGAAATTGATCGTTTTCATGCGCAGTAAGTTTGCTAATAATATATAGCAGTGCCTGACTTTGACAGCGGTTATCTTTCAGCCAGGGAAGGTGTAATGTTTAGAAGAATTATTACCATGGCAGCTCGGCTGATGTTGTTTTCACCTTGTGAGTGTCGTCATGGCAAAATGTGGTCCTGGAGACACCTACTGTAGCAGGAACTACCACAGAGGCGGTTTGGAGGTGTTTATATGTCTGTGGACAGGTTCTTTCAGCACAATAGCGTCACTGCAAAATACAGTCATTAAAATTTACAGGGCAATAGTTGACACCAAAAAGAAATGAGCGCAATTTTTTTTCCCTGAACGGATGCTGTTTTACACTAATGGTTACTAAAAACAAAAGTCCACAAATATTGATTGATTTGAAAAAATGAATAGGACTGAATCTGGTCAGGTTATGCAGCTGATTATTTATTGAATGATCTTGTCTTCAAATTGGGGTGAGGTATTTTTGGAGATAAACCAGCATGTTATTTGTTGCTGCCCTCAAGAAATGCTATTAAAATGTAAATAAATGTGGGTAAATAAATGTTTGTCTCTAAAAACATACTTTTATTGAATATCATGATTTATTTATCTTTAGCTTAAAATTAAATTATATTTTGTTTGCAACAACATATAAAAGTAGGATGACCACTAAAGTAATATCTCTTTAAAAAGGCAGATGTGGAGTCAAAGCATTATGCAGCTAATAAATCATCAGCCTTGTAAGCACAGCAGAGCAATCAAATGTAAGTGAATATTTACTCAGAGCATTTATAGTCTGATATTGGAAGGGTTTATGCCAGTCGTGTAGGTAGCTGCATCAATGTGCGATACATAGAGGAAGTCTACAGTTGTGTGTGTGTGAGTGTTTGATAGTTCACATGACTCTTTACAGAAAATACAAACTGATTTGCATGTGGGTTTTTAAACAAATATGGATCATGAGAATTTTGAGCTTTGCAATCTGTTTTGGGTCCTCATTATTTCAAGTGGTTGGAAGCAAATGAGGGAAATCTATAGTTGTATGAGCATAAACAATATATATTTAGTATACTTTATATAACTTTGCATATTTATTTTTACATACCAGACAAAGCATTTCATAAATGTATTTTTCTCCTATAGCCAGAGAAGACATTTAAACAGAGGAAGTAGAAATGAGACCCCAGGAAATGAATCTCCTCCAGGAAGAATGAAAGTTGTCACAGAAAGTAAAAGAGAGGACAGATAAGACACTGAGTGTCACCTATGTCCACAATGGACAATTGAGGACAATGGACAAAAATTTGATTCTTAAACTATAAGGGTGATATATCCATAGAAAACAGGGTGTTTCTCTCCTCTTCTCTCCTCTTCTCTTCTCTTCCCTTCTCTTCTCTTCTCTTCTCTTCTCTTCTCTTTATTGTATTAGTTTCATCTAGTCTGGTCTCCATCATTGATTTTGTTACTAATAGGCAGACAGTGGCTTCAGAGTAATGTGGTTGTAGAAGAAGTGAAGTCTATCTGAGGAGAACAGGAGGAGGACTACTGAGCTGCTGAGCACTAATGATGTGAAGTGGAGAGATGGAGGGAAAGTGAATTCAATTGGAATGTAGTTATAATCAAATTTACCTACAAATTACATGCCAAAGCTGCTCTAAACAGTTTTTAATACATACATTACTACCTCTACTACTATTGCTACTAGTAGTAGAGGCTACAATTAGACTTTCATTGTTTTTACTACAAGTTTAATATGCTACAATATCTAGCATGGCTTTGTACCATCTGAGGTACATTAGACAATGTGATTGTTGCATTTTGGGTGTAGTGTCACTTTAATATAATGATATGAGTTTGAGTGACATCTACTGTTCAAGTCCTGCAAATGCATGAATGTTCCTGAAAACACGAGAATGATCCAGTGACATCAGCAGACCTGAGTAACAGCTCCTCCCAGTGGAGAGCTGTGGTAATGACAGGAAAGTTCCTGAAGACTCTGGAGCTCCTCCAGTTAGAATATAAAAGCTGGGACAGTCCCACTGCTGAGACAGAAACAACACAAGCAACACAGAAGACAACAGACACTGTAACAGTGTTTCATCTCACAACAAGAGGACTCCACTCTAAACCCACTCTGAAGATGCTGTGCTCTCATGGATTCCAGTCTGCCCTCAGTCCATTCAGCTTCTACTGGCCTGTACGCAGTCTGTGGCCAGAGGTCACACCTCTGCTCTACCAGCAGGATGGACTGCAGAGAAACCTACAGGAGCTGTGCAGCAGTCTGGAGCTGATGGAAAAACTTCAACACAACATCCTGGAGGAGACGAAGCCTTTCCAAAGCAGTGTGGCCGTGCAGCCAGTCTCCTACCAGCTGGAGAAAGAGGGAGAGCACTTTAACCTGACTCTGGACACTCAAGGCTTTTCCCCAGAGGAGCTGTCTGTCAGGCAGGTGGGCAGGAAGCTGAGAGTCAGTGGGAAGACAGAGAAGAAACAGGAAGACGGGAAGGGCTCCTACTCTTACAGACTCCAGGAGTTCAGACAGGAGTTTGATCTGCCTGAAGAACTGAACCCTGAAGCCGTCACCTGCTGCCTGGCTCCAGACGGGAAGCTCCGCATCCAGGCAGCCAGAGCTCCATGTGCTGAGGAGGCTGAGAGAGAGCTGACTATCAAGAGGAGCCTGGAGGAGAAAACACAGCAGAGTGTGTGTTCACACACAGAGGACAGCAGCACAGAGACAGACAACAGCACACAGGACAAACCTGAACACATGGACTGATCACAGTGTTGTTGTGCCAATGAGAAGTCTTTTATATGGATGAATGATGATTATATATTCCTTTGTGTGTTTGAATGTAGAACAGAACATTATTAAATAAATGTATTTCAACCAATCATTATTTCTTTGGTAAGTTTTTTTTAAACTTCTTTTGACACAAATATGTGCAGGTAAATACATACATAGGAAATGTTTTTTATATAAACGTTAAATGATTGGATTGGATTGGATTTTTAAAAACTTGTTCATGCATAATCAATAAATGTATTCATCCATTTCAACTATGATTTTTTTTTACTTTTTTTAACTACTACACAGTTTTAGCACAATCAGGGTAAACAAACAACAAGTAGAACCTGAAAGTCTGGTCTTACTGCTTCCCCTTTAAATAGTACAGGTTTGAACTGGTATGGACTGATCATAATGTTGTTGTACCAATAGAAGTGTACATGTTTTTTATTCAAATGTTAAATGATGATGGTATGTTCTTTCGTATATTCATATAACTGGATATAATAAATACATGTATTTCAAATGAAATTGTGATTTTTCTCTTACTTTTTAAAATTTTTAAAATTCTTTTGTTTTGCACAAACACCTCATGTCCTGGTTTGTGAAAAATAAGTTTACCTCAGCTCTTCGTGGGATCGTTACTCATGAGTGGCGATTTTACAAGATTCTTCTTGAATGGTCAAGAACTTTCATTTCTTATAGAATGTGGTGTAAACATTACAGCTACTGAATACAGACAGTCAGCAAATCTTTACTCAGGTAAAATCAACTGTGAAAGGTAACAAAGGTGACTTTACCATCTTACTACGAGTTGATTTATCAAACATTTTTTACAATTAATTAATACTAATTCTTTCTTAATCTCACATAATTGGTCTCTCTGCTTAAATTCCAGTTTTTTTCCGTGAAAAGATGGAAATGATGAATCACAAGTAACCGTCATGTCACTGAGAAGAGAAAATGGTCCGACCACATTTAAACTGATTTTGAAAACTATTATCAACCGAGTAGTAGCTTAAAGACCACACAGTAATTAATCCAGTGTGTTGGAATACAAAATATGAGCCATTATCTCAAGGAAAACAGGAAATAATGAGTAACATATCCAGCAATCGTAACATTGCACCCCGAATGTCGTGAATGTGAGTAGATTGAGTCACTGACCAGTCCCAAAAACCTTACTGATGATAATGATCATCATTCATTCCAGTTCAAACACTCACTATTTATATGTCAAACAGTAAGAAGTTTCTTTTCCACACTTTCAGGTTTTATTTTACATCTAGCTGTTTGTTTAGCCTAACAGGACATGTTTATGATTTAAAAAGTTTCAAAAAATTAAAGAATAAAGAAAAAGTAAAACTCTAAAATAGTTATTTTAAAAAAGTTTAAAAAAAAGAAACATTCAAACACTGTTGGAATTTCAATACATTTATTGGTTACACTTAAAAATACACTTAACACTTGTATGAAAAACATTTGTATGTATTGGCACAGCAACACTGTGATCAGTCCATGTGTTCAGGTTTGTCCTGTGTGCTGTTGTCTGTCTCTGTGCTGCTGTCCTCTGTGTGTGAACACACACTCTGCTGTGTTTTCTCCTCCAGGCTCCTCTTGATAGTCAGCTCTTTCTCAGCCTCCTCAGCACATGGAGCTCTGGCTGCCTGGATGCGGAGCTTCCCGTCTGGAGCCAGGCAGCAGGTGACGGCTTCAGGGTTCAGTTCTTCAGGCAGATCAAACTCCTGTCTGAACTCCTGGAGTCTGTAAGAGTAGGAGCCCTTCCCGTCTTCCTGTTTCTTCTCTGTCTTCCCACTGACTCTCAGCTTCCCGCCCACCTGCCTGACAGACAGCTCCTCTGGGGAAAAGCCTTGAGTGTCCAGAGTCAGGTTAAAGTGCTCTCCCTCTTTCTCCAGCTGGTAGGAGACTGGCTGCACGGCCACACTGCTTTGGAAAGGCTTCGTCTCCTCCAGGATGTTGTGTTGAAGTTTGTCCATCAGCTCCAGACTGCTGCACAGCTCCTGTAGGTTTCTCTGCAGTCGATCCTGCTGGTAGAGCAGAGGTGTGACCTCTGGCCACAGACTGCGTACAGGCCAGTAGAAGCTGAATGGACTGAGGGCAGACTGGAATCCATGAGAGCACAGCATCTTCAGAGTGGGTTTAGAGTGGAGTCCTCTTGTTGTGAGATGAAACACTGTTACAGTGTCTGTTGTCCTCTGTGTTGCTTGTGTTGTTTCTGTCTCAGCAGTGGGACTGTCCCAGCTTTTATATTCTAACTGGAGGAGCTCCAGAGTCTTCAGGAACTTTCCTGTCGTTACCACAGCTCTCCACTGGGAGGAGCTGTTACTCAGGACGTCACTGGATCTTTCCTGTCTCATCAGGAAGTTCAGCTTGAAATATGCATTAGCACAAATTAGTACAAACAATTTGACATGGAATATAGAATCAGGTTGTAAAATATGTACTGGGGTCTATGATTGGGTTCAGAAAAATCCCTTAAGTTTTGAAATATTCACTGGTGAAGGCATCAAACTCTTTATTTCCATAGTGTCTTGGGGAACTTTTCTGTCAGAAAAAGTTACATGTCATTGTCAGGACTCTTATGTGTATCTCTGTGTGATTTTCTTTATTTTTCTGTTTTCATTTTTCCTCTGCAAAGTTCTGCTGTGGTTATGTTCCACAAATTAAGAAAGATGACATCCCTACTTTCAAAACTGGAATATAATTTCAAACGTATCGCAGATGAAACACCATTCTGTTTAACATCTCAGAATGAGACCGTTCAAAGTTTTTAGAAAACATAGAGCTCTTGGTTTTCTCTGATCCTCTCCTGTGATATGCACATCTCTCCAGCAGATGGCAGGATTTCCTTCCATTTACTTTTACCAGCAAAATTTTCCCTCCAAACCCCAGTAACTTTCCTGAGATCTCAGCACTTTGCCACGAGTTGTCATCCTAGTTCAACAAAAAACAAAGCTAATACACTAAAGCATGAAGAAACCTCACTATTCGTTGTTATTTTCAGTTATGCAGAGCTTCTAATGAATAAGGTAACTGTTAAATTCTAATTTATGAATTTATTAATGCCATCCCTTTCCTGATATCCTTATTTTTGTGACATATACTGAGTTTAGTTTAACTTGACAGATCATTCTTGACAGACCTTGCAGTGGCTTGTAGTAATAATGTGCTGTCATCAAAAGTGTTACGTCATTCACTTGTTAATAATAGTAGAAAACCTCTCATCTGCCAGTATTTTATTCACTTATCCAGACACTGTATGGCAACGACTGATACAGAGGACTGTGCAGAGAAGTAGGGCAAGAACAACACAGAAAGCTGGATTTAAACCCAGAGTCTTCTTTTCAACATATACCATCTCTCAAAAAAAATCAAGGCTGGATGATGAAACCTGGACTGGCAAACACAGCGCTTCGCTGCTCGGGGATGTCGTGTCAAGGCTAGTGTCAATATTTTTGACACATAAAGAGAATGTATGAGTTTCTTTTTTTTCTTTTTTTTTTGGGAGGGGAGGGATAATTTCAGGCGTTCACCTTTGGATGAACTCCCCAAAGTGAAGGCATGATAGAAGTGAGGAGTAGGAGGAGGAGAACGGAAGGTAACGAAACCAGAGGAAGGATGAGGAGGAGGATAAGGAGGAGAAAGCAAGGCTCAGCTCCATGTAAATCATCTGCATTGTTCTCCTAATGCTGCTTGTGGGCACACGCACACACATTTACTGAAGCTGTCGGAACAGCGTCCCTCTCTCTCTCTCTCTCTCTCTCTCGCACACACACACACACACACACACACACAAAGAGAATCTCAGCCACAAACTTCCTTGTTCCTGTCTTAGTTTGTCCCTCATGGTGATGGTTTTTAATGCGGCATAATCCCCCTCTTTCCCCAGAACACATAAAAGAGATATCCTTCTATCTGTGTAAGTGGTTCTGACGGCCACCAGCTCATCACAAACACACACGCACTCATAGACACACACACACACACACATAGAGCCTCCAGCTCATCAACATGCAGTTATTCCTTTGGCGCTGGATCGCAGGTTGTTAATTGGCTGCCAAGCAGAATGTGTCTGTTTCTGTGTGTGTGTGTGTGTGTGTGTGTGTGTGTGTGTGTGTGTGTGTGCGCGCGCGCGCTTGTGTGTGTCTGTGCTGCAGAGCCGGGGTTGCTTAGACATTCCCGTCACGTCTCTGAGCCTCGATTAAGACATTGCTCTAGTTTCGAACAGACAGACATGTGGGGAGGAGGGGAAGAGAGGTAGAGAGAGGGGAGAGAGGATACAGCAGGGGGGAGGAAGATGAGAGAACGCGAGAGAGAAAGAGAGGTGATGAGGCGGGACTCGGCAAAGAGGGAAAAAAAAGTGAAGGGCGAGTGAGAGGGAGGTAGTGAAATGCTGCAGTGGTTCTGTCTGTAGGACCTGCAAGTGATAACTCTCTCGTACTGCCTTCCTTATCTGTGCTATAGAATTGCAGAGTAGGAGGAGGTATTTCAGGCATCTAGAGTTCCACTAGTGGAAGTTGTGCTCATCCTCTGCATAGACAGTGTCATGGTATTTTGTCATGATACCTCTCCCGGTTTAATCTTCAGCACAAAAGAGGAGCATCTGCGTTAGAAAATATGATTTAAAAGTCAACACTATGAGCGTCTCCATGTAATGAAAGCAAAAAGCCCAGAAATCCCTGCTCGGCTTCAGTTTTTGGGTGAATTCAGCAACTATTTCACAGCGTTCTATTCTCAAATGTTCGATGAAATGTTCTGAAATTGCTTTAGCTCCGATTCTCACCCCTGACTGCTCTGTGGCAATCGTGGCCCAAGGGCAACACAAACTGGTGGCATACGACGAGACTGTCCTCCCCGAGACCAATCGCAAGTGTCAGTTGCTACCAAATTCCCCAAAAAACGTCACGTTTACGTTCAAGTGACAAAGCCCTCCCGCAGCTGTAGGGATGATGGCCCTTATCCATTGGCAGCTAAGGAAGAAGTGGGTTTGACATTGACTTGATGGTCATCGTGAACTGCAGGTGACTGGAAGCAGGGAGTATAAAAAGACTGCAGTCAAGTCGGACACATTCTAACTCCCATAGTGCGAGTGAGCTCAGCAGGTGTCACATCAGCAGGTTGTTTAAAAAAAATTTTCGTAAAAACTGCAGAGCTATTCAGTTGTTTTCTTATTTACAAAATATGAATGCTACCCTCAATATGTCAGACTGTTTTGCCAAACCTATACACGCTGTTTACTCACCCAAACATATGTTGTTCTAAGACATTTTCAGGCCAGACACAAGTTTCAGTCTTCTGACACACATGACATTAATCTAAATAATGTTTCATGAAAACATTGAAGGGTGATGGTGATGGGATGGAATACCTGCTACAGCAACACTTTTAGAGAGATAACATTTTTATTTCTTTCTGTTATATTGAGAACCACAGACCTGGGAATACTGTCAAAAAAAAAAAACAAGGGCCACCATGCTGCCAGGAGGGTGAAAAGAAAAGAAATCTAAACGATAAAAATGTGACCTATAAGGGCTGAGCTAAACTCTTTTACAGCTTTCTTGCTGGAAATTAAAACTAGAGTGTTGGTGCCCTCATGTATAAAATGAGCTGCCAGAAGGAGGAGATCAAGTAAACTGCTGCATAAAGTCGAATGCACCTACAAAGTCCACAAATGGAAGAA
Organism: Seriola dumerili; assembly: GCF_002260705.1. Classification (NCBI taxonomy): domain Eukaryota; kingdom Metazoa; phylum Chordata; class Actinopteri; order Carangiformes; family Carangidae; genus Seriola; species Seriola dumerili. The sequence continues at coordinate 233,394 of NW_019175129.1, forward strand.
GTGGAGGTGGTTGGATAGCTCACCAAAAAGTCAGACTTTAAAGGGATAGTTCAGGTTATTTGATGTGGGGTTGTATGGGGTTGTCATACATGGTTGGTGTGTTACCTGGAGTAAAATTAGAGCAACGCGGTGCCAGTTAGAAGAGATGGCAGGAAACACCAGCACACTGGCACAGCTATGTGTTGCCATGCACAGGGCCAGCAGAAAAAACGTGTTTTAGACACTTTAAAAAACTTCCACCGAAACAATCCAATATCCTTTGAATCGTCACTTCATGTAGAATATTGTCAGCGGTTTATCTTCCTGTGAAAACAGTACTTTCCTTTGGTGCTATATATTTTCAATCCGCTGAACCTCCGTATTCCTACGCACAAGCGCACCTATGGAACGCACTGTATTGTGCCGCAACTGCAGGTTGAGTGAATCAGAAAGCGGCCTAATAAAGTGCACTCCATAGGTGTGCTTGTGCGTAGGAATACAGTAGTTCAGTGGATTGAAAAAATGTAGTGCCAAAGAAAAGTGCTGTGTACATTTTTGTTGCAGAGCAACACATAGCTCTGCTAGTGTGCCGGTGTTTCCTCCTAACTGGCAACGCGCTGATCTGATTCTACACCAGGTAATAAACCATCTATGCATGACTACCTCATACAACCCCACATCAAATAACCTAAACTATCCCCTTAACACAGGAAACCATTCCCTGATCTTAATCAAGTGGTTATTGTTCTGATGCCGATAGAGGAATCAGTAAAGGGCTATATCTTTCCTGAGGGCAATGATAAACAACATATTTTTTTGTTAAACATTGAGTAGTTGTTGCACCAGCAGCCATTGTTTTGTGTAAGCCAGGATATTGGTGATGCCCTGACACATATCAGCTCATGTCAGGACACGTCACCGTCCAGTTCCCTCAAGTCAACAGACATGAAATCGTTTGAAAAGCGACAGTTTTATCATATTCAGTCCCTGGATCGGCACGTTCCAGGTTCTGTTCCTTCTCTATTTCTTCTATCTGAATGGATAAGGAGTGACTGGGCGATATTTGAATAATGGATCCAATGTGTGCAACAGGTGCTGAATGATGCAATGCTTTGTAATGCTCCCGATGAACGTTGCATTTTGGGCTCACAGGCATCGTAGCATTAACAACCGTTTGCCACACCAAAACTTATTTCCCAGAAATAAGTTGAAATAATTAAAAGTGATGACATAAACATAGTATCCTTAATTATCCAGGAGACTGCTGTGTCGCTGCGCTGAGGAACGCTGAGGAACACTGAGGACATCATTAAAAGAAAACTTTTGAAATAGGAATTCAGAGTGGGGAAAAATACTTTCACAACCAGCGGCCCCTCCTCTTTTGCAACTTTACAAGAGAGAGAGTGGCAAAGAGATGAGGTTAGGGGGGAAAAGTGAAAAAAAAATCAGATACACAAAGAAAAATAATCTTAGTATGAGAATATATAAAAAAAGAAAAAGAAAAAGTGAGCAAAACATCGACACAAAAAGCGCACACACGCACACACACACACACACACACACACACACATACTCACACACAGTCAGTCGCAGGGAGGGAGTGGAGTGATAATTTGAAGGTTATAGATTCTGAACTCTTGGTTTTATGCCCTAATGAAGCCATGAGAGACTGTTCAACATTTCTAGGTCGCACATATGCACTGAGTCACACGACACACAAACTTGCTCTCGATACTGCACACGCACATATACACACGCATGTGCACACACCTTTTTACTGCATGTCACCTGTTACGCAATCATGCCAGAAAGAGATACAGAGAGAGAGAGAGAGAGAGAGAGAGAGAGGTAGAGAGAGGGCAGGAACCCCAGGCTTATCAGACACCAGCAGACACACACTTCTCACAGCTGTCTGTCAGACACCGACAGCGGCCATGTTGCTCTTTCCCAGCTGCAGCATCCAAATGGCTTGTTTTGATTTGTGTGTTGACAAGTCATCATCTCTATAAACATTTGGATTCCAACCAGAAAACCTTTATTATTTGTGCTCAGCTGCTTCGCCGCAGATGTAAACAAAGCTCTGAGAGCTGACAGCAGAGCGTCATGAGGTCAATGGCAGCACAAGCTTTCAAATTCTTAACCAATTAACGCTGACCATTAGTAAGGAATTTAATGAGGGAAATCAAATAATACTATCTTGCTTAATTGGCTCATTTGTTTCCTTTTTTATACTCTCTGTTCAGAAGGTTAATTAGACTAGAACCTGCTGTCTTTGCTCTTTCTTGAATACATTTGTGTTTTTTGTGCTTTGGTGACCTTGAATTATTTTTTGTGACAGTAAAAGTGACTTTTGTGTGTACTCTATTTCTGTCTCTCTGTCACTGTGCCTTTTGGTGTGAGTGTATGTAAGGGTGTGTGTATGTGTGGAGCACTGTGGTCTAAGTGATCTCAAGGTGCTATCATGTTTGTTTGATGGAGGATAATCAAATAGGTAATAGAAACCAGCCTGCTCTCATCACTATTGATTCATTTGCTGCACACATGGATGCAAAAACACACACACACACACACACACACACACACACACACACACACACACACACACACACACACACACACACACACACACACACACACACACACACACACACACGTGCGCGAGCCCGATACTCTAAAGCCCCTGGTCTCTAAGAGGAGATGTGGGATACTCCCACATCAGCTATCAACAACCTTTCATGTTTTAATGGGTCTGTTTAACCTAATCCACACTAGCCTCCATCCTTCAGCCCCACCCCCACAAATTCTTGACATCAGTGGCAGTCCAAATCCATACGCTGAGTCCTTCCCTGGAAAGTGTTTGTTTGATGAAAATCAAACCAATAATCCTGCAAAAGACCCATCCTCCACCACAAGCTTTCTCTATTCTCTAAATCCATGAATCTGAAGCTAAGCCAGACCACAAAGAGGTGATTGAGACAGAGAGGGAGGAACACACAACAAGACTTTCCCTCCAAATTAAACTATGACAACAACTCTGAATAATAAGATGAATTTATTTATTTTTTATGGGCTGCTTTTGATGGGGCTGAGCAAATGTCAGTGTTTCTCGGTGAGAGCAGACATGTCTCACAGATTTCTCATTGTAGTAAACCCAAAACATAATGATGGATAACCAGCCAGTCATCACTGCGATGATGGAAAAAAAAAAGAAAAAGCCAATGATTATTTTTGGAGACACTGGCTATTTTGAGTCCTTCCATTATTCCCAGATCCACAAGGCATGATCACCTGTTGTGTTATTGAATTTAATGTGGACTGAACACTGTGTAACAGGTGCTTCTGAGAGAGGAACAGAAGGAAAATTGCTATTAAGCTTTTCCAATACAAAATCTTAACATGAAAATTTAAGTAGCACAAAAAACCCTGCTTGGGTGGCAACAGAAGTTTCCGAACATATCTACATGTCTCCATGCCGCTGATGTGCTTTTTGTTGAATTGGATGAACTGACCTTTTAATGATTTTAGCCCCAGATTCGCTTTTCCTCCGAGCTCAGTGTTAATGTTTTACTGTATGTACTATGTTTCCCACAGTTTAGCTGACAAGAACCCCTGAACACACAAACATTTATTTGCATTTCACATCTATACATTTTGCATGTGTCATCTGTTCATGTGACGAAGTAAAGCGCCTGTTGTGTTTCTCTTTTCAAAGCGCATCATTTAATTTTACACGAGCGTCATGTTTCCCTGCTCCATGTGCGCCTTTGTTCCCTACATGCGTGTGCCTTTGTTCTCTGTAATGTGTATTGTTTGTCCGTGTATCTGTATGACAATGATTAGCTGTGATGGATGATAGTGACCCAATAATTGTGACAAGGACACAACATTAACATTGAAGCAGGGACAATGGCAGTGCAGCTGTGTGGCCACTGCATTATTCAGACAGGATGGATGGATGGAGAAGAAGGGGAAGGGGAGAAAATGGGGGAGTGGGAACGAGAGGAGACAGGAAGGAAGGATGAGATGAGTTGGGATGGGAGTGGAGCTACATATAGAGCGATTTATGGAAAGAAGTGGAGAAGGGGAGGGAGGGAGGACAGATGGATGAATAGAGCAGAGGGGTGTTTGTAATGGAGGAAGCAGAGAAGGAAAGATTTGGGATGGACCAACAAAAACAACAGGGAGGTGGATATGTCTGCAAGGGTTGTGTTGTATCTGAGTGGCTTCAGTGCGATTTAACTGAAAGCATTAGATAAATGGAGGAAAAGGTGCCATATACTGTATATTTGAAGAAGTTTACTTAAATAAGCGTATATGACTAAAATGTATCAAACAATTGATTCTGTGAATGTTTGGGCAACAATGGGCTTAATCTGCTTCCTACGGTTTATGGTTTTGACCATAAAACAATCTGATATTTATAGGATACAAAAACCACATGCACACCATGTGATTAAACCAAAGAAAATAAGACAAAACTTAGTATGGTTGTCATAGTGATTTTGTAGATGCAGGATCTGACAAAACTACACATTCATGGTTATTGTCTAAAATGAAGGGAAGTCAGTTTTCAAAGTTGCGTATTTCCTTTTTTAAAAAATACACCTGCTCTGATTTTGTGTCACTGTCAGATTCTCAGACAAAGAAAGGGACTCGTTAGTGTGATGAGCTACGGCCACTCTGGCAACTCATTATTTCACCTATTCACCAGCGGTTGGCCGACACCTCAGGAGATGTATTAAGACCACCACACACACACATACCACCCAGCCCCCCACCCTCCCTCCCATAGAAACTATTAGGAGAAAGACTATGGGGACACATACATAAAGGCTCTCATTGCCAGAGTACTGATCTGTAATCACCGCTGTCTTTTAACAAGGAATAAGACAAACAGGGCTCCGAGGACTGGTTTATTGATCGTAAAGCAGTATCTGTTCACGCCATCTCTGCAGCGGCAGGAAAAGTTTGAGCTGAATGTAAAATATCATGTTTACATTGCTGTCTGGAATTCAATTTTATGTGTTTTTATCTGTTTAAATGGCCAAAAGAGACTAAGTTTACTTGATATCTGGAAGAGAATTATAAGTAGTCAAACATGCTTATAAAATGGCTAACAGTTACTTACTTTTTGGTGTTATAGACAAGGTTAGAAGAGTTTTGGCCGAGGAGGTCAGGAGGTTCAATATTGCAGCTCCTGTTTTTGGTCCTATCATGGTCTATTTTAAGTTTTGCTCTGTGTTAAAATTTGTTCCGTCTTGCCTTTGGTGTCAGCGAGCTGATAAAATATGCATGGTTTGGACTTTTCACCTTTCCGATTTTTATTCCTTGTATAAATCAAAGGAAAATGGAGCCTTTTATGGTTGGAGCTCATCCATGTTTGATGTGCAGCCAGGAGGGAGACCTAGATAATAGAAGCTATCAGAGACATACAGCGCTCTGAGTGTGTGTGTATATGTGCGTGGGCGTGTGTGTGTGCATGTGCATGCATATGTGTGTGTGTGTGTGTGTCCTTTTCCAGATTCTGTTTCATTCCCAGGCATTAATGGACTTGAATGTATTACGACATACACTTTCAGAAGGTCTGACACTGAGCTAAATGGGTTCACACGCACATGCACACACATCTACACGTGTGTATTTAACGACCGCATTAAAAAATTTGACTGCAGTAAAACGCAACAACATGAGAGAGAATCAGCCACTGCACCAAATGAGGTCAAGCTGTCAAGAATTTCTTTTTCCATGTCAGACAGATGTTAAAAAGCAGAAAGACATTTGAAATGTGCTCTGAAAAGTACTTGTCTCAACCTTATACATCATTCATTCATTCCTTATCCATTCAGACAAATTCAGCCATTCAAAGTAATTCAAACATTCATTGATTTTTCTGCCAGGGAAAACTACAAAATAAGACGTACCTCTAGGGAGAACATCACTAAGGGAGATGCAAAAAGTGATCAAAGTACAACCAAGTGATTCATCATCAGCTGTGGATGATGACTGATCATCTGCAGGGATTGTCTTTATAGAAACTTCACTCATATTTCCCTATGTGCATTTCGTCGTGGCCTTTGGCAGCTCGATCTCGCTGTGGGAGAAAATCAATAGTCGTTTTAGAAACATGACTTAATAATGACTTATTACATACTTAATGAGCACTACTGCTGGAGAGAAGGTCAGTCTAAGAAACCCTTCCTTGGAGATTTATGTTCATTTGCAACTATTTTGCATTAGCTAAATACCTTTTGCCACCTCGGGTAATTTTTTAACCAACATAACAGCGAAATCTTCTGCAAACTGTTTTGAAATGTTATTTAATTAAAGCTTTGGTGTTGACCCTGTCAATTAAAGATATATATATATATATATATATATAGCAGCCTATCTGATATCCCTGAGGGAACCTTAAACGGGGCCTTGACACCAAAGGTGGTGGGGTGGTGGAGGGGGTGAGGTTGTGAGCGTCAAAGACTGCAATGACAGAAGAGAGAGACAACATTGATAAAGTGGTTTGAATATTATTCAACTAAGATGATCATTGGATGATAGGAAACCACAGTGTGATGACGGGATAAGGCTGACAGTTGTCTTCCTGCTCGAACTTGCGCTAGAAACTTAATTTCCTTCCTTACAATATCTGCTTTGGGTAACTAGAGTATTGCTAAGGTAGTTAAGGAAATTGTCTTCTCTCTTTGAGATTTCTGATGGCATCCAAAAATAATGGAGGTAAATAGAATAGCATGCTGTGTTGCTCAAAGCATTGAAAAATTATATTTGACCTCACTGTCAACAGTTTGTAGTATGACTGTTTCTTTGGTAGAATGTATTTGCAATTAAAACAGCATTAATACCAGAAAGGTACTCAGGGAGCACAGACCTCCAAGGCCAGTGTGAAATAACATAAACAAGACTTCACAGAACAAAAATTCTAATTCATAGTGAATGATCTGGATTTAATGGGGTCTTCCCTGGTCCATACCCAAACCCTCCGACAAGTGCGGTGGAAATCGGTTCAGTACCTTTTGTGTAATCCTGCTGACAATCAAACAAACCAACAAAAACACAACTTCCTTGGCAAAGGTAATAATAGTACCTCTTTTAAACTGCTGTGGTGACAGACTTTCAGATGTGGATCTGCATGAGTAGATGCTTCTAGGGATAATGAATCTTGAATATAGAAAAACTCAATGTTGACTTTAAGTATAAAGTGAAACATGAACGCAAGCCTCAGATGTTAAAGTGAAACACCTAGTATGTCCAGCTATGTCCAGTATGTTGTTCATATATTACGCTACATGATGTCATACCACTCTGCACACTGTACATTGGCCAGTAAATGTACCCCACAATTCAAATTCAATGCATAGACATGAAAATCCAAGGAGACGGGGGTTTAAATGAAAGCCATTTCATTACACATATACATGTATGATGCATTACACGTATGTGCTATTAACAAATGTGCAACAGACATACAGGGACACTGACTGAGGGAGAAAAATTGTCACATGCTCAAATGGAAGACACACACACACACACACACACACACACACACACACACACACACACACACACACACTTTTACTGTATATTGAAATACAATATCCAGGTGATGCATTGCAGTCATTAGTTTGTCTATGCAGAGCACAGTGAATATTAAGAAAAATGGGCTGTTTTTCACAGACACCATGACATTCTCACAGCCATTAGCTCCAGTTTATACATATCTGAGGAAAACCCCAAATTGTACTTCACTACAAAAAGTGGTGGAATTGCAACCGTACATTTTTTCCGGTCTGTTGTGAGGTGACGAATTTTGACTGAACTCAAATGTGAAAACGTGAGCCTAATCTTCTTCACTACCAACACTTTCTGGGATCAAACATCTTGTTAACCACTGAGATGATTTGAAATGAACTAAATTATATTGAACTGATTGGATTGTAATGAACAGAAATTAACCTATTACACTCCACCAAATTTAACTGAGCTGATCTAAACTAAAATGAATTGAATTAATTAAATATGCAGATTTAAATCTTCTGAATGATAAAAATAAATAAATTAACGCCTTAAAAGGGTTGTGCATTTCTAAACAGGCAAAAAAAAAAAAAAAAAAATTAACTTCACAAATCAAAACTGTTGTGTCTCGATCAAACTGTGAGAAACATCTGGCGCTGCTGTCCCTCTGGACTTTTTCACTGTGGGCTGCCGCTGCTTTGCATTACTGTATTCTACATGTTAAACCCAGTCAGAATTATGAGTAGGTAAACTGTGCAAACATCACTGTGTGGTACAAGGTTAATAAACAATCTTATGTGGTTCAGCATGCGGAAGCAGCAGTGTTGCCATGGATCGGATATAAAGAAAAGGGAATCTCTAATGAAGCCTTCAGTCCAGTTATTTGTAGGTGTTGGTATTTTTATTCCTCACATGCTGAAACAGAAGATCCTGCATCCAGGACCAGTGTTGCCACACTGCAGCACTACGGCCACTATTCATTCATTAATCATTATAAATAATAATAATAATAATATATAAATAAGAGATTACATTAATTAGTGACACCACTCATTACATTGTGTTTACATTACATAAAACAATTGTGCTAGTGTAATTTTTGGTTATTAGCTCAATTGATTTTGCAGCTGTCAAAGTAAAGCAGTTCTTTGTGTTTTCAACATAAATAATAAAGCATTAAGAACTGTAGTCTGAGTTTCAGAATTTGATCAGTAACTGTAATATGATTATTGAAAGTGAACCATGCATCTTCATTACAGCAAAAAATAAAGTGGCTGCGGTTTATTTGTAACATGTTATCCCCAACACTGTTACACACACATTTTTTACTCATGCACAAGTGCATGCACAAATGTATCCATGCATGGCGGGGCTGATTATGGAGAATGTATGGCAAGCAGACGCTGCGGAGGATAATTCCCTTCCAGCTCTCAGTGGGTAATGTCAAAATAATTATCAGAAGAGACAGCTCAGTGGGCAGGCAGCACCTCTTCATTATGGAGCAAGGTTGAGGGGGCTAACAACCTCCAAAATGTGGCACTGCACACCATACAAGGTTTGACGTGAAACTCTTCAAATCATTTTTCACTTTTATCCTTAGTTTTTGCTGCTCTTCTTTTTTTTCTTGCACTTCTCTTCCATGATCCTTTCATGCAAAGTATTATGTCACAGCAGTAGAGCTCGGTCTCTTCGACTTCTCCTGCAGCGTTCACTGTAAGTGTGAATTTTTGTTTGTTCACCAGGTACAGTCAGTGCTGTTGAAACAAAGGCGTCACCAGGTAAAATTGATATGTGTATGTGAACAAGGCTGTAGGACTTTTTAAAGATTCAAGTACAGATAATTCTTTCAACATATTCTTGATAAAATATAAGCAATTTCTATGTATATTTTGGAGCTATGTATAGGGACCAAATGATGAGCTCAAGGACTAATAAATGTTGTGAAAATCCTGTTTTAAAGAATAGTAAGTAAAGATTTATGTTCTTGGTTAACAAAGGATAACACTGACCGACTGGATCATGTGATAGAAGGATATTTAAATATGATACACATTATATATCTTTAAATTTTAAATAAATATTAAATCCATCTGACTTTGTCTGAGTCTTTTTCGACATATTAGCAATAATTCTGACATATTTTTCTTTACATCATAGGACATGCATTTTCATAAGGTCATTGCAGTTGATTTCATCACTAAACATGGAAAATTGGTTTGTGAACATTCAAGAAAACCATGAATGAACTTGTGTCGGATAAAGATGCTTGACTTTGTTTTTATGGAGAAAATAGGAACAAAGAGTGTGTGCCAAGTGAAGTCATTTAACATATGTGTGTGTGTGTGTGTGTGTGTGTGTGTGTGTGTGTGTGTATGTGTGTGTGTGTGTGTGTGTGTGTGTCAGAGTGACAGACCTCATTAGACCAGAGAAATGGCTACTATATGTGTGTGTTTGTGTGTGTGTGTGTGTGTATGTGTGTCTGCAGTGTGTGCAATGTATTGTAGTTGTTATTAATATATTACCTCCCTGTGTCTCAGGTTAACTGCATTTTCATCTCACCTTGACCGACCTTCCACACACACATGCATGGATGCACCTACACAAACTTAAACACACACATAGAACCATTGCACCAGAGGGATTTCACATTAGGGACATTTCTGCTCACATGATTGACTGCTTCGAATAAAGGACCTTGGAAAAACATCTGGGCAAGTGACAAATACGTCCCTCTGGCTGCTTTTAAGGAGACGCACAGAGAGAGAGGGAGGGAGGGAGTCAGAGAGAGAGAGAGAGAGAGAGAGAGAGAGAGAGAGAGAGAGAGAGAGAGAGAGAGAGAGAGAGAGACAAAGACAGAAGCCAATGTGTGTGTTGCGTTATCTCCAGTCCTACACAAAGACCTGCCAGACTGCTACCGCTGGCGAGGTTTCTCTCTCTCTCTCTGCGTGTGTGTGTGTGTGTGTCCTTGCCAGCCACTTGACATCACACAGCCCTCTCATGGCAGGCTTCTCGGATCAGTAGCAGAATGGATAAGGCTATTTACCAGCAGCTTATTTGGTCCGGGTCAGACCTCTAGTAGTGGTTTAATGGGTGTTGAGGGTGGCTGCTGCACGGAGAGAGAACGGCTTTATCTGTCCATGTGCACCTGGAGCTCACATCTGCATGAATAGTGATTTAAAAAATTACAAACTAGGAGGCTAGGAAGCGGATGTAAGAAAAACATAATTCCAGGAGAACATGAGGAAAGATGAGTTTTTTTTTTCATTTTGAAAGTGAAAATTTGAACTTATATGAATATCAATATCATCTCCTAAAACCTGCCCACACTGAAACTCATTTAAAATTGACAGATTTCATTTTCTTCAACTCATCATATGCTTCAGTGAACATGCAACATAAACATTTTCTGTGTCTCAATTTGCATACTTCTATTACTGCACTCACATGTAGTGTAGCTGCTACTGCTGCTGTGCAGTTGCCAGAAATGACGATCGCAAGATTTTACTGTGATTGTTATTTGACAAGATTTCTGCCGGCTTCGTTGAGCACGTGATTTAAATATAAATGTTTTTCTTTCCTGTGCTTGCCCCCTGTTTCATGCCACCTGCACTGACGGTGTGTCCACCTGCGTCAGCCGCCATTTTTCACAAGTTTGAAAATACGTTGGTGGTCCCTCCCGTTCTGCTGTTGTTGCCAAGGTGGTGACTGTTGAGGTTGAGAAGTGGCGAGCATTGCACACTCAACTTTTTGGCCATTTTGAGTGCATTTAGGTTCTTAAAGTGTGACTTCACTTATCCACTCAAAACAGCAAATATGTCAGTATGGAGGTACGTGAATTGAGATACAGCAATTGTTGAAACACTGCTGGGAAGTAAGTGGTGTAAAATAAATAAATATATCCCAATATAGTATGTATGTACTGTAATTGAGATTTTAATTCAAGGAAATTATTCTAACCGATCCAAATTTTTTTTATTTCATATTTTTTTATAATAGTCTACACAATATCCAAGCATGCACTCTGAGGATAATTCCTTCTTGGAAAACGCAATAAAAATGTGAGGTGGCTGTAACCCCATGAAGTTTGTAATTTCCCTGCAAGTTTAAAAGGGCTAGGTCTAGTCTGCTTTACAACAGCAGTGCCATTTTGAACACCCAGCCCAGTAGAAAATCTGCTCCAGCTTTTTGACCTTTTATGTTGGGCTCTTATGACAATTTCTTTCTATAGACAAACCAAACAAAAAAAGTAATAATCAGCACACCTAAAACAAACATCCAAACACACAGTACTACAGTACAGTCCAAACACATAGAGACAGAGAAATGCATGCATATACCCACAGACATTCCTACATTCTCACATGCTTACACAAAAAACCCATAGATTCCCAGACGGCCACACAATTGCACCTAAACTGACAGTTAAGGTTCTGCTGAAGGTCATTCATAATGATTAAAGAGGCGTCTCTGCAATGATTTTCAAATGACCCTTGGGATGCCTCGACCACTGACACCTCTTCAAAAGAAAATTACTTTATTGTGCCCTGGGATACCTGACTTTAGACTGACATAGTGACAGTCTAATAGACAGTGAGAGAGTAAAGAGTGGCAGACTGGGAGAGAGATGCAAAGGCAAAGCCAGACAGGAAGACCTAATAGAGTCGCAGACTCAATGCCATGCAGATATGGAGATGTACGGTACAAGCGTGTAACAGCCGAGCAGACGGAGCCGGTCAAAGCAAAGAGAGGAAAACAAGAAGGCGAGTATGTGAAGACACGCATACATACATACAGAGAGACAGCCAGGCTAGCCCGAAGCCAGAAACCTGTCCATCCATCCAAGAACAATCCCAGTCAGCACCAGTGGGAGTATGGCCCCGATGCAATCTCAAAACACACACACACACACACACACACGAGCAGACGGAGCCGGTCAAAGCAAAGAGAGGAAAACAAGAAGGCGAGTATGTGAAGACACGCATACATACATACAGAGAGACAGCCAGGCTAGCCCGAAGCCAGAAACCTGTCCATCCATCCAAGAACAATCCCAGTCAGCACCAGTGGGAGTATGGCCCCGATGCAATCTCAAAACACACACACACACACACACACACACACACACACACACACACACACACACACACACA